>NW_028135926.1:0-382785 GCF_964662115.1 Mustela nivalis
ACCATTCAATCCTTTGCAATTTTTCTCTTCCCTCACTCTACTGAGCCCCAGTATGCCCTTCTTTCCACTTGCTCATTCTCCCTTTAAAATACCCAGTCAACTCTTTACCAATCAAAATGAGTTCAGTTCATGCTAGATCCTCTTCCCTGTTACAATAGCATATAACTGATTAAAATCTGTCTTTATGTTTTAGTGTCCAGCTTTGTTTACCCTTGACAATCTGAAGGTAAGTAGATTTCAGCTTTAAATCTGCCTCCTGGCCAATAGTAGTAGCTGGACTGTCTTGCAGAGTTGGAGTCAAGGCTTACCATGAACTAAAACAGGAATCACTTTGGGATTCTGTTTCTGTCAGAGGCAGAGAAGATAATCGTGGTAACCTATGTGCTTATGATTTGCCAAACCTGTGCAGTAAATGCTAAGCTTCTGAAAGTTTTTATTTGTTTGTTTGTTTTTTAAATAACTTATTTTCGCAGTTAAATTTAAGGTGGTTATAAAAGAAAGAAACTAGATTTAGGGAGACTAGTCTAGAAGCCATCAGTGTTTCAGGAGAGAGAAGCAGAAGGCCAGGGCTGGGACAGAGAGACGGACATAGAGAAGACACAACTATGATAAGGAGGACAGAGTCCAGTAGAGTCCTGTGTTACCTCCAGGTTTCTCTAACTGGCCACTGGAGGACTACTTAACAGGATAGGAGATGGAGGAGTAGCCAGCCAGCCAGCAGGTGGCAGAGAAGAACAGATATTACACAGTTTGGGATACGTTCAATTTTAGGGTCTGGGGACATATATCTAACTCAGCTAACTGTCCCATTACATATTCAAGTCTGTAATGCAGGAAGAGGTTTTGTACAAAGATAGAGATTAGGTCATCATAACCACACAGTAGGTTGTTGAAAGAAAAAAACAAGGGAGGAGAGCCCATGGGAGAGTTTGTGGATGGAGAAATGGCAAGAAGATTGAAACCTGGTTAACACTTATCGGAAAAACCAGAAGAAATAAAATCTACAAGGGAGATGGGGAAAGAACAAGGCAGAACTTCTAGTAGAATCACAGGAATCAAGAGTACAGGTTTTAAAATAGTAACCAACAGTGTCAAATGGTATAAATGGTCTCTTTAGATAAGGGCTGAAAAATGCTCATTAATTTGACAATTAAGAGGTTTTTAGTGACTTTAACAAGAATAATTTTAATAAAGTAACGTAGGTATGTGAGTTAGCTCTTTCTGAGAACGAAACCACTTTTAGATTTAGTGGCTTCAAACACAACCAGTTATTTAGCTCATGAAACCATGGGTTGACAGCCTTGGCTGGGCTTGGCTAAGTGTTTCTAGTCTGGGCCAGAACTGACTGATCTCAGGCAAGATCGCTCACGGATCAGCAGTCAGTGGGGGGGGGGGGTGTTCCCTGCTTGAGCGAGTGGGGAATCTCCCCATGTGGTTTCACGTTCGCCAGTAGTCTAACACGGCTTACTTGCTCAGGTGAAGTTCACAGGGTTCCAAAAGTAAGAATGGATGTACTTAGAGATTCTTGAAACTCTTCTCAGAACACATATCCATCTCCTTTCTATAGCATTGTGTATACCAAAGAAAGATAAAAATCTGCTCAGATCCAAAGGGTGGGAAGGGTCCAGTGAATTACAATTTCTCAGTCTCTTGCAGCACCAGCAAACAGTTCCTGGAATTCTGGTTATCCGCCATAGGCACAGCCCTTTAAGGACAAAAATGGCCTCAATTTATTTTAGAATGAGCTTTTTAAATGTCAGAACAACAACAACAAAAAAAAAGCATGGCGAATTTCTACAGCCCTTTATGTCCACAGAGAGTTAAAGACTCACAAATTTCCCCTGCCCCACCAAGGCAGCAGAATAAATCATTCTCCTTAGCAGAAAGCTAAGGCCTCATTTAACCTAGCCACCTTATTTTTTTAAATGCAAGTCCAGAAGACTTCTGGCTTCTAGTAGTGCAAGGGCCAGGTTATTAACATGTACGCTCCTGTTGAAAACAACTTTAGAAAGCTGGATAAAATATTACAAAAGAGCTTCTGAGAAGCAACATACAGACAACAGGACAGTAAGGAATTACCAGGCCCAAGTGGAAAATATAACAAAACCCAGAGATTTATGCCAGCACAGGAAGCAATTTTGCCCTGAAGGTATATGACTTTTCTGAGAATGGGACCAAAATCAAAGCCCAGAACTGAACAAACCTGGGAAGCTGAATCAGACTCCTTCTTGGTCAGCCAGACCCTAAAGAAGTGACAGAGCCTGGGTAGAATTTCAGTCAACAAAAGACACCACTCCTGACATTTCCAGTCACATGACAGAAGTATGGGATGGCCCCCAATCCATTTTTCTAGGATAGTTCTGATTTATGATTGTTAAGTATTAATAGCACGTCTTCCATTTAAAATTGTCCCAGTTTGGACAATATATTGTTTGGCCACTTGCATTAATTTCCCATGGCTGCTATAACAAATCACAACTAACTTAGTGGCTTAAAACAACACAAATTTATTATTTTACAGTTCTGGAGGTCAGAAGTCTGCAGTGAGTCTCAATGAGCTAAATTCAAGATGTCAGAAGGCTGAATTCTTTTCTGGAGGCTGTAGGGAGAATCCTTTTTGTTGACTCTTCCAGCTTCAACAGGCTGCCCACACTCTTGGCCCATGACCCCTTCCATCTTCAAAGCCATCGGTGATTGGCTGGTCTTTTCACATCATATAATTCTGACACTGATTCTGCCTTCCCCTTTCTCATTTGACTCCCATAATCATATTGGATCCGACCATATAATCCAAGATAGTCCTATTCTAAGGTCAGCTGATTAGCGGCTTTAATTTCATTTTCAACCTTAATTTTCCCTGGCCATATTAAAAAACATATTCACAGGTTCTGGAGATTAGGATGTAGGCATCTGTAGGGGGTCACTATTCTGCCTACCTTGTCATCCAATAGGCTTCCCAAATTTAGCATGCCCCCAAATTGGCTCTTGGCTTTCTCCAAATCTTCTCCTTCTGCAGCTTCCTATCTCAGTAAATTATGTACCATTCATTCAGCTGCTCAAGCCAAAAGACTCGTGTGCATTCTCAAACCTCTCTTGCTCTTAAACTACATATCTAATCAACACATACTGTAAGCTCTTAGTTTACCTTTAAAACATGTATTCAAACATATTTCATCCCCCTCCAACCCATTACCATCTACTCCAAATCACTGTCTCTCTCATTTAGACTATTGCTAGGCCCTATGTGGTCTCCAGCTTCTGTTTTGCCTACCCCATTTTCTGCCCCAGTTTATCTTCCACAAGGCAGCCAGAGAGATCATCTTAAAACATAAATTGCATTATGGTCACTCCTCTACTCAACCGAGCTAATGATTTCTCATCACTTGGAATAAAAGGCCAAAGTCTTCACCATGGCTTGCAAAGCCTTTCCGAATGTGGTCCATTGCACCCTGTTCTACCTCATCTGTTACTTTGGCTCTAGGACACTGTAAATATGGTATCTCCTACCTCTTTTCTTCCTGTGACTCTAGGAAAAATGTTCAGGTGATTGCCGGGCTAGCAAACCAGAGCTAGGATAGTGCTATTATCAAAGGGGAACATATGGGATTATTTTGTTCTCTGCTTATATTTAGATATTTTCATAACCAAGAAGAAAACGTTACTGAAGCTTAGATCCTTTCTCTAGGCTTTGTGAAATAAACCACCAGTGGCCCAGTAGGATCAGTTCTGTGCCAGAGTTTTGGAGGGTATTAAAGCATGACAATAACTAGGTTTAATAATAGCCTTTGCACTAAGACCTTGGGGGATTTCTGGCAGCCTCAATTACTCCAGTTCTTACTTTCTTTTGCCCTGTATTATCTTTAGTTGCCCTTGAATGCAGAGAGACTTTCAGCCGGAAATTTTCAATTTCCTATTTCAAACTTGCCACAAAAAATGTCCACCTCTCCCACCATATATTCTGTATACATGTACAGATATTCTGTAGATGGTATAGACTCTGCTTCATTTCATGTGATTCTGTTTGCTTAATTATTGTTTTCTCCTCTTAATTGCTCACAGTAATCTAACTCTACTGTGCTTGCTAATGAGCACAGCTTAGACGTTCCACATATAACGAGCTTCAAGAGTCTTTCTCTCATTATCGTCACTAAATGTTCCCATATATATTCTCACTTGACATGTATGAAAGCAAAAATAATAAAAACTATAAAATTCTATGGTGATCTGAGGAAGTGTAATGTTCATAAGTAGAAAGTTGTGGCTTTAGCTTATACTTATAAAATGCTAGCTTTGAAAGAACCTGGAAAAATCATTTAGTTAGCCCCTTTGTTTTAATATGAGGAAACTGAAGTTCAGAGACATGGCATGCCTTTGCTGGAGTCACACAATGACAAACCCAGCCAGCTCCTGGTCCTGTAAGATTCCCACTGTGGAGCCTTTGTCCTTAAGAACACATTGCTTCTCCTGTTACTTAAATTGAGTTTCTGCAAATAAATGGACTAGCATGTCCCCTGGGTTGTTATTTATAACTGAAAACTTGAAAACAATCTAGGTAGCTAACATTAAGAAAACCAAAAAATAAATGGTGATATACTTAGGTAATATTCTCTAAATATTATATAATTATATATGGATATTATAATTATATAATATTACACAAATATTAAAAATAATTTTTAGAGATACTTAACAGGGTCAGTCAGTAGAGCATGGAACTCTGATCTCAGGGTTATGAGTTTGAGTCCGATGTTGGATGTAGAGATGGCTTCAAAATAAAATCTTAAAAAAATTATTTTTAGAAAATATCTAATGACCTTTTGAGACCTCACAATATAATGTTGAATGGAAACACGTCAGGCTACCAAACTGAATATAGTGTGGTAGCAATTTTGTTTTATCTATGTGGTAAGAGTAGGACACATCAAAAAGAGCTTTTGAGATGACAGGACTGCAAATTACTTTCGTTCCCTTTTAAAAACTTTTCTGTTTTACAGATTTTCTACAATTTGCATGTTTTCATTAAATTTATAATTAGAACAAAATTGCAGTTTTTTAAGAGAAAAAGATATGATCAAGACTTAATAACTTGAAAGAGATTTTTTTTCTCGGACTGAGGGGGCAATTGCAGAGGATTATGAAGAAATTTATAGAAAGAAGAGCTGTTTTCACAACTGCTGTTGAATTATTAAGTGGCAAAACTTGGGCCAAGTAAAGAAGACAAGTCAGCACCTGATGCTGTTATATTTCTTCCAGTGTCTTCTTTCTCCAAACAATATTTGCTGAGGGTCAGAGGCCATTTCTATGAGCATGCATTGTTGTGTATGTTGGCAGCACTAATGAGGTGAAATGTAACTTTTCTTTTTACGTATGTGTGTGTGTATAAGTGACTGTTTGTGTTCACAAGGCTGATTCTACCAGTCCTCTAGTGATGTGACACTGGGTGGCTAACTTAAGGCTCTGTTTTCTCATCTTTTAAATATAAGATCATGAAAGTTTCTGAGCTTTAGAAATAACGTTTTGATTGTTTGCCTCTCCCAGGGTGAATCAGATAACTTCTGCCACAAAGCTTTGTGGAGAATCATATTATACTCTAAGCTGTGGGCAGAGTCAAAATAAGAGATACAGGCAAAGCTTTGAGTTGAGGCAAAATCCTAGTTAACAAGTCAGAGAGCCAGGTCCAAAGGCTTTACCTATCCCAGAAAAAGGACTAGATCCTGCCAGAGAGTAGCAGAGTGATCCTGAAGGAACTGTAAGTTGAGGGTGCCTGGGTGGTTCAGTGGGCTGAGCCTCAGCCTTCAGCTCAGATTATGATCTCAGGGTCCTAGGATGATCTCAGGGTCCTGGGATCGAGCCCCACATCGGGCTCTCTGCTCAGCAGGGATCCTGCTTCCTCCCGCTCTCTCTCTGCCTGCCTCTCTGCCTACTTGTGATCTCTCTCTGTCAAAGAAATAAATAAATAAACTTTTAAAAAGGAACTATAAGTTGAGAGAGGGTAAGAAGGTAGTCCTGGGGGCGCGGCCGTCCGGGTCTCGGAGCGAGCGCACGTGGGCCGGCCAGACCCAGCGGAGGCAGCGTCCGGGTGCTCGCGAGGAAATGGAGGGCGAGGCGCTGCTCAGAGCTCGGGAACAGTGTGGGCTGAGTTTCGCCCCGAGAGGGGAGAGCGAGGAAGGAGAAGCTCTGACGGCCGGAGAGGAGAAAGGGAGGATCGCGAGCTAGAGCAACCCGACGGCCATGGAGGCCCAAGAGACGATGGAACGCCTTCGGGAGTTCCCGGAACATCATAAAATGATCCTGGACCGATTGAATGAACAGCGAGAGCAGGATCGGTTTACTGACATCGCCCTGATTGTCGACGGACACCATTTTAAGGCCCACAAGGCTGTTTTGGCTGCTTGCAGTAAGTTCTTCTACAAATTCTTTCAGGAGTTTACTCAGGAACCTTTGGTGGAGATAGAAGGTGTTAGTAAAATGGCCTTCCGTCATTTAATTGAGTTCACATATACAGCAAGGAGAAGAAGAAGCCAATGATGTATGGAAAGCAGCAGAGTTCCTACAAATGCTAGAAGCTATCAAAGCTCTTGAAGTCAGGAACAAAGAAAACTCCGCTCCATTAGAGGAAAAATACCACAGGAAAAAGCGAGGCAAAAAAAAAAAAAAAAAAAAGAAAAGATTGCAGAAACTTCAAATGTTATCACTGAGTCATTGCCCTCTGCAGAATCAGAACCTGTTGAAATTGAGGTGGAGATTGCCGAAGGCACAATCGAAGTGGAAGATGAAGGCATCGGAACGTTGGAGGAAGTGGCTTCTGCCAAGCAGTTCATAAAGTACATTCAGAGCACAGGGTCCTCTGATGATTCCGCCCTGGCACTGTTGGCAGATATTACCAGCAAGTACCGGCAAGGTGATAGAAAAGGGCAGATAAAAGAAGAAGATGGTTGTGCATCTGACCCCACAAGCAAACAGGAACATATGAAATCACACTCCACTGAGAGTTTCAAGTGTGAAATATGCAATAAAAGGTTTCTTCGGGAGAGCGCATGGAAACAGCACCTCAACTGTTACCACCTCGAAGAAGGTGGAGTCAGTAAGAAGCAAAGAACTGGGGAAAAAAATTCACATATGTCAATACTGTGAGAAACAGTTTAACCACTTTGGACATTTTAAAGAGCATCTTCGAAAACATACAGGTGAAACACCTTTTGAATGTCCAAATTGTCATGAACGATTTGCTGGAAATAGCACCCTCTAATGTCATCTGACTGCATGCCAGACTGGAGTAGGGGCAAAAAAGGGAAGAAAGAAGCTTCATGAATGTCAGGTCTGTAACAGTGTGTTTAACAGCTGGGACCAGTTCGAAGATCATTTGGTAATACACACTGGAGATAAACCCAACCATTGTACTTTATGTGACTTGTGGTTTATGCAAGGAAATGAATTAAGGAGGCATCTCAGTGATACTCACAATATCTCAGAGCATCTAGTAACTGAAGAAGTTCTTTCAGTAGAAACACGTGTGCAGACTGAACCTGTGACGTCAATGACTATTATAGAACAAGTTGGGAAGGTGCATGTGTTACCATTGCTTCAGGTTCAGGTGGATTCAGCACAAGTGACTGTGGAACAGGTCCATCCTGATCTGCTCCAGGACAGCCAAGTGCATGATTCACATACGAGCGATCTTCCAGAGCAGGTCCAGGTGAGTTATCTAGAAGTGGGTTGAATTCAGACTGAAGAAGGTACTGAAGTACACGTGGAGGAGCTGCACGTCAAGCAGGTAAATCAGATGCCAGTAGAAGTACAGACCGAACTTCTAGAAGCCTACTTGGATCAAGTGACCCCTGAAATCATGAACCAGGAGGAGAGAGAGCCCACCCAAGCAGATTGTGCTGAGGCTGTCAGGAAAGATCACGAAGATGCTGTTGGTTTAGAGACCAAATCAACAGTGGATTCCCAAGCTGAAAGGGCAGGGAAAGAGAACAGAACACCTATGCCTGTTTTAGAACGAAATAACAAATGAATATATTTTTAAATTTATGTTTTGGGTTTTTGAACTGATGTTGGGCAGTGTGACTGTCCTTGGGCTAACAGACAAGTGGACCAAAGTTAAGTCTTTCCTGTTGTGAACTGTTTCTGTTGAAACAGATTTCCCCCCACTTAATGCCACAGAGGAGATATCTTTCCCATAAGTGAATGGGAAGCTTTGAGAAGTGTTATTTCTGAAAACTTAAATGGATTATATTCTTACTATATAGTTGGGTACGAATATCTATTTTCATTGTGATGAGGGTTCTCCCTTCTCTCTTTCCCAGGTCACGTCCTTTCTCAGATTTTTTCCATATTGTAAAATCAAGTGTAAAATCATTAGAATACAAATTTATGTATTCTAATGCATGTTAGAAAATTGAATGTATAGGAAACACAAGGCTGCATGAAGAAAAGTACATTGTTACTGTGCAGTTAAGTTTTTGGCTTCTGGCTTGCTTTAGTTTGAACAACCTTCTTGTCTTTACTGATAGTCACGGATGGCATCTCTGCAACAGGAACAGAGTGGTGGTGGCAAAATTTCTAGAATGTACAAAACAAAAAACCACACCCATGTGCCTTTTCAAAACCAACAAAACTTCTATAAAGTGTCTCTGGTTCTTTCAAAGTTTGTGTTGTAAGGAGCAATGTAGGTGATGCTGTAGTAGTTTATGTTTTTGCTTATAATGACAACTACCAATTCTTTTTCTTGGTAACTTAAGTTAGGTTGAAAAGTATCATTTAATGGCAACCGAAGGGCCATTTCCAATTGGGAAAATTCATTTATATCAGTGATAAACTTTTTTTTTTTTGATGAAAAGTTGCACTAATATTTTACCACCAGATGAAAAAAAGATGAGCATCATTTAAAAATTAATGTATTTAAAATAAAGTACAGAGAAAAACATGTATATAACATATCAGGCTTTGTTTTGAATGAATCTTTTCCCCCCGATCCTTAATGTAAAGATCTTGTGCTATAACTTTTAAAGCCATACAAATAAGAGTGCTAAACTGTGGACTTAAAAGTAGGTGTGTAAATATTTTTAATCAGTATTACTTGGGAAATAAAATATAACAACCACATAAAATAAACCAATATGCTATTTTCTTTACCTGTTAAATATTGGGAGATACTTACATTTTTAAAGTAAAGCTTAAAATTATGTGTTTAAAAAAAAAAAAAAGAAGAAGGTGGTCCTTGGACAAGGGTCTAATTTCTGTTTTTGCTTGTACCCTTATTTATCTATCTGTCTGATTATCTATCTATCTACAACTTTGGAAAATTCCAAACCTATGTTAAATAGAAAGAAATATGTAACAAACCCTTATATATCCATTACCAAGCTTCAACAAAATGAATGTTTCATCTATCATCCCACCCATTCCCCCTCCCTGGTTAATGTTGAAATAATAATTCTATTACTACATCTGTAGATACTTTGGTATGTATCTCTTAAAGATACAGACTTTTATTTAATATGACCACAGATTATCAGAACTAAAAAGTTAGTGATTTCTGTTAAAGGTGCAGTTTGAAGACTTGTCCCACAGAGAAGTGAGTGGAAGGGTCTGATACACTTGAACAGTCAAAGGAGCACCCTGGCATCCCAGGCCCACTAGTCTGACATCACTCCTTCCCCTGGCACTGCGGAGTGGAAAGCTTTGAGAACCACTTGGGTCACCATCCACTGAGTAGGAAGTTGGCAGATTCGGTACAGAGCTTTGCACTATATAGGTACTAAAGACCTAAGTCAGGACTCAGACTCTGGAAGAGTCCTTCAAATAGACCCCAAACAGGGAGGTCCCTTTGCTGGTCAGGGAGGCATCTATGCAGAGATACGTGGAGGTAGGAGAGCACAGGATGGGAAGCCCAAGACCCCCATCTCCATCTGACCTCAGATCAGCCACTTACCTTCAGATGCATCATTTGCAAAGTGAGGACAGCATTGGTCTTTGCATGAATTAAATGAAATTCGGTATGGGATAACACCTAACACATACTGGGCATTGAATACATTTTAGCTGATATAATCTAAATATATCTGCCAAACTGAAAGACTAACATGCTGAGAAACTGACAAGATACCATTTTTCAAGAATTTTGGAAAAATGGATTTGTCATATTTCTGCATATTAGTGTATGTTAATTTACATAAATTATTTTGTGTTCTCCCAATGACCTAATTCTAAGCCCATGGATTAAGCTAACCTCTCGCAAACTAATTCCAGTCCAGGATTCACAATCACTGCACTAGGTGGGACAAAGGCACTCTTCAATAAAGGGGGGGGGGGGCATCTAAGGGATTATTCTTCCGAGCATGATATAGCCAGAGGTAAGGAGACCAACTGACAAGTGTCCCAGATCCTAGGCACATTAAGTGGCCCCGAGACTGGGATTCAAATGTACATATCTTTCTTTTACTGTTCTCTCTTGAGAAAATGAGACTCAGAAACATTTTGAAGTGTGATTCATAGTGACTCCATCTGCATAAAATCAGGGCTCGGAGCTTTCGTCTTACAGGGGAACTGTTATGTGACGTGACATTATTTGCTATGATTCACCACTGCATATCAAAGAGGAAAGATGGGTAGTGAGAGGCCCCCTATCTAGGGGTTAGGGAGGTGTTAGTGAGCACAAGGGGAAAGGATGAGGATGGCTTGTCAGGGCAGCAATGAGGAGGCAGCAGGCTGATGCAGACTGAGGTCCTGGAAGGTGAATTTTTCCTTTGCTAAAACAGAGCTGAGTTCAGCTGGGACAAACAGTAGCCCTGAATGTATCCGAGTTTCTTTCCCTTTTAGCTGTCCCTGGCAGAGGCAACCCACCTGGCAGCAGTAGTAGGATTTTCTGGATTTTTAGCCAAACTTCCTGCTTCCCAGGAGGACCATTCTCTGCTCCCCCAGGGTAATGGGCTGTGAGTTTTTCCTGATTAAACTGCTTTTGTTTTCCAGCTCACCAAAATCTGGCTCTTGACACAGAACCCGACACTGTCCACCATCAGCTATAAAAACAGGAATGAAATGTTTGCTTGGCACTTGTCAGCCCAGAATTGTGACTGAATGAATTTTGGTAATCCTCCGTTGTCATGGAGATGTGGAAATAGAAGGCTCCAGATGGGGTGTACACAGGCAAAACCACAAAGATGGGGTAGTGTGAACTGATGGTTTCCTCTGGCTCCTCTGACATTAAAATTCAAGCTCAAGAAAGCTCCTGATCCACATAAATCACTTACCACTCTGCTCACCAGCCCGAATACGCCCATCCCCAAACTATCATAAATCTTTTTTCCCTCTTTCCCTCCACTCTCACTTTCATTTTCCCCAAACACACTCTTTTGCATTTGACTGCCTTTAATAAATGTGTTTTTTTTTTAATATGGGATGCCAATTCCCTGAGAACTGCAGCTCTCTGATATTAAAGGGGCCCTTGATTCACCCTAACCTTTTATTAAGCAAGGGATGAAATGGGAATTTCAAGGTCCTGCACAGAAGTGCTCTCTCTGGACAACTGAGATAGTGACTGTAAAAATATATTCCTGGGAGTGAGTGTGGGTTAGAGAACTCTGTCTTGGAAAAAGAGGGAACCATTTATTACCTCTTTTGCTTCCAAAGGGCTGTAGTGTCGTAGGATACCAGGAGAAAAGTAGCAGCTCTTGAGTGTTCTGGCTGAGACTGAACCAGGGAACTGGAAGATAGTCTAAAGACAAACACTAAAGTCTAAATAAAGCCAGAAATGCCCACTGGAGATGACCTGGGGGAAATGATCTTGGGTGAAGTTGGGGAGGTGCCCGTGTTCATCACAGGTAGATAAACTGACAAGTGGGAAAACAATGATAGAAAACGGGCTCTCTGGTTCTTAATATCAAGCCCAACTGAATTTAAATGCAGCTTTGCACTTGTCAGCTATAGAGGGTCACAGGGACAAACTTGAAAGCCAAGGCACAGGCTGGTGGGTTTATCGTGACATTCCCACCTCTCACTCTTTGTGTTTCTGCTTCAATGAGACCGCTCCTGATGCTGTAAGTTACATAAGAAGAAAATATGCCAGCCCCCCAGTTTAGTGGGGTCGTATAGACAATCAATAACCTGGAAGGTTGGAAAGAGAACAGGGAAATGTTGAGGGTGGTTTGTGTTGCTATCCTCTGCGTCCACACTCATCTTGGCTCTTGGGTTTAGTCTCTGCCCTGGAATCTGCCCTTCCTTGGGAGGGATTCTTTGTCTTTCTATCAGGACACAGCCTCCCATTCTCATACTGACCTCCTCCTTCTAGCCCTTTTACTTTTTTACTACTGATACCTTTCTTCTCCCATCTCATCACTCCATGTGGTCCCTAGACAAGTCCTGTTCTCTGAGTCATCAGCTGCCCCGTGGTTTCAGGTCCTTCCCTATCCACCCGGAGCCCACATTCATTATTCCATCCATTCGAACCTTACTGTGGCTTAAGATGCCTCTCCTTTCTAGTTTACTCATGTGCACTTGTTGAAAGTACTCTTTAAAGGTTTTTCTTCCTTTGTTTATCTTTGTCTATCTAGTCTATCAAGCTTTCCTTTGGCCCTTTACTTTTCTTCCTCCGTACACTCTCAAGGTGACCTTCTAGATAAGACTTGCATTCTGACACTCCTGAGTCCTTGATTCTCCTCTGCTAACTTGTCTGTAATCAAGACCTATGACCTATTTTGTATTGTCTCCTAAAGGCCCATGTAAACCCCCACTGATTCATAGGCCTGGGATTGGATTGAGGGAAGTGAAAGAGGTCTCTCAATTATTGGGTCGTTAATGACCTGAGCTTCTGTTCCTTTGTGGTTTTTATTAGCCGCGCTCATTTGATATACGTCACCACTGGTTAGTGGATCCCATTTTAATTCCACCTTTTTTAACAACCACATCCAAGAAAGCAATGAAAAACCTAAAACTTGCATCAGAACATGTCTCCACTCTTCTGGAATACTGACCTGACACCATATGCTACGATAAACAGATTGGCCGTGTTCACTGCTCTTTCCTACTGGTGATAAGGGGAACTGACATGGGCTTGGCAAAGCCCCCCAGATTAACGAAAAGGAATCACAATCAAACATGCTATGTCTGAGCCCAAAGAGGAAAGCGATTCTATAGGAATGAGGACAGACGTGAAACCTGGTATACCAGACCCTGACAAGTACTTCATTTCTCATGGAGAGTATCCTAGGATCCTCTGGGAGTTTGGACTTCTGTGGTCTCTGTCTGCCCACCAAAGGTGCCAGACAGAGAAAACAATGCCTGGTTTGTAGTTCTAACAACAGTGGCAGCATGTTCCTGACTTTGTGAAGAGAAAATGAGTTCATGCCATAGGAATAAAAAGAAAGAAAGAAAGAAAAGATGTGAAAAATTAATTTTGTTGCTCAGTTTTTAGTTCTCAAGTATGAATAAAAAGATAAAGGTGATTTTTCTAAAACCTCCTACTGGAATATTAATTTCAGTCATGAAAAATAGCTCTGAAACAGAGATACTATTTTAGGTGAGGTGGTTTTTTTCCACTGATTTTTTTTTTTTTTTAATTTCAAGCTTATAGAGAAATGAATAGAAGAGTTTGATGAACACCTGGGTATTCTTCACCTGATTTCACCAATTTTTAACATGTGATGTAGACTGGGTGGTTAATGTCTTTTGATAGTATTGGCAGTTTTGTGTTCATTTATGATTTAAACAATTTAAAGACAAATGTTTATTGAGAACAAACCCATAGGGACCAGACACTGCTCCGTGCCCAGAGATACACTGGTGACAAGGACACACAAAATCCCCATCCTCGTGGAACTTAGGTTCATCTTGTAGGGAAGACAGACAGAAAATTAATGAATATAACATGAATGCAATGTAATTTATGGTAGTAATAACTTAACTGATTCAGTTTTAAATGCCTATAAGCCAATTGACTAATTTATGGAATTTGATCATGCTATTCAAAATGTCTGTGACTCGGCTCGGCGCGGGGCTCGCGCACTGCTCCGGCTCCCTGCCCCTGGTCCTCAACACTTGGCCTTTTAAGAATGCAACCGAAGCGGCATGGAGGACGTTAGCCTCTGGAGGCTCTGCCCTGGATGCGGTTGAGCAGGGCTGTGCCGTGTGGGAGCGGGAGCGGCGTGACGCACCGTGGGCTTCGGAGGGAGTCCCGATGAGCTCGGAGAAACCACACTGGACGCCATGATCATGGACGGCACGACTATGAACGTAGGAGCGGTAGGAGATCTCAGGAGAATTAAAAACGCAATTGGTGTGGCTCGGAAAGTGCTGGAACATACAGCACACACGCTGTTGGTGGGAGAGTCAGCCACTAAGTTTGCTGAAAGTATGGGGTTTATCAATGAGGACCTATCTACCGCTGCTTCTCGAGCCCTTCACTCAGACTGGCTTGCTCAAAACTGCCAGCCAAACCACTGGAGGAATGTTGCACCGGATCCTTCAAAATACTGTGGGCCTTACAAGCCACCTAGTATCTTAAAGCAAGAAGGTCCTACCCATAAAGAAACAGGAGATAATTACGGTCAGGATACAATTGGCATGGTCGTAGTCCATAAGATGGGACGTACTGCTGCTGGTACATCTACAAACGGTATAAAATTCAAAATACCTGCTCGAGTTGGAGATTCGCCAGTCCCCGGAGCGGGCGCCTACGCAGAGGACAGCGCGGGAGCGGCTGCAGCCACCGGCGACGGCGACATTCTGATGCGCTTTCTTCCCAGCTACCAAGCTGTAGACTATATGAGAAGAGGGGAAGATCCAACTGTAGCCTGCCAGAAAGTGATTTCCAGAATTCAGAAGTATTTTCCAAACTTCTTTGGGGCCGTGATGTGTGCCAATGTCACTGGAAGTTATGGTGCTGCTTGCAGTAAACTTCCCACATTTACTCAGTTCAGTTTCATGGTTTATAATTCTCTGAAAAACCAGCCAACTGAAGAAAAAGTGTACTGCATCTAATCCATCTTTTCTGTCGGCATCTCTAGAATAAAGAGGAAAGAAACAAAGGCGGAAAAGGTGACTCACTGTCCTCGGGTTCTACGCCTTACGCCTCACGCCTCACGCATCCGACCTTCCTTGTGTAGAACAGGCACAACAATAAATGTGTGCTGAAGCAGCACTTTCCCTTTCAAAAAAAAAATGTCTGTGACTCTTTCGTAGAATGCAATCATAGGGTCAGAAGCCCACGCAGGACCAGCAAACACAGGGTCTGTTGACCACCAGGCCCAGCTGACACGTCCTTTAAGAAGTTTGCCTGAGAAGGGCAGACTAAGGGTTAGTCTGGGGGTGGAGGGGGACTTGGGAGACTCTACCCAGTGTGGAAGTGGACCCCACCTTCACACTGGGTACTCCGGAAATGCAGTGGGGGTGGCAGTGAAGAGGAAGTTATGTGGAGGGAGGGCGGCTGAGGGGGGTGGGACACAACCCAAGACCCCATGTCCCTGAGAAAGTGCAAGAGACTGGGAACCAGAGCGAGGAGGGGAAGTAGCTTTTGCCCCCTATAGAAGGGAGAGGAAGGGAGACCAGCTGGGAGTGGCCAGTAGCTGCCCTGACTTGGGGATAAGAGTTTTGAGAGTTTCTAACCATCTTCTTCACAAACCTGGAGGCGAGGAAGTCAGCTGAGGTTAGGAACAGAGGACAAAGCTTGGAATGTTCCCTGTAAAGAATTTGAGAGTGAGGTGACGGGATTTCTGCTGGTGCTCAGAAAATCCTTTTTGATTGAATCTGCATGTGTCATTTTAGAAACTCCCACCCGCATTTTGTCAGAAGGGAATCAAAAATACAAACCCCCGCTCCACCTCCCTCCAGCCTCCATCAGAAGTTGCAACAAGGTGGGGGGGTCTGTTCTTGTTCAAAATATAAATGGGTGGCTTTGCAGCCCTGGCCTGCCTTTCAGACTGCTGGGTCCCCTAGCAAGGAGGGGACTAACAGATAGTTGGGTATCCGGGCTCACCAGACGACAGGTCAGTGCCAGTCCCTAAAGTGGGCAGGGAATGAACATAGTTCCTCAGTGGGGCAGGGACTGCCTTCTGCTTTCAAGTAGAACGGTGAGGTCCCTGGAGCCTTCTGCCCTGCGGCAGTGAAAGTTGTAGCTTATTAGAAAGGGAAAGACCTGAATGAATATTGAGTACAGCCCATGCAAATGCTTAATTAGAATGAGTTTTAAAAATCTTACTGTAGCCAGCTGGGTCAAATGTATGAGAAAGGCTGTATTTATCACCTCCTCCAGTCCCAGGTAGCTCATTAAGAAGAAAGTGAAGGGTTCTAAATTTTACCAGCCCCTCTTGCAGCAACGCTCTGTGGATTGATCGCTCAAGACATTTCCATTTAATTTACAGCAAAACCTTTCCTTTTAACTCATGTGTAAGGGGCTGAGGAGAGAGGAGATGGGCTGCTGGTGATGGATGTGTGGACGAGGAAAGGAAAAAGAAGGGAACTGGCTTTTTTAGTGATCTACAACCGACAGACATTCTATGTCTCCATCCTAGTTTTCCCTTGCAACAACCCTACACGGTAGCAGACTCTCCCCTACCACTCTCCTTGCCTGGGTCTCCTGGAAATGTCCTGCTTTACAAAAGGGTCAGACAATTTTATAAGTTGCTTGAAAATCCAGAGATAATAAGAGAAGGATCTTCCTGTCCCCAAAGACAACTTGTTTTTAACTAACTGTGTCGCATGGAATCCCAGAGTTGAAAATTTGGTCTTAAGAAAAACGGTATATGTATGATCTTCTGGTTCACACTGATGGGAAATGCTCTCAGTCAATAAAGATACATGGGGTGGGGGTATGTGGGTGGCTGTGCAGCTTAGTCATTTAAGTGTCCAACTCTTGGTTTGGGCTCAAGTCTTGGTCTTGGGTGGTGGGATTGAGCCCCATGTCAGGCTGCACACTCAGTGGGGAATCTGCTTCTCTCTCTCTCTAACCCCCCTGCCCCTCCTTCCATTCACATTCTCTATCTTAAATAAATAAATCTTAAAAAAATAAATAAATAAAGACACATAGGGTGTCTGCTATGCCTCAAGCGTCCTGCTGGATTGGTTGGTATTTGGGGTTGAGTAAGATATATTCCCACCTGTAGGAGCCCAGAGAGCCCCAAATATATGTCACCCCCTCCGTGGAGCCATTGCTATGCTATGAAGGGACAAGAAGAATAATGTGAATCTCTGCCTTTGAAAGAGAAGACATTCAAGCAGAGTTGTCTAAGAAGAAGCCAACACCTTACGTGCCTGTCAGCGTAGATGTTAGAGCATGTGGGACAGGTACATGCTCCAGGGCGACGAGCAAAGTGGGAGATGACAGAGGCCCAGCTGCTGGGAAAGGGTTTCTGTAGAAAGAGGCATGACTGGATAATATATCTAGTGGGGCCAGGAAGGGCTCCCGCTAAAGTGGTTTCCCCTCCGGGGTCATTCACTTGATATAATGGAAAAATAACATTTGGTGATCTTGCCCTGACTCGGCTCCTCCCCACTGGATGGCCCTGACAAAGTAGCTAATGCCTTTGACCTAGGCTTTGTTCTCTGTCTTTCTTATCTATGAGCTGAGAGGAATGTGGAGTGTGATAGGCTTTTCTTTTTTCTTTTTTTTTTTTTTTAACCCCATGGCTCTTTGGCCCAGAAGGAACCACAGATTCATCCTCCAAGGGTCTCTTGGAGGACACAAGTTCATTTGACTTCATGGCTATGCTACACATAAAGTCAAGGGATCTCCCAGGACTTAACGCAGAAAGATAAAACATGAGACAGAAAAATGAGATGAAAGTTAAAACAGGTAGAGGATGCATCCAGGTTATCCAACATCTGTCTAACAGGCATTTCCACTAAAGAAGATGGAGGTGATGGCGTGTCTGGGTGGCTCAGTCAGTTAAGCATCCACCTTCAGATCAGGTCATGATCCCAGGGTCCTGGGATAGAGCCCTGAATCAGGTTCCCTGCTCAGTAGGCGTCTGTTTGTCCCACTCCCTTTGTCCCTCCCCTGGCTCATGTTCATTCTCTCTGTATCAAATAAATAAATAAAATCTTTAAGAAAAAAAAAAAAGAAGATGGATGTGAAACAAAAGTCACTAAGAAAAGAACATTTCCTGAGATGAACAAGCATAAGAGTTTTCACATTGAGAGGATTCACTGAAAACCAAACAATTTTAATGAAATACCCCCCCCCCAATTCACTCTCATTCTAGTAAAACTACAGGACTTCAATAATGGGGAAATAGTTTGAAAACTTCCTAGCAGGATGAAAGCAAGGGATTTAATAAAAACAAGACTAAAATTGCCACCAAAAAATTCCTTCAATGTTCTGAAAGTTATTTTGAGTTTAGGATTGTATCTCCAGTCCAGTGATCAAAGAAAGGATATCCAAGTGCCCAGTAAATGTATGAATAGGTCCTCAACATCTCTACTTAATGCAAACCAAAGCCACAATGGGGATGCCCTTGGGGATGATGGAAAGTAAGAGCTGTCGCTACCGAGTGTCAGTGAAGTGGGTTGACTGCAAATCCTATCCTTTGCTGGTAGAATGGGAATGGTTCAACCATGTTGGAAAACTGACTGTATCTACTCTCTATCCAAGAGATGTCCACAAAAAGGCATATGCATGAATGTTCATAGCACACTCATTCGTAATAGCCAAACCCTGGAAACAGTCCAAATGCCCATCGACAGGAGAATGGATACACACCTTACTACCAAGCAGTTTTAAAAACACACGCTACTGGTACACACAACAACATGGAATAATCTCATAGCTAATACATTGAATGAAAGAAGACAAATATGGAGTAGAAATTAATCAATTTATGTGACTTCAGAACAGGCAGAACAAATTCATGGCAAGAGAAACCACAATAGTTTTCTGAATTGATGAGGCAATTGCTTTGACCCAGGAGGGAACTTTCCGGATAATGAAAATGTTCTCTATCTTAATATGGGTGGTGGTCCCATACAAAAGTTCATCCTACTATATGCACTTAAAGTCTTTTTTCTTACAATGTATGAATTATGCCATAAGAACCCCCAAAATGAAAGCAAAAAGAAATTGTCAAACAAATGGGAGTAAATGATAGATATGTGGGGTATGCAAGGATTCAGATAAAGTTGCACATTTTTACAAACTATTACAAACAAAATTATTCATGGACACACACCAGCAAAATAAAAAATGAAATATTATAGATCTATCTATGCAATTTCAATGTTTAAAATCAACTTAAAGATGAAGTATGAATGACGTATTTAGTCACAAAACCAAATGTGTAAAGTTTGCAAGCCTGGAGGATGTAAAGTTGATATAACTAACTGTACTTACGTCTTATTCCCTAAGTCTGTAAGTCTATAGATAAAACCTTAGGTAAATGAATCAAGAAATTGGGGATTATGTATATTATATAAATTCATACAGGTGATTAAATATTATGAAGAATAAAAATAGCGCCATAACAAAATTGAGAAAGAGAGGAGATGGTGAGAAGTAGTATAAGGTAAATCCCTTATCTTTCAAAGCAGATTGTCTGCAGATACTATTCTCAATCTGTGGACAATCTGCTTTGAAAGATAAGAAACAGAGCTATAAGGAATGATCATAAAAGTTTTAGAAAATAAGGCAAGAGGAAAAAAAGACAGTCAACTTCCCCGGAATGAGTCCAGAGATGGAATTATAAGGACAGAGGCATTTACATTTTATTTTGTTTATGCTCTCCCATATGTTTAATTATGTTGCGTATATTCTAGATTATTTTGGGAAGGAAGGGGAGGGAGGGAGAGGGAGGAAGCAGGCAAAGAAGGAGGGAGGAAGGCGGGAGAAGAGAGAGGGGACAGGGATGGTGATGGGGGTGGGCGACGACAGGGAGAAAGGCAGACAGACAGACCACAGCTTTTCTGCCTGAGGAGCCCCAAGATGAAGTGCTAAGGTGGCAGAAGTGGGTCAGCTGAGCTGGAAACTAGGGTTTCTTAGAAAGGCATTGAAATGATCATTTTGGTGGAAAGGCAGAAACATACATATTCTTCTGCTTACAATGATTCATGATGAAGGAAGCAGAAGAATTTCGGGCTCAGGAATCTGAGAATTGAGATACCAGAAGAGATCGACTCTCCAGTCGGAAGGGTAAAGAACTCTGCCTTACCTCTGGGGAGCAGTTTTCTGGAGATGAGGCGAATCTCTAACGTCCTCTTCAGTTCAGACAATACTTTCAGAAATTAGACACCATCTGAGAAAATAGAGTCCCTCAATAAGCCCCCCAACCCCGCATTCATTCTATAGAGACTTACAGAGCCCCACTCTGGCCAGCACTGTACAGCCTTGGAATAAACAGTGAGAACCCCTCCTCCCCCTGCCCGCCACGGCAGTTTCTCCCCTCCTGGAGTATGCAGTGGGGGAGAAGGGCCGGGCAGGAGCCAGGGTAATCTCAGTGAGAATGGAAATAAGACCAAAGGAGTTTATGCACATGAAGGAAGCCAAAACCCGTGAGCATGGGAGCCAGATAGGACCTGGTTTCAACGCCTGGCTTAGCCTCTTACTAGTGAGCTGACCTCAGTTTCCTACCTGTAAAATGGGCACAATAGTTGTAAAGAGCTGAGAACAAGGCCAGTCAGGCTCATAGTAAGTGCTTCAAGAGGGTCAAGATATATGGGTGAGGCTACTCAGGACATGTGGAAGGACCATGAAGGAGCACAGCTCAGGGTCAAGTGCTATCAGCCAAGGCTTGGAAACCCAAAGAGGGAACAATCAAATCATGTCCAAAAGTCTCCATGGCAAGGTGCATCGCCCCCAGCCTTGCTTTCAGATAAGCCAGCTGGAGCCAGAAACTGCTCCAAGGTAGACTGGCCAGAGCAGTAAAATGGTATGGGAGGAGCTCTGCTGCCCCTGGGCCTCATCGTCCTCTGCCTTGTTGATATGCTCCCCACTGCTGGTCCTTTCTCGACACCCTACTGCCCGCCTCCTGTTTCTAGGCCACAGAGACTATGCCTCTTCCAGCTGAGCTCTGGGACCCCCCCCCCACTGCTACAGGCCAGGCTGCAGAGGTACCTAAGCTCCAAGTAGACAAACTAGGGGCTCAGAAGCAGAGGATGGGAAGGGGCTGTGATGATGTAGAGCTGCTCTGGAGAGCTGGTCCCAGATCACCACACAGCAAAGGCGAGCTTTTGTCAAGATCAGAATGGTGCCTGTGCCTGTCTTGCTCAGGAGCCCATATTTCTACAGTTGAGTTGGGCTGGCTTGTGAGACATTCACCTCTCCTTGCAACACTGTTAGTGTCTTCCCATTCAGAACCATCTCTTCTGTTCAACAGCCTCAGTCCCCAGTCTGAGTCCTGACAGTGTGGTGCCTGGGCATGTAGCCCTTGAAGTATGGGGCTGGCATTGAAGGCTACAGTCCTAGGTCTGCAACTTTGCTTCACCTGAGGCCATATACCTGGGGGCTTCCTTGACACCATGCCAGTCTTCATCTTCAGATCCTTGTGCTCTCACCCTTTTCCACGTGGGGCTCAGCAACTTGCAGATCCCTCTCCTTCCCTCCATGAGCTGTGTGTGGTCCCTTCTCAGACTTATCTAATGCCACCTTCTTCCATGGTAGGGGTAATACCAGGAGAATCAGCCTGTGTTCTTGGCCTTGCTCTAGACCTAGCTGAGGTGTCCCTTGAGATTTTTATTATCTGGTTCCTTTCACCCAACCCTTCACGGAGGCCCAAGCAACATCTTAATTCAAGAAGCATCTCCTTCAGACTTCTCTAAGTACTTCCAGTGCCAGGAGGGATTTTCCCCTTCTGGGTGGCAGGCTGTCCTCTGACACCATTTCCTGCTTTCCCTATATACTACATCTTATGGCAATACTCCATGTTGACATGGCCAATGGCCAATGCTTGTTCATCTCATATAAATAGAAGCTTTTGAATTTAGAACTTTTCTGCATCAATGAAGTCTGGCTTTCAAGACTACTGTTTCTTTTCTGAAGAATCTCTAATTGGAGTCTCAAAATGAGTAAGGATTTCTTTCTTCAAGGTGGTATCCACCTTCTCCCCCTACTGCCAATAGGGGGAAATACCTATGTGGTAGAAATACCTTATGTGGTATAAATAACACATCAATATAACATGATAAAAGTGCACACACTCTCTTCCCATGACACAACTTAATTAAAAACCAATCAATTAGCAGTTAAAATGAGAGTGCTACTTTCTAGATCCTAGACCCAAGAGGGCAGGTGAGCCCACTTAGGCATCAGTCTGTGGATTCCTCTCTCCTTTGGGAGGAGCTGAAGGAGAACTGCCTTTGTAACATAGTAGGTCCTCGTATCCAGGGTTTTGCTTTGTGGGATTTCAGTTAGCTGTGGTCAACCATGGTTCAGAAGCAGACAGTCCTCCTTCTGAGTCAGAAAGTCACAATGCCCACATAATTGACCTTGCTTGGTCTCATTAGTAGGCATCTTGCCATCTTACATCATCAAGGGAAGAAGGGTGAGTGCAGTACAATAATGTATTTAGAGAGAGGGAGACCACATTCATGTAACTTTTTGTATATTGTTATTATATTTTATTATTAATTATTGTTAATCTTTTCATGTGCCTCTTGTATAAATTGAAGTTTATCATAGGTATGTATGTACAGGAAAAACACATAGTGTAAAGGGGGTCTGGTTCTATCCTTGGTTCCAGGCATCCACTGGGGGTGCTGGAAGTCACCCGGGGTGATAAGAGGGAACTGTTGCATATAAGGTCATTGTCATTGTCGGGAGAGAGCTCTGAGATGCAGTGGCAGGTATAGACAGAACCCTGATGCTATGTGAGACCAGCCATGGAAAGCAGAGCTAAGTTAACCAGTGTCTGCCCCAAAAGGGAGGCCGCTGCAACAAAACTGTTCTTTCCTGTATGACACGGATATGGCATTTGGACAGGATGCTAGCAAAAAGTAGTAATTCCGGGAGAGGGTTCTGGATGACGATAAGGTTGGAAATGGGTTTAGCGGGTAAGAGGCGCCCCAGTGCCTCTGCTTTGTTCTGTAAGCCCTGCTGGCATCTGAGGGTCAAGATTCCTCTAATGCAAGAGGCCAAGAGGAAAGAGAACTCATCAGATTTCTCCAGACTGTGGATGGTGAGGTTCTGAGAAGTGTAAGCACAGGTGGGTGGCCCTCAGAAGACAGAGAGAGAGCCTGGCGGGCATCAGCCTGAGCCAGCTGGGCCACTGGTTGGCTGAGGAGGAAGTCGCTCATAGGCTGGCTCCCCCTCGGCCCACAAACAAGCCTTTCCTTGCAGGGAGACTGTCACACTGACTAAGCCTTGAGAGAGCACCGAGGGCCAGAGGGCCTGAGCCATGGACAGCCCTCCACAGCGTCCACAGCTGCCTACCTTTCCTTGTGTGGCTCCTCCTGGAGGGTGGTAGGCAGGTGTCTGTAAGTCAGAAGTGACACAACTGTGGTTCTGACAGGATGGGGGGTCCATGAGAGGGACAAGTAGGACCCAGACAGGGAATGCTTGGGGGACACAAGGGCTGCTGCTTGCCCAGGACTTTGGAGGCTTGAATGAAGGGCTCCCACCCAGGGTCTGAGTAAAAGCCAGTGCCCCCCAAGTCAGCCTGACCTGCCATTACTGCCCCATCTGCATGTTTTATGCTCATTTATGACATCAGACTCTGCTTGTGTGGCCCAGAACTTGCAGACTCCCTCACAAGTCCAGCCCATGCCTTGTGGGGTAGAAGCTTGACTTGGGGGCTCTGACCTTGATACTCCTTGATCAGGCTGCCTTCTTCCTTATCTTCTCTCAACACCACTGATATGACCCTGGAGGTCAGGGAGCTGTATCTGAACATGAGTGTTTGGTCAATCCCGTGACCTGGGGCACGTCTGACCGACTTGTTTGTTTGGTCACTCCCACAGTGAGTGTTCCCCGTACATACTATCACTGCATCGATGTGGTCCCAATGGTAATTTTCGGTGGGGAAGTAGGATAGCTTCTCAAAGTGATTTTTTAACTGACAAAAGTCCCTGGAATAAAACTGTTGAAGGCACAAGAAAGCAGCTTTGTAAGTTGAGAAAACCAAAGTCAAGATTCCATTACTTTGTATTAATGTAAAATTTTACTTTTCATGGTACATGAAAAATAAAACCAAAACCTTAGGGGCTTTGGCATAATTCAGCTGACCTGACATTGCAACTGTGCTATCCTGAGAAGATAGCTTCTTTTCCCACATTCTAGCGATGCTCTGCTTGTAGAGCGTTGGCTCTAAGAGGTTCTGACACCTGATTTCTAATGTGTGAGATGGTGGAAGAAGGGGGTTTCAGCACACATCCAAGGAATGCTTCACAGCACCAGCTGAGTGTCCAACGGTTCAACTCAGTTCTGACACTATCTACCTGGGAGCAGCATTGGATTCCATGCATTGAGGACTAAATCCCAGGAGACTTCCCTTCATTTCAGATGTGCCAATCACAACTCCAGGTTCTGATGGTTCGGCTGTAAGTCAGAGGGCCCATGACCCCCTCCTTGAGTTTGATTCATTTGCTAGAGCTGCTAGAGTGGCATGCAAAACTCAGAGAAACATTTTACTTACTAGATTAAAAGGCTATAAATCAAGAATAGCCACATGGACCACATGGACCTTGCCCTCTAAACATAGGGCAAGGTATAGGGAAAGCCATGCTCTATTTGAGCCTAGCACTGCCTCCAAAGCTTTCAAGCCGGAAGCTCTCCAGACCTTATCCTTTTGGGGGTTTATGGAAGGTTCATTAGATAGGCATGATTGATTAAATCATTGCCCATTAGTGATTGATTCAACCTCCAGCCCCTCTCCCTTCCAAGAGATCAAGGAAATTTCCAACCCTCTAACCCCTTGGTCTGTTTCTCTGGGAACTGGCTCTCATCCTTAGGCACATTCCCAAAGTGCATAACAAAGACACCTGCTGGGGCCCTCTTAGGAAATTCCAAGGATTTTAGCAGCTCTGTGCCAGAACCAGAGGAAGACCCATTGTATATTTCCTACTGGAGATCACAGTATCACTGCTGCCTAGATCAGTGGATCTAATCCCACAGAAGCTTCACATCCAAATATCTGTGATGAGTATGGCTCCAAACTGATGCTTCTTCTAATGAAGGACCTTGACACTCTTGGTCAGGGCACCATACTCCTCAGAGTCTGGTTGGCTCCCAGGATGTGTCTGTTTGTGTATTCTAAGAGCAAGCAGCCCAGAGGTAGGAAAATCAATCTGCCTCTAAACAGTGAATACAACCCACTCTGTAGGTGCCTGTCTCTCTCCCTCTTTTCAAAAAACCGTTTCAAGAAATTCTGCGAGGAGCCAACAGTGGGGCAAGGGGTTTGGAAGATACATCTTTGTTCCAAGGGATACCTTCCTTTTGCTGCAGAACATTGAGCACCAGACCCAGATGAATATAAATCCTGAAAGCAAAATCTATTCCTGAGCCATGGCTGGGTGTCCTCAAGTGGGCAAGGCCAGATTTCTGGGCCATTAAGAGATTCCTTGCCATTAAGAGTCTCACTCCTTGTGTACCCTACCCTTCAAAGGCAACAAGAGTAGGTTACCTCGAAGGCCACAGGTTACTTCACAGACCAATAGGGCCACATGCTTGTTGGTAGAGAGGGAGTTTTTGGGAGATGGTCATGGCCTCTTTCACTTCCAGACAGCAATGACATTGGGTTCATTTCATGGGGCAGCTCAAATGATTGGTAGTAAATGGAGCACTGAGTTCATGAGGGGGCCCCTCGATGGAGAGATGAGTCTTGTCTTCAGGGGGCAGAGAAAGGAGGTATGGGAGACAGGGCTGCTCACTATTCATCTGCATTGGCTAAGATGCAGGTATGTGACAGAGACCCGGAAGAACAGCGGCTTAAACAAGGAAGAAGTGTATTACTGTCTCTCAGAAAAGCCTGAGCTAGTGTGGTGGCTGCTCTGCAGAGCCCTGGGGACCCAGTGGCTGTTTGTCCCACACGCCTTCCCTGGGCTCACTGCCAGGCCCATTCCTCTGGGGCCTGTAGCAGGCATGCTCATGAGAAGCTGTGTGATGCCTTTGAAGGGAGCCTGTCTTGGGTGGCAGAATGTGTCTCTGATGTAAAAATCTGAGAAAAGATGATAAACTGCCCTTAATAGGCTTTGTTTAATTAGAGATGAAGGGTTGGATAATAGGAATCTGAATCTTTTCTGGTGCCTCAGGAAGCAAAGTGATAAAAGGTGAATTAGCAACTGTAGATAAAATGCATTTTAATTCGTTTTATGTTCACCCAACCAGGGCCAGAACCTGAAGGAGCCAAATATGTAACCGTAAAGTAAAGTTCAATCATCCAGAATCCTGGTCCCTAGTCCGCTCCAGACTGTCATTGGAAAATTCTCTGATAGAGAATACAACAGGAGACGCACAGGCCTAGTTTTAAATTTTGGTGTCTGAATTGCTATCTGTTTGGGCAAATAGTAAAGTGTTGTTCTCTTTTACCTCACTGCAGATTGGTGGGAGCGTTCAATGAAATGCAAGTGCCTGGTCTCACTTGGTATAAAGTGTTCCACTAATACCCACTGTTACCTCAACCGAGGAAACCCCTGGGCTCAATCTCCTTTATCTTCTGCATATTCAGCAGCCTGCTGGAAGGTACTAGGTTCCTAAAAAAAAACAATCCAAAGAGCCCTAAGTAGATACTTTCTGACTCTAAGAAAAATTCACCCATGTTCAAGTAGTCTGACAATATATATTTGTTACTTTATTTTTGTCATTTAAAAACTTAAAAGATTCACAAGTAAGCACATGAAAAGATGTCCAACATTAAGGAAACGTAAGTTAAAGACATAGAGAGATATTACTACACACTGACCAGAAAAACTAAATAAAAAATAAAAAATAGTGACAACACTAGGGGCGCCTGGGTGGTGACTCAGTCATTAAGGGACTGCCTTTGGCTCAGGTCATGATCCCAGTGTCCTGGGATCGAGCCCCACATCAGGCTCTTTGCACAGTAGGGGGCCTGCTTCCCCCCCTCTCTCTCTGCCTGCCTCTCTGCCTACTTGTGATCTCTCTCTGTCAAATGAATAAATAAAATCTTAAAAAAAAATAGTGACAACACCAAATGCTGTCAAGGATGCAAAGAAATTAGATCACTTAGATATCACTGGTGGGAATGCACAATGGCACAACCATTTTGAAAAACAGTGTAGCAGTTTCTTTTAAAACTGAAAATGGGGGGGAGGGGCGCCTGAGTGGCACAGTGGGTTAAAGCCTCTGCCTTCAGCTCAGGTCCTGATCCCAGGGTCCTGGGATCGAGCCCCACATCGGGCTCTCTGCTCAGCAGGGAGCCTGTTTCCTCCTCTCTCTCTGCCTGCCTCTCTGCCTACTTGTGATTTCCATCTGTCAAATAAATAAATAAAATCTTAAAAAAAACCCGCAATGTTATAAAAAATTAAAAAAATAAAAATAAATAAAAATAAAACTTAAAATGGATTGCCGGGTGACTTAGCAGTTGTACTCTTATGGCATTTATCTCAGAGAAATGAAAACTTATGTACTAAATACAATGTACAAAAGTGTTTATAGCAGCATTATTCAATATAGCCCCAAACTAGAAACTGCCCAAGATGTTCTTCAACAGGGAATGTTTAAACTAATGATTAAAGTAAACAGTCGTGTCGTGGAATACAATACAGCAATAAAAGGCAGGAGCAATTGATATACACAACAGCCAGGGTGTATCTCAAGGCAACTGACTGAATGAAAACTGCCAATCCAAAGTGTTGTTTATTGTGTGATTCATTTATACCATGTTCTTCTTTTTTTTTTTTTAAAGATTTTATTTATTTATTTGACAGAGAGAGATCACAAGCAGGCAGAGAGGCAGGCAGAGAGAGAGGAGGAAGCAGGCTCCCTGCTGAGCAGAGAGCCTGATGCGGGGCTCGATTCCAGGACCCTGAGATCATGACCTGAGCCCAAGGCAGCGGCTTAACCACTGAGCCACCCAGGCGCCCCTATACCATGTTCTTGAAACAACAAAACTACAGAGATGGAGAACAGATCACTGGAGTCAGAAGTGAGGGATGGATAGAGGAGGGAATCATTATAAAGGGGGCCCTGTGGTGATTGAATAGCCCCTGATCTTGATTGTGGTGGTGGTTACATTAAACTACATGTGTGATTAAATTGCACAGGACTCCACGCATACACAGACACACACGCAAGTGTATGTGTAATTGGAGAATGCCAAAACAACTCTGTGGATTGTACAAATGTCAACTTCCTGGGTTTTATCTTGTTGCACAAGATGTTAACTTTGGGAAAGACTGGAGGAAAGACGCATGGAACTTCCCTGTACAATTCTTTGTAGTTTTTTTTTTTTTTAAATCTATGATTATTTCAAAATAAAGACTTAAAAGACTTCTTTTTTTTTTAAGATTTTATTTATTTATTTGAGGGATAGAAAACAGAGTGAAAGAAAAGGCACAAAAGATGTCTTGCAGTGTCAGAAAGCAAGAAAGTGTTTAAAAAAATGTACACTAATAGTAGCATGTCAGGGCACACAGCAGCCAACAGAAGGAGCTCTCAATGGCCAAACCTGGAGCAGTGTGGACAACAAAATAAATAAAATAGTTTTGTATTATGACTTGAAGTATAAAATAAATACCCATGAGTTTGTACTAATATAGACAAATGACTGAAAAATAAATAAATGGAGAGAAGAGACAAACCTCTCTTGTAGGACAATTCTAAATAATTTATGTAGATACTCCACCTCAAGGAGTTAAAATATAATTCTTTCCTTAAGTGTGGATTTTGCATAGTGACTTCTTGCAAAGGGTAACATATGGAATGGGAGAAAAAGAGTAACTTTGCAGTAGAGAAATCTAACAAACACTCCCTCAGCCCAGTGATCAAGTGCGATAGAGACAGTGATAAATCATGGATGTGCCCTTGCAATGGTGTGAGGTGAATGCCTCCTTCCTCTGTGGTCTTCATCCCCAGTCTAATCATAAGAAAAATCAGACAAATTCCAAAAGACGGACATTTTACAAAATACTGACCAACACTCCTAAACCATAAAGGTCATTGGAAGCAAGGAAGAGTCTGAGAAGCTTTCACAGCAAAGAGGAGCCTAAGGAGAGAAGCCAACAGAATGCAATGTGTAATTCGGGAATAGAAAAGGGTCATTAGGTACAGACTAAGGGAATCTGAATGAATCATGAACTTCAGTTAATAATAATGAGTCCATACTGATCCATTAATCCTAACAGATGCACCACACCAGTGTAAGATGTTAATAATAGGGAAAACCGTGGGAGGGGGATATGGGAGCTCTCTGTACTATCTCCTCAGTTTCTGTGTGTGTGTGTGTGTGTGTGTGTTTTGTAAATCTGAAAACTGTTCTTTAAAAAAGATGAAGTGTATTTCCAAATAAAAGTTTTAAAAAATTAAAGATTTGATATGTAGTTTTTGAGCAACTACTGTGAAGCAGGCACTTTCATAATGATTGTATGGTTGAAACCATCCTGATGGTGGGGATGTTAGCATTCACTGTGTCACTGAAGGAGACCTTAAAACTCGGTAAGATCAGTTTTTTAAGATCCCCCAGTTGGTAAGTAGTTAAACCGGAATGTGTGCTCAGTCTTCTGACTTTCATCCCATGCCATTTCCCATTATGCCACCCAAAGATTTGAGGGAAAACTGGTTATTCAGTTATGGTGTTGAGACCAGTTACCAGAATGTTGTATGAACCAGAGCTCCCCATTCCTCAGTCATGTGTAGCTTTGTCATTCCTCCAGGACTCAGCACAATTCCCTAGTCTTTGCATAAGCAAGTTCTTTTTTTTTTTTTTTTTTGATTTTTGATTTTTTATAAACATATATTTTTATCACCAGGGGTACAGGTCTGTGAATCACCAGGTTTACACACTTCACAGCACTCACCAAAGCACATACCCTCCCCAATGTCCATACCCCCACCCTCCTTCTTCCAATTCCCCTCCCCCCAGCAACCCTCAGTATTTTTATTTTTTTTAAATTTTTTATAAACCTATATTTTTATCCCCAGGGGTACAGGTCTGTGAATTGCCAGGTTTACACACTTCACAGCACTCACCAAAGCACATATCCTCCCCAATGTCCATAACCCCACCCCCCTTCTCCGAACCCCTCTCCCCCCAGCAACCCTCAGTTTGTTTTGTGAGATTAAGAGTCACTTATGGTTTGTCTCCCTCCCAATCCCAACTTGTTTCATTTATTCTTCTCCTACCCACTTAAGCCCCCATGTTGCATCACCACTTCCTCATATCAGGGAGATCATATGATACTTGTCTTTCTCTGCTTGACTTATTTCGCTAAGCATGATACGCTCTAGTTCCATCCATGTTGTCGCAAATGGCAAGATTTCATTTCTTTTGATGGCTGCATAGTATTCCATTGTGTATATATACCACATCTTCTTGATCCATTCATCTGTTGATGGACATCTAGGTTCTTTCCATAGTTTGGCTATTGTGGACATCGCTGCTATAAACATTCGGGTGCATGTGCCCCTTTGGATCACTACGTTTGTATCTTTAGGGTAAATACCCAGTAGTGAAATTGCTGGGTCATAGGGCAGTTCTATTTTCAACATTTTGAGGAACCTCTGCATAAGCAAGTTCTAATTTTCACGTCCACTCAGGATGGTAGGAATTGTTTGTTCCATGTTAAGGAAGGAGAAACAGACTCAGAGAGGTGAAATAACCTGCTCAAAGTCACTCGGCTATAGTGGATCAGGATTCAAACACAAAGTTTGCACTCTTCCCTGTAACCAGCCTCTTGAATGCCCAGCATGGCCCTATTGAGGAACGTCAGACAATCTCAGAAGTAGCCATGATTCCTGAGTCTTTTCTCTGGATGCTCTTTGTTTTGCAGGGACTAGTAGTAAGTAAGGACTCAGTTTCATCTAATGAGCAAAATCTTTGGACTATTTTTGCGAAAGGGACAAGGAAAGAGAGTAGATCACTGCCATTAGAGTGGCATTACAGAATCCCTCTTATAAGTCCACATTATAAACCACAATGGCAAAATATTGCACAACCACCCCACTGTCCCCATGCCTGCTTTGAAGGCAGACATGATTAATCAATCTGGAGCTCTTGTCAGCAGAGCCTGGACTCAGCCTGACAAGCCCTCCAGGCAGCCACTACTGATCCTCAGAGCCAATCCTGAGATGAAAGCCCTTTCCTACCCAGCTATAGGCACTGCCACATTTGTACGCTTACATTTTTTGATATTTGAAAAACAGGATGAGATGATGCACAAGCCACACTGGCAGCCAATGCTATAGTCACAACACAAAATTATTTCTTCAGCCTTTAATTAGGATGTGTCATCCCAACCCCATTCCTGATGCAACGTGCCTGTGCTCTGGGAAGGGAAAAACTGCCAAATGTCTGGCCTGCAGTGTCTTGATACCCCAGTGTCTCCTCTGGGCAAAACCAGGAAGCCAGTGGGAGTCCAGTGGGCTCAGTGGGCCAGCCACCCACAGGAAGAATCATCAGGGTTTATCCTTGATAGAAGACTCTGGCAACTGTAAGAAGTGGTGCCTGCAGGATGAGGTTTTATGTTTTGTTCCAGATTGTGAGCCAGTACTTGTAATGGCAGCAATGACAACAGAAAGCAGTAGCCTACAGGCTCAGGAATAAGCCAGAAAATTGCCTTGAGATCCCTGCCCACTTGCTGACCCGATCAGGCCCCGGGGATCCATAACAACCGGAAGCCTAGGGTGTTGATCACAGACAGGACATAGTATTCTAAAATACGCAACCAAATTACCCAAGACTAGTGCTAATGGGTATTTGCCAACCCTGATGAAAGCTAAGAAGAAAACCATTAGTCTGTACCATAGCACTTCTAAGGAGCTCACAAATTGCATGTTAGCTTAACTCATGTTTACTAGCATTTTTGTTTTCCTTTGCAGCCATGTTTCTTCCTTTGGTGGGTTCCCACAGCTCAGGACTGAGGGACCACATGGCCCCACACATAATAAACACAGGAAGTGCTCTCTGCTACGTGAATGAGTGTGAGAATATTTCCCACAGACAGAGGGCTGGCCAGGTGTTCGAGGACATAATGTCCTACCTTCTTTTCATTCTTAAAGATGTCACCACTATTCTGTCACAGTCCTGTGTCCCTGGGACACAAAGAACATACAGCCATTCCCCCCTACTACACATGTGTATGCACACACACATACGTGCACACACACGGCTACTGGGGCACTGAATTTTCTTGATCAATTGAAGGGAAGAAGCAGGTGGACAGAGATGGGCCCCTGCATTCTCCATGCCCTTCTGGGAGAAGATATGGTTCACCAAGAGCCTAAGGTTCACCTAGAAACCTATTCAGTTTCTCTGCAGACTGGACAAGTCCTGCACATGCTTGTCAATACTCTGAGAACGTGATCACCTGTGATGTTGGCCGTTCAGTGAAAGATACCAGAAACCTGAGTGGCAGAGGACACCGGTGTTCTGTTGTCCTTCTGGGTTCCTGACCTCTCCAGACTGAGACCTACAACAGGCTCTGTGGAAAGGACACGCCCCCTCAGAATACACCTGTCTTCCATACTTTCTAAAGATACCATGTCATCAATTTGTCACCATCCAAAGTGGACCATTTATTAATAAAGTTTTGTATTGGTCCACCTCAGAGATCATGTTATAACCCAGAGGTGGTTGCCATAGGCTGGGCACCAGCTTCAGGTCCAAGGTCCATCCATTCATTTATTTATTCACTCAACAAGTATTTATTGAGTACCTATTATGTGCTAGGTACTGGAACTTCACCAACAGTTAAGAGACACTGTTCCATTCTCACAGAACTTGGTGGTTCAATCAGTTGTAGCCAGCATAGCAGAAGTCATTTTGATTGACACATGCCATGATGCACTGGGGGGAAAATTACCCATGGCCACTTTCCTCAAAGGAGATCATGACCAAGGCAGGGGTTTTGGGCTCATGAGCATCTCACCTGGACAGCCACGAGGAAGGCTCTCTGCTTTCCTCTCTACCCACTCTAGAAAACCAGGATGCTATGATGACCTAGGGAAGGTGGGTCTTTGGAGTCTCAAAGCCTTGGCCCCAAATCCCAGCTCCCCCCTTTCAATCCGCATGCCCTTGGACAAGCCACCTGGCTTCTTTAAGTTTCATTTTCCTTGTCTGAGAAGTGGGGGGTGACAACCACAGCTCCTGAATCAGGTTGAGAACTGAAGGAATTAACAAAGGCACTAACAGATAGTAAGTTTCCATAAATGTCAGCTTTCATGTCTGCAGTCAAATGGGTGAGTACCCAGTCTTCACATATTCCTGGGTATGAGCCATAGAAGTACAGTGGGCAGTATCCAGGGAGCGAGGCAGGCTATGAGGTTGCAGGAGGCACAGGTAGGGCTCAGAATGTCCTATTGCTCTTTATTGTAGCTGCCTGATGGCTCCTGGAGACAGCAACCCAAGGGGGGCCTTGTACTCTAATAGCTCTAATGGTAGAGAGCTGAAAATCCAGACCATAGGAGAAAATACAGAAGCACAGCTCCCCGAAACTGCATTCAAGCAACCGCCCAAAGCCAATGTTTATATAGAAGTATACAGTGACCAGCAAGCAAGACTTTGGGGGCTGTGTTTTAACACAAGACCGCTGACTTAACAAACAGATATTTGTTAATATTTGGATTTTACTTCTGGTGTCAGAAATGAAAATAATTAGATTTGCATTTTATAGTGAAGGCACAAACAACTCATTTTTATCCTATGGAAACATACCACCCACATGAAAAGTCAAGACAGTTTCCAAATCATTTTGCTGTCTCAGTTTGTAGAGCAAACTCTTTCTGGAACACACAATAGCAGGCACGGGACAGAATGACCCCAATGCCTCTAGGTCATCGAAAGCCAAAAGCAAGGATGCCGTGTGTTTTGTTTCACTCGCGGACCTGTGGTCTGTGCAGAGGGGATCTGACCCTCTGCCCCACAGCTCTGGTCAGCTCTGTGCCAGGATCCTGGGCCCCTGATCTGGTTCAGCATCCCGGGACATTCACAGGGGACAGCCACCTCCCTCCCCTCTCCACCATTCACTGGTCTGAGCAAGCAGTGTCACAGTGTTCCCTAACAGGTGTCTGTGCCCACAGCACTTACCATGGCCATGACCAAAGCAGCCACATCCGTGAGGGGTCTCGGCAGAAAGGGGAAAAGCAAGAAGAGAGCTGAGTCTAGCCACAGATTTCAGAAGAAGAACCGGCTCTCCTTCTGCCCACTCTTGCCCTCCTACACTATTTTGGCAGCTGGCACGCCCGAAAGCACAGCGTGTGAAGTTCAAATCTGGGTCTGCACTGTCAGCTCCAGCCTGGGAAGCCAAACGGCGAGAGCACGCTCTGAGATGCGGGCTGCTTTACAAAGCACCAGTCCAGGGTGCCTGGGCTCTGGGATAGATGAATGCTGACGGTCGGTCGTGTGGCCCAGAGTCTCGGGCAGGAGACAGGAGAGCTGGGGTGCTCGGGAGTCCCTCCCAGAGACCTGCCCTCAGAAAAGTTGGGCCAGGAGTTAAAGTCAGCACCCGACAGGGCCGCAGCAAGGGCCCTCCATCAGGGTGCCCCACGCCAGCCACAGAATACTGCAGTCCCCCTGGAGAGCAACTTCTCCCACATGGGCAGGTGGGCTCCTGGGCTCCTGACACATTCACTGGACAGTGGCTGAGTTTGTGCCACATGAGGCGGGGCAAGAGGAAACTGCTCAAATGCCTGACGTTTGATAGGCACATGCTTACAGACCTCGTAGTGATGGGATATTCTTCTGCATAAGCCAGTAAATGAACTTGGCGCACTAAATTGAATAGCTCTTATTATTCTGAGAAATCACTGTCCTTATTTGGTGATCACATTCCAGACACAGAGGCCAATTCTGGGCTGCTGATCCTGATAGCCTCAGATGTTCCTGAAAGCTCTTTCTTCCTTGGGCATGACTCAGGGCCCACCCCCTGAGTCGGTGGAGCCCTTCCCCTCCCCCTAAACAGAGAGGTCCCTCCTCCATTTATTGTCACACGTCAGCAGGTCTAAAACCCAACCGGTTCCCTCTCCGTATTAAAACGGCCTCCTGGGCATGGTTTAGGAAGAAGTACCCTGGTAGTAAATCAGGTCTTTCACCACAGATACTAAATAATGAATGTTATTCAGTGTGAAAATGACAGCAATTCTTCACCTGTCAGATTAAAAGGGCACAGAAAAGAGGGGTTTAAAAATAGCACCGACACTCAGGGTGTGATGGGGACAGCTGGGAGCCTGAGAGCCGCTGTCTGGCAGTCAGGGAGGCGGCAGGAGGGAGACAGCCGGGCACGGTCGGAGAAGTTCGGGAGCTCCTTGGGGCCCCAGGACTCCTCTGTGAGAACTGAAGGACTTTCTCCTTGGATGCCCTGGCCCTGGGACAAGGTCTTGCTGCCGGATTTCAACTGCAGCCCATTCTGATTCACTCCCACAATAAGTCAAAAACAGAGAGGGCTTCACTGCACACAGCGCGATGGAAGTCTCCGGATTTCAGCCTCCCACGAGCTCATTCGGAGACCCTCTGTAAATTGAGGGGCTGGAAGAGGGTCCTGGGTGGGCAGCATAATGGAAAGAGCACAGGGTCTGCGGTCAGAAGACCTGGAATTGAACCAGATCGTACAATAACTTTCTGCACAGCCCCGGGGGTTGGAGGGAGTTGGGGAGGAGATGTTATCCTGGCCTCAGGGAGCCTCGGCTTTACTAAGTCCATTCGGAGGATGGGGGGTTTCTCCCCGCACGGGGGGTTTCATGAGATATTCTACACGAACCACCTGTTTGAGGATCTCAATGAGTATAAGTTCTGTTCCGACTAGCTCTAGCACTCCGGCTACAACGCTGTATGGCTGCCTGTGTTCTTCTAGCCTGTCTATCTGCCCAAAGGCTCTGCGCTGGTTTCCACCTTTACCATTTCTCGAGCTTAGACAATCACCAGCCCGTGAGGGTGGTGGCTGTTTCTCTTCCCATCACTGTTACCCAGTGATTGGAATGGACCCCGGTGCCCAGGAATTGTTTACTTTATATTCAGTGATCTGCTCCTCCCTAAATAATCTTGTTTTTAAGAAAACAAAGGTACAGAGTTGGAAAAAAAAAAAAAAAGATTGATTCAGTCAGCGGTCAGGCTGCTGGTTGGCAGCTGGAGGGGCAAAAACAAAAATTCTACTTTAGCGGACCTGCATAGTTACTGCCTCACGACTTACTCACAATCCTGCTGTCCGTGCGTTCTCAGGCCCGCCCAAGCCCGCCATGCTTCAGGGAATCAGGGCTTCCTCAGTGGACCGGTGCTCCCTCATTTATAGGTGCAGCTGAGTTGCACGGGAAGGACTGGGATGGCTTCCAGAAAGCCCGACCCCCAACCTCTGACCCTCAAACCTTCACTAGCCAGTCTAGCCCTTCTTCCTACATCCTGCTTTCAGAGAGGAAAAGAAGGTGAACATCTGGTCGCATATAAATTACTATGTTGACAATATATCTGGTTATTTTGTTAATTAGAACACTTAAAAATTCTCAAGAGAAGGTGTGGTGAGATCCCAAATCCTCCGCTCAGACTGAGGCCCTGGAGTGGAATCAAGAACGGTTCTTAAACAGGCCCTGACTCTGGTCCCTGACAGACTCTGGCTCCTCCACCCAAAGACTGCAGACCTGCTTCCAGCATGTCATTCTTTCTCCACCGCATTGGCTCCTTGCCAAGCCCTCTTAAGGGCCCTCTGTAAGTCAAGTGCAGGGGAAGAGTTCCTGAAAGCATCACCACCATCAGCTACCCAGCTGAGGGATGAAAAGATCAAAGGGCTGCCCATGCATAGCCTGGGTAAGAAGTTCCCATTCTAAGAAACACAACATTGTTGAGTTTCTGGAGGGAAGCCAGTGAGGAGGAAAGGTCTGAGCCTGTATTGAGCGGACATTGGCAAGTCCTGATGAGGTCAGGAATTGTGACTTCTACAAATTCAACCACATTCACACCTCTTGTGTCTCAGAGTGTTGTTTCATTAAGGTGCGGGTTGAGCGGATGATCCCTCCCACTGCAGTATCCGCGCTGCACCTGCTCCCCTCCCCCGGCTCACGCAAGTGCCGTGGGGACAGGGACCCCTGCTCTTAACCTCCATTGGGGTTTTCTGCCTCATTCCAGCAGCCTACTTGTGTCCAGGGCCAGTGAATTTTCAGGGAAAAGCAATTTTTTCCTGGGGGCTACAAACACTTCCCTGTAACAGATGAGTTACAAACCCCACAGTGTCTGGAGAAAAAAATAAATAAAACAGTCACATTTCCATCTTCAATATTGTCCTGCCCGGGTGCCAGTGATTCGTTATCAACCACTGAGGACAGCCAGGGTCTGTCCATTATAAACTGGCTTTTAGTAATGACTAGCACATACAGGCACAGAGGGAAACTAAAAAATAAAAACAACAAAAACAAAACACACACACACACACACACACACACGGAACCCAGAACTAATGGACATGATTAAAAGGCGGAAGGTTTTCAAACAATCTCTCTCAATTCCTTTTAAAAATCAAAGCACAATCTGTTTACTTCACCCAGTGGTGTCTCTGTAACTTTTCAGTGTTGTAAACTGAATTTAGATGAAAAGAAAATACTAGATGTGTGCTCGGTGTCCTTTCTTGAGGAAACTGGTGACTCGTGATACATAGATGTATTCAGTGAATCTGTCAGAGCTGGGATGCTGAGACTTAATATTGTTAAAATGGCAATATCCTTCCAATTACTCTACCAATTCAAAATCCCAGCTGGCTTTTCTTGCAGAAATTGACAAACCAATCCTAAAACTCATATGGGCCCAAGTAGCCAAAGTAATCATGGAAGAAACAGCCAAGTTGGGAGGACTGATAATTCCTGATTTCAAAACTTATTATAAAGCTGTAGTAATCAAGACAATGTTCTACTGGTGTAAGGACAGATACATAAATGGACTAGAATTGAGAATCCAGAAAGAAGCCCTTACATTTATGACCAGTTTATCTTTAACAAAGATACCAAGACATTTTATTGGGGAAAGAATAGTTTTTTTCCCCCAAATAGTGTTAAAACACCTAGATACCCACATATAAAAGAATGACCTTGGACCGTTACCCCACACGATATGCAATAATGAACTCAAAAAGAGATCGTAGACCTAAATGTATAAGCTAGAACATAAAACCTTCACAAGAAAGTACAAAAGTAAGTCTTAATGACCCTGGGATTGGCAATGTTTTCTTAAATACAACGCCAAGAGCAAAAGCTACAGAAGTAGATAAATTGGACTTCATTGAACTAAAAACATTCATACTCCAAACAATACCATTAAGAACGTAAAAAAGGGGAAAGATGATGAAGCAAACGTAAAGAAACATGATCCTTTTCGTTCCAGAAAATCTGGGGAAAAAAAAAAAAAAAGAAATCTTATCAAGCCCTCAAAGCTACTTAAGCAAGGCAGGCACTTTTGGAAAAGAAGGAGAAATAGAAAGGAAAAGGGGTCAGGTTTAAATGAATGGACTGGTTCCTACATGGTTCCTGGAGGCAACAAGATGACAAGGCGCACCTGAGATGATTAAAAGTGCAGCTTTGTGTCTTGGAAATGCCAGATAAACATCCCTTGGCCTTTGTTTTTTGCATCCAAGGGATTAATGAGGTGAGTTTTCTGGTGCAGGGGACCACTGCAAGGCTTCTCAAGAGGGTGGGCTCACCCGGCTCTCCAGATAAATGCATCAATCAGCTCATTCGACAACTGAACCAAACCCAAAATATCAGTAAGCATAATGTGTTGGAAACAGTTTGTTTTTTGTTTTTGTTTTGTTTTGTTTTGTTTTGTTTTGTTTTTTTTGCTTTTTGCAACTGTTATACAGTATCTTCAAAGAAGATTATTTTTCTGCCATGTCTTCAGAAGCTGCAGAGAGGTCAGGGAAAAGATGATGATGTCCATGGCAGACACATCCCATCACAGCCCAGCTCCAGGGGGAAGTTCCAGTGTGTTTTCCATACTGGCTGCCACTGCCATCTCTGAAATCAGCAAAGGACTCCTGCCATGGAGGAGGGTCCTGCTTTGTCACATCTTCCATCCTGGAACTTAATGTTGGTGAATGAATACTCAAGCATGAATACAAGACAGTAGGGGACCAAGCCTATGGGTATACTTGAATCTGGCCATTCCTAGAGCCATGTTTGGGAAAGAACTTGAAATACAATCAGAAAGGAAAAAAAAATGACATCCCACAGTCTCAGAGACAGTAGCTGCAAATCACTTACCTGTTAATGGACTTGAACCCAGAATATGTAAAGAACTCTCACCACTCCATAACAAGAAGATGAATTTGTATCTTTGAAATCACATGCTGCTTTAAAAATGGACAAAGGATATGAACAGATATCTCTCCAAGGAAGATATATGAAGAAGGTCAATGGACACATGAAAAAAAACCCACATATTATTAATCACTAGGGAAATGCTAATCAAAACCACAGGGAGATACAACTTCCCAGTTAATAGATGGTTCTAATAAGAAAGAGAAAATAATAAGGATGTGGGGAGATTGAAACTTTCCTGCATCACTGATGGGAATGTAAAATGGTACAGCCACTTTGGAGAGCAGGAATTCCTCAAAAAATAAACATGAAATTGCCCTATGATATCATCTTGAGAACTTTTACTATATTGAATTATTTTTTCTATTATATTTTAATAAGAATAATGCCTTGTTAATTTATTATGCATTTTCAGAGGTGATCATTTAAAAATATCATTTGCCAGTGTATTGTACATAATCTAAAAGTAATAAATGATTCAGGTGGTGATTGCTTTCTTCACTATTATTCCTCTAATTATTTAATGTAGCAGGCCAGCCCTGAGGCTTTTTTGGAGCCATGTCACAGAAATGTTCAGTCCTTCTCAGGTTCAGATCAATTGGTACGAATTGACAGAAACTGATAACTTGATAAAGAGTGTACTTTCTTATGCATCATCTTTCTGGAGGCTAAAACTTAGATCTCGAGTTTGAAGGATTTCCCTCAAATCCTTGATTTCCTGTTTAAGATGAAAATTCTTTTCCTATTTCATGCAACCCTGGTGCTCACCCATCTCAGTGGCTTTCCTCATTATTGCTGCTATTTCCATTACCTGGTCAGCATGCGCTCATAGTATCTTAGAGTGATGCTCATTAAATCTCATTATTATCCCAAGGTCATCCTTTTGGATTGCCATTAGCAACCCAAACATTTGCCTTAGTACTTGCTTATTTGAAGTCCCAAAGCCTACTGATGTCCCTCCAGGGATGTATGAAGTTCTTTGTGCTCCTGCTACCAGTCTCCATCCGATCTCGGCTGTGCCTTCACCAGTATCTTGAGTCTTCATTCAGTTCTTGAATTTCTTCCTAATATTTCTTCATTACTTCTGCTCCTCTTGAGAGCCTGGTTTGCTCATAGAGAGATTTTGCTGCTCTGTCATGGTCTCTTGATCTTCGAGCAAGAGTCATAGCATCAGTAAAGGTCTTCTCCAATGTACAACTCACTTTCTGGTCTCCATTCTTTGCAGCTGACCTGATTTGTGGAAGGATGACATGATCTCCTTAACCCCCAAAGGTGCAGGAACGGCCAGCTTGAATCCTTTCAATGAGGGAAAAGTAAGATGCTAAGAGGAACCACGTCCAAGACTTATAGTGGGGTTGGCTACCTAACTCCCTTCCTGAATCCCGTCACTGTTCTTTTGTGTCCCCTCCCTTTAGCCTGGCATTCTTCTGCTCAGGAAGCAGATGCATGACATGTGCTCTCTCCCCATAGTTAGGGTGATTAATAATACCCCAATGAAACGATAAAATGAGATGATCGTCCCTAACCGAAAACAAGATGACTCCCCGCTGAAGCAGACCTGTCTCTCTTTTTTTAGCATGGGCCTGCTTCTCTATTGTGCATGAGAACTCATGAACACATCCCCACTATTCTGGTCAGCTTAGAAATCTTGCGGGCGCTGAGGGAATGCATATGCGTGGAGAATCCCAACCATACAATGTCCCAAAGGCAAAACTCCTAGGCAACCCTCCGTTTTTAGAGCTTCCTTCTCAGACCACGAGGGCCTTGAGCAAAGGTGAACTAGGATGCCAGCTGCCCCATGTCCCCCAGCCTCAGGTGGAAGGCTCTGGAGGGCTTTCAGCATTTCCGACAGTGTTTCAGATATGAGGCTGCCTTGGGCTGTGGAGTGTAAAATGCTTCTTGACAGGCTGAAGCTCTGCATGCAGGCACCGGCATGAGTTTTGTGATATGTGAGGACATAACTAATGGGACATCCTTTGCACTCGCTCTAGATAGACACTTAGATTGGAGCACTAGGAATTGATTTTCCTCCCTCCAGCTTCCATTAAACTGTGAATATTCTTCACAGCGGATGCTGATAGGGCTTAGAGAGCTCTTAAGAAAACCAAATACATTAAACCTATATCCCTGTCCCTAAATCAGCATATCTCAATATGGGGCCACAGATCATCTTTGTCACGTAGTCACCTGGGGAGTTTGTTAGTTTGTTAGACACAGCTTTTCTAGGTTCCATCTAAAAACATTAGTGCCAGGGTGCCTGGATGGCTCAGTTGGTTAAGCGTCTGGGTTCAGTTCAGGTCATGATCCTGGGGTCCTAGGATTGATCCCCCACATCAGGCTCCCTTCTCAGCGGGGTTCTGCTTCTCACTCTCCCTCTGCCCACAACCCCCCACTTGTGCATGCATATGTGCTCACTTGCTCTCTCTCTCTCTCAAATAAATAAAATCTTAAAACAAAACAAAACCTTAGTGCTTTCTGAACTTTGGGCCCAGAGGTGGGGGGGGTTGCATTTCAAACAAACTTATTTTGCACATGATTTTAGGAACTGTATGAGATGAGTTGAAGGCTGGTCCCACAATTTTAAACCCTGGGGCATCCAACTGTTCCTCTCTTTCCAAGGATACATCATGAAAAAGACAAATGGATGCAAATCTCATCATAATGAAGGAATAAACTAGGTGACTCTTCCATTTTTTTTTCCACCACAGGGCTGCTTTAAGATATTTGTGGGGCATTTTAGTAGGATTTTGTTTTAGAAAATCTAATTTCTGTTTTAAGAACCCACAGACGGGTCGTTCACGTTACCTCTTCCTTGCACAGCCCTGTTCACTTCCATCTCTCACCCCAGGCCCCGTCTGTGACATGCGCAATTACCTTCCCTCTCTAAGCCAGCAGTTCTCAACTGTGGCTGCACATCAGAGTCACAATAGGAGCTTTTAAAAATACCAATACCCAGCTCTCAATCCAGACTGATTGCATCTGAATTTCTGTAGGTACCAACTATGAGTATTTTTAAAGCTGCTCAAGCAATTCCAGTGGACAAGCAAAGTTGAAACCATAGTTCTGGGGGAACAGTGAACTCATTTCTCATAGATTCCAAGCCCACCCCCATTTGGGTCTGTGGTCCTGCCTCCACATTCTTCCCTGTCTGTGGGAATGCACTCTCCCATGATTCCGTCCATCTCCTGGGCTCCATCACTCCAAGAAAAGAATAACGGTGTCCCCAGGCACCCTTCCAGACCCTCCACTACCGGTAAAGTTGCACCATTAGGCTCCTTGCTAAGATCTGCCTGTTTCATTGCCCAGGTTTCCAGTTTGCTGCCTAAGGCTGCCTTCTCTCTCTTGCTCAGCCTTGCCTCCTGCCCTGATACAACCAAACCGCACAGCTTCCCCATTAGAGTCTGACTTTAGGCCCACCAATTCAGGAACACATGCTCATCTTCATTAACCACTGAGGTCAGCTCACCTCCCTGGCCAATGCCTGAAATGTTGATGGTGCTATGGACAAGAAAAGAGAGAGGCAAGATAATTTTTTTAAGCCTCAGGCTCCTAATCTGCAAAGTAAGAAGAATAATAAACAATTCCTAGGCTCTGAGAGCCAATGGATGAGACTGCCTGCCTTTAAGGTGACCTTGAATGCCTTCTGGGTCTATCTGTGGGCCAAGGGAAAGTCTAGAGCATCCTGAGGAATAAGAAAGATTGTGTCAGAGGTTGGTACTTAGGGCATCTTATTCTAGAACCATGCCCTGGGCCCCCAGGTTATCTTCCAGTTTACTTGGAGCCTGGACCCTACATCTGCTGTGTCAGGGAGCCCAAGCAACATGCTGCTATGTTTCACTGGCTGGCTCTAAGCTGGGGGTGGGGGGCAGCAGTATTGAGGAGAGGCAGGGCCAGACCAGGCCTGGAGCACAGGACATATTTGGCAAAAATATGCTATTATTCTGTCCACAAGGTCAAGACCAGTCCCCTTGGGGTACTTGTCCCATCCCCCAGCATCCACAGCCCCATCTAAATGACTGGCTACATCATTGTCCCCATCCTGGCAGTACTTCTTGGTTGCTCTCTGCATCTCCTTGCAGACTCTGCTGCTCGCACAGTCCTCCAGGAGCCACACTAGCTCCTGTGCAAATAGTAAAACCACCCAGCAGGACAGATGTGAGTGCTAAATAGTCAACACATGGAAAAGGACTTCTCATTCCAACAAACCGTGGTACCAGTGCTAGGGGTATGGTTGCCAAGGAGAAAACCACATTCTTCCACTGAGTGTCACTCTGGGCAGCTGTAGAACTCTTCCAGGACTAGGGCTTCTCCCTCTCTGGCCATCTTCATAGTCAGACGTTCCTGGGTGTGACTCCCAGCTCTAAGCTCTCTGTGTGACCTTGGCCATGCATCGCATGTTTCTTGAGAACCCACTTCTCCATTTGAAATATGAGAATAGTTCGGCGTTTTTGTAAATATTTCAACTATCATAATGATTCAAGATTAGAAGTAACATCACGTATGTGTGAAACATCTGGGTTATCACACACACTGACTAAATCATGGCTGAGAGCCAGGAAGTGTGGGATCTCATTTTGGGGGAACGATTTTTAGAAGGGGACTTCATTGGTGTTCTCAGTGGACCCCTTAAGGGCTGATTTTCCCTTCCCTCCACCTCACCTGAGCCTTCTGCTCTATGCCCACTTCTGCACACCAATTGCCCGAAAGCTCTTGCAAACACAATGCCTAGTGTCATGTTCTGGTCCTCCTTTTTATAGGTGGGGAAATGGGTCCCCTCTGCACAGAGCCAAAACCCACATTCAGAACTTCTGGCTCCAGACTCGCCTAGCTCTCTCTGCAAGAGTTACATTTGGTAGCAGTTTTTGTGTTTTGTTTTGCTTTTATAAAATCATGATTATTGCTTCTTCTATCTATAGCATCATAGAGGATAACACAATGAAATGAGGAATGAGAAGCTGCCAAATCCTGATTCAGAGATGGGCTTGGTGGTTTCCTTCTGTTGGTTCCTTTCTGTTTCACTGAAGGCCTGTGTCTCCTGCCAAGGGACAGCCTGGAATTGGTCCAGACTTGGCCTTGATCCCAGGTCTCCTATTCTTAGTGTTCTCGATATCCAGGGTAATGGGTTTCTGTTTCCCAGGCCGAGTGGCCTCCTGGACGTCTGGACATTAGCCCTTTATTTGGAGCTGGGATTTGATGTTTTCTCTCAGCCCATCATGTCTCAGCATTCGTCTCATTGACTCATGCCCCATTCATCTGGTCTGTTCTTATTAACTGCCCACTCCTGCCATCCCACCTGGCACTGTTTGACTCACTGGGTGGTGGGAAATGGTACAGAGTAGTGGAGAAGAGGACCTGAGGTTAAATTTGAAGACCCCTAAAAACTGGGAGACCCACTACCACCACCCCAGAGTCAATGTTCAGTGGTGGCCCTTGTGGACATAGTAGAGGCACATCCAAACTAAGGCAATCCAAAGAATGAAAGGACAGCAAGAAGATACAGGGTACTCATCACAGGGTGCATGCCCATGTTTATGAGGTAATTTGGAGAGTGCATCTGCTTCCATTTGAGGAGATAAGACACATTTATTTGAAATTCAGTCTAATTTTATGTATAATGTATACCAATAATACATATTTATGTATAAGTATACATACTTACATGAAGTTACAGAGTATAAACCAGAGGAGTTTCAAGATGGGTATGAGACTTTACCCTGCTTTCCCATTAAATTAGCCTGCCACAGTTCTATGGATGTGGGCAGAAGACTCTAGTGGCTCAGACAAAGGACTTAATTACTCATGGCACATAAAGAAGCATGTTCCCCTGTACCACTCCCCCAAGTTCATGAGGCACAGTGGAGCAGTCCAATGGGCGGTGAACACACAGTGGGTCTCTGTCACTATGCTTAGTTAGGAAACCCTCACTCCTATAAAAGACTCCTGGCAAATCCACCCAAACTTTGCCTGGATGGAGATATTATCTTTATTATTTTGGTCAGGCAAAATGTGCTTTGTGTCCAGAGGGGGTCACTTTTTCTACATTTCAAAGTTGTTTACTACACAAACGTCCTTGAAAACTCGTCCAGAACAGAGGCTATCGTTGCCTCTGCTAATGAGATACACAAAAAAGCAAAAGTACCATGGAAAATTGTCTCCAAAAAGGTATAAAAATCTATAAATGAGAAGTTGCAAAGTGAGGAAGACTGCATTCTATCCAACTAAAAAGATAAGGGGTATTTCCAGTTGATTAAGGACACAAACTGATTTTCCCCCCCCAGAATTTCCCTTATCTGATTCTACTTAACAATACGCCAGTGATCTGCATAGAGAGATTTCTTGAACATATGCCTGGGAGGAAAGACCATCCAAAGGATGTTGGGTGCAAGGGGACAATCAATCTGGCAGGTGTAATTTTCTTGAAAGTGATCTAAAAGGCAGCTGATTCAGTGCAGGGGATGGAGAGCTGGCTAGGAAACTTAGTGGGGCAGAGACCATGAAGGGGTCTCCTTCAGAGTTGCTTACCGAGGAAGAGAGGGATTGGATATGAGTGTTTTTGCAGGGGTGGGAACTTTGTTCCTTCTGCTTTGTGGGAAGTCTGTATCAGTGATGACAATGATCATGAACCTGGTTCTTAGTGATCTGAACCCATAGAGAGTTGTGAAATCCCAAGGAGAAAACAATCTGAAAGTCTTGCTTCTTTTGGCTTTGGGAAGCATTCTGTGACTCAGAGAACTCTTCCTTCTCCATAAGGAGGAAGGAGACCAACAGAGCAGCACGTTCCCTTCAAGTTCACAAGATTGTGTTCTTCTTTGGTCTGTGTACCCAGCATGGTGCCAAGATGTGCAAGATGCCACAGGATAAAAATGGTGCACATCTCTGGGGAGTCAACTTTCCATTCATTCATCCATTCGTTCATTCAATAGTAAATTTGTTCATTTGTTGAATCATCAATTTACTCAATTTGCCATATACTAAGTATTTTCAACCCATAGGTAATTTAAATTATAGTTTTATAGTAAATTAACATAAGGGTTTTTTTTTTTAAATTTTATTTATTTATTTGACAGAGAGAAATCACAAGTAGATGAAGAGGCAGGCAGAGAGAGAGGAAGGGAAGCAGGCTCCCTGCTGAGCAGAGAGCCCTATGCGGGACTCGATCCCAGGACCCTGAGATCATGACCTGAGCCGAAGGCAGCGGCTTAACCCACTGAGCCACCCAGGCGCCCCAACATAAGGGTTTTGAAGTCAACTGAAAATTTCATGTTAGATTTTTAAAATATGACTACAGACATTAAAAACATTTCCCACTAGTTCTTTCCTTGATTCATTTACTCGACAAAATGTTACCAAGGAACAACCATGCACCACGCATGGTTCTAGGTGTACAAATAAATGAATATGATAATTTTAGGAAAAGATAAGTGTTGTAAAGGAACTAAAACTGAACAAAGTATACATAGTGACTAGAGAGACGGATGGCTAAATTAGATGGATGGTCAGGAAGAAGACGACATTTGAGCTGAGATCTGGATGACAACAAGAAGCAACAAGATGTGAGATGACCTATGGGTGATGTTCCAGGCAGAGAACACAGGAAATGCAAAGGTCCTGAGGTTTAAAGAGCTCAAAAGGTAGGATGGAGGCCAATGTGTCTGGAGAGTGGTGAGCAAGGAAGTAAAAGGCAAGGAACGGCAGCAGAGAGAGAAAGAGACCAGCTTCTACGGCCTTTTTAAAAAGCCATGGTGAAGAGTGCCCAGGATTAGAAGAAGCCCTGGGAGAGCGTTCAACAGTGGGACAATTTGATCTGATTTTTGCTTTAAATAGCAACCTTGGGCAAAAGTGAAGGTGGGAAATGTATTGGAAGACTGATCTTCGTTTATTTGCACTTCTCCCCTGAGTGAGCAGCCCGGGCTTATGTAAATATGGGGCACAAGTGGGAGAACACCCCCAGATGCATCTGGAATACATGGGGCAAAGACATCCTGAAGTACATGAAAATATATGATTGAATCTTCAAAGTGCACCATCAACGTGCAGACCATCAAGTAGACATCAACATGTCTGCAGCAGCTCGAAGCCAAGAACTGGCTTTATAAAAAGAAAAAAGACAAGACTTACCCATCCTTCTGCAAAGTCCTCCTCTCCCTGTCATCCCCAAATTCAGAACATCTGACAGGAAGCAACATTCTCACTACACATGTACTTGTCCACTGGAATCCACCTGCCGAGCAACATGGCAATTTGGAAGTAAGGGTTTGCAAAGAGAAGGAGAAACTTGCCAGCCACATCACTGCCAAATAACATTTATTAAAACCTACTGAGTGCACAGTATATAAGGAGATATAAGAACTTGGCCCTGTGCTTCTGGAACTCATGTCTGGATGGAGAGACAGGACAGAGGCATCTGCAATACATGTCACAGCCTTCAATCCTCCGAGCAATGGAAACTGAGTTTAGCCCTCTTTATGGGGTAACCAGACAGGTGCAGTGCAGCTGAGGGTCAGGTTCAGGGTCAGGAACTGAGCCAAGTCCTTGGCTAGAGGAGCTGCCAGAGCCTGGCTGTCCCAAGAACACTGATCTCCACAAAAGCATTAGAGAAGACCCAGAGAAACCTCCCAAGAGGGATGGCCCTGATGAGGAAGGTTCCATCACCTCCTCCATGGCTGCTCAAGCCACGGCTCATAAGCCTACCAGGCCAGCCAAGCCAGGTCAATACACAGGCCCAGCCTCCATCTGTGTCAACCACAGAACAATCCCATGCATTGTTCTCTCCCTAATTTGTTTCTCATTGTTCTCTCCCTAATGAGTCCCTTCACGCTTGTTAAAGGGCCTAAATTATTATTTTACTTTTTCAGGGAAATTGCACACAATTTAGTGAGTACTCCATAGCATGCTCAGCATCCCTTACAATCTTCCTGGGCAGGAGACTGAATCACGCCAAGTTTCTGGGTCTGAAACACAGCCATCTCTCAGCTGAGTCTGCAGCAAAGGATAGAGCAGCCACCTGGCCCTCTCGAGCTCTCAACTGCTTGGTCACTGAATTAGTCATGATCCGTGGTTGCAAACAATAAAAACGCACCCTGGTTAGTTTCTACACAACAGGAATGGATTGAAAGCATATCAAATAACTACAAAATCAAAAGGAAATCTCAGAAAGAGGCTAGAACCAAGGGGCCAGGGGGCAGGTGGCTACAAGTACACCGGAACTCATGCAGTGGGACAAACCTGGCAGGCATGCCATACCTCCTGCTGCTGGATCAGAACCAACCACCAACACTGGCATGAGGTCGGTGGGCTTTCCTACACGTCTACCTTACTCACTCCAGATGTTAAGTCCCAGTGGGAACATCTGGTTGACCAAGAGAGGGGTCATGTGTTTGTGCAGAGAGAATATCCCAAGCTCTGACTCCTGTGCCGCAAACATAAGATGGGCTTTGACACACCAGGCTGCAGTCAAGTTAACAAATGTCCACTAAAGCCACTGAATGCTGTGTGATATTAGGCAAAACATTTGAGCTGCTCCATGCTTCAATTTGGTCCTTGGTGAGGATAATTTGAATTGAAATAACAACAAGTTTTGAAAATATAAACCAGTAAGAAGCAATCTGAGTGTAATATTAGAAGAAATTAGGGTGGGCCTAAGTGACTTGAAATAGCACAGGCAAAAAGGCCTATTGATGCTGTTGGCTAGAGGGATTTCCCATCAATCCAAGATGGACAACAGCCTCCTCCACAACCAGGCCATAGAAACTGAGCCCCAAGAGGTCCAGACACAAAGTGGAGTATTCAACCATGTATCTTTAAATCACTGTAATCAAAAGCTCAAGGAATTATATGCCTGGGTGGCTCAGTAGGTTAAAGCCTCTGCCTTCAGCTCAGGTCATGATCTCAAGGTCCTGGGATTGAGTCGCCCATCGGGCTCTCTGCTCAGCAGGGAGCCTGCTTCCTCCTCTCTCTCTGCCTGCCTCTCTGCCTATGTGTGATCTCTCTCTGTCGAATAAATAAATAAATAAATCTTTAAAAGAAATAAATACTAAGATGGTGAATTTTAGCAGTAAACTGCAAAGTATATAAAAAAAAGGATGGCTACTATACTATAATTAAAAATTCAATGGCTAGGTTTAGAGAGAATTAGTGAGGAATATCAGAATAACTTATCCAGGCCAAAGCATGGAGAAAAAAGAGATAGGAACACTGAAAAGAGCATAAGAAATATATATTAGTCAAGTAAAACAAGATTTAAAATATGTATAATGGATTAACAAGGCAAGAAACAACAAATATTGGAGAGGATGTGGAGAAAGGGTAGCCTTTTACACTGTTGGCAGGAATGCAAGCTGATGCAGCCACTTTGGAAAAGAGTGTGGAGATTCCTCAAAAAATTAAAAATAGAGCTACCCTATGACCCAGAAATTGCACTACTGGGTATTTACCCTGAAGATACAGATGTAGTGAAAGGAAGGGTCATATGTACTCCAGTGTTCACAGCCAAACTGTGGAAAAAGCCAAAATGTCCTTAAACAAACTAATGGATAAAGAAGATGTGGTCCATTTACACAATGGAATATTACTCAGCCATCAGAAAGGATGAATACCCAATTTTTTGCATCAACATGGATGGGACTGGAGGAGATTATGCTGAGTGAAGTGAGTCAACCAGAGAAAGTCAATTATCATATGGTTTCACTTACTTGTGGAACCTAAGGAATAGCATGGAGGACATTATGACAAGGAAAGGAAAAGTGAAGGGGGGAATTGGAGGGGAAGACAAGCCATGAGAGACTGCGGACTCCGAGAAACAAACTGAGGGTTTTACCAGAGCGGTGAGGGGGCGGAGGTGTTGGGTGAGCCAGGTGATGGGTATTAAGGAGGGCAGGTACTGCATGGAGCACCGGTGTTATATGAAAACAATGAATCATGGAACACTGCAACAAAAACTAATGATGTATTGTATGGTGATTAACATAAGACAATAAAAAAAATTTTTTAATAAAATAAAATATGTGTGATGGAATTCTAGATGGAGAAAGGAGAAATAATGAAGAAGCAATATTTAAAGAGATACTTAAAACTGATTGGAGACATAGAGCTACAGACTCAAGAAGAGGAACCCCAAACATATATGATAATAGAGTAAAAGTGCTATAATAATCAAAGACAAAGAGAAAAAGTTCTGAGAAAATGGGGGGGGGGGGAATGTCACCCTCACAACACCAAAAATAAGGCTGACCACTAACTTCCATCAGAAACACTAGAACCCCAAAGACACAGAATCATATCTTGAAAACACTGAAAGAAAACAGCTGAAACCTAGCATCCTTCAATGGACATCAAAAATATTCTTCAAAATTTAAGGTAAACTCATAATATTTCCAGACACCAAAACCTGAGAAAATGTGTTTCCAGCACACACCAACCAAATAATATTCTTTAGACAGAAATAAAATGATCACAGGTGGAAGCATGAAAATATAAGAAGGAATGAAGCGCCCTGGAAAGTGTACATATAATAATAGATAAATCTAAGGTCATGTTGTCCACACCCTCGCCATTCCCATGCTTTCTAAATATGCCTGGAAAGAAGGAAAAAGGAAAAGAGCATACCAGCATCTCCCAGACAGGGTGGCTGTAGGAATTAGAGGCAATGAATAAAACATGTCTCTCCCACTACCTAAAATGGGGTCATTAATTATTGGTTATTAATAACTGTTTCTCAATCCATTTTCCAATCCTTTCCCTGGTGGGCCGAGTACAGCAAGAAAATGAGACTGCACACTTAGAGGTTTTTAGAATGTTCACAAATAGATTGAGATGGCAGGCTGTAGATGTATCCTGGTGTGTGTTCGTTTTCGAGGAGAAATATCCTGAAACCTTGGTCTCCTGCCTGCAGGGGTGTGGGCGACATTTACAGGTGGCTTTGGGGCACCCTCTCGTGGTGGCCTGTGGTAACTGTTCCCCACTCAGCGGCTGAGTCTTGAGTTGAAAATGAATTTATTTAAGATGTTCAAGGATATCATCTTCCAGATTTGGTGGTGAAGCTCTGGGGTTTGTTGGGCCTCTTTCTCAAGAAACATGGGTGGCCTGCCAGCCTCTTTCCGACCACATCTTGTAAAACAATTCAGAGCAGCACAACGTTGAGGAGGAATGCCACAGCATTGCTGATCTGGGGACCTTACAGGGGTTTTTAATGAAATTACTTTTTTTCTTTCTTTCTTTCTTTTTTCTTTTTCTTTTTTTTTTTTTTTTTTTTTTTTTTTTTTTTTTTTTGCAAATACAGAGGTGATGGAAGCTGCTGGCCACTTTCTAGAACCTTTGTCATTGACTCAGGGCAATGTCTTCATCCTCATGATAGCCAGCCATCATACCCAAGATACTGGAGGATATAGGACGCCCTCATAGGCTGTTAGGAGCTGTTAGGCAATGAGGTGACATCAGGGGGTGGGCTATGTTCCTAAGAATAATAACAAGAGCAGTCATGAGTGGGCCTTTAATATGGGACTAACTCCGTATTCAGCACTTGACCTGAATTTTCTCCCTTACTCCTCACAACAGCTATATCCCAAAGGTACCATTATTAAGCCCACTTAACAGATGAACATGCTGAGGCAGGAAGAACTTCAGTCACTTGCACAAGGCCGCATGATTTTAGGTGGCACAGTGGCACCTGTGTCTGGGTCACCCTGGGCAAGTACATACTTGTAATCACTGTGTTTCTTTTAACCGATATTTCCTCTCCTCAGCCTCATATTTCCTATTTAAAGAATCCCTAAAGAAAGAAAATGTCCATCTTTCAAGTTTCCATGCCAGCAGATCATAAAGTCATGGCCAGCGGTGGTGGTTGGGAACCAGCCTGTGAGGTCAGGATGTTTAGGGTTGGATACTGGTTGTGTGGCTTGGGGAAGTTGGAAACCTGCACTTGTGTATGTACAAAAAGGAATTGACCACAGCTCCCTCAAAGGACTGATGTGAGGATTGCATGAATTACCATATCAGGTTCACAGTCAAAGGTCAATAAACAATGTTCATTTTCTTGTCCTTGAAGCCAATGCCGAAAACAAAACAAAACAAAACAAAAGGCAAGTCTGAGTTAAGAGTCAAACAATGAAATGCGTACATGTGGCTAGCTTCCTTCTTAAAGACAGATTCCATCTAGTTCAGAGAGGAGCTGAAATCTCAGTGGTCCAGTCTTAGCGGGCACAACAAGAAGCTTGAGCCCTTGACCCGGGGGCAGTGGCAAGCTGCAAAGGTCCTGACTTAAATGAGCTAATGCAAGCATAAATCAGACTTTAACACAGGGCGATCCTCAATAAAAGGGGCCACTATTATGATACTGGGTCCGAAGTGTGTTCTAGCCAGGACGGTGACCATTGGGAGATAAATATGTCATATATTTGTCCACATCAGGGCCTTGGAGCAGTAGAAGCTCTCAGGATTGACACATATAGTTGTGCAGTCTGTGCACTGCACAATGGTACCAGTCTAGGGGGAATGTGGGGGCTAACAATGGACACGTGCCTGATTCCACACCAGGCTCCTTGGCAGGAGTCTGCATCCAACCTGGAGGAAGGGGCTTTAATAAGTGGGAAAATACTTTGCTTAAATGATCAGTGAGAAAGAAGGAAAGCTGCCATTGGTTGCGGGGGTGGGGGGAAGGGTTGGTCGTGCACCAAATACCAGAAGGAAGGAAGGATGGATTAACAGAAGGAAAGGAGAGGGAGGGTTGCGCAGGACACTCCTGCCCGGAAATGCCACCCCCAGCCCTCCATGGCTGACTCATTCAATCCATAGCTCCCAGGCCCTCATATTACAAAACAGGCCAGGGTGTTCCCTGAAGCCTAAGGGGGATAGTCAGGTCAGGGCACAGGAGCAGAGGAATTGGAATTTCTCTGAAGAGAGAAGCTTCTGGGTTTGGGGCCAGGAGCAGGGCATGCAGCCCAGTTTGCTGGTGGTTCTCACTTCCCATGGAAGTGCCGGTTTGTCTAAGATTGGGACCATGGCTCTGACCTCTTCAGTGCTCAGAGAAAAGCTGAGATGGACTGGAAGAACGCCATCCAGAGGCTGTGGACATGCAGGAGTGTGGGGTGAGGGGCTAGCCACGCTGGTACCTGACAGTGTGCAGGGTGTGGCACATTCCTGTCACAGACATCTCAGCCTCTGGTTTTAGGAGAGGTCACTTAGCAACCAGAGATGCTCCCTCAGGTTCTTTATATGGGGCTTTGCACCTGCCACAACAGGTCTGACCAGGTCTCCTTTAGGAGGAACCTCTCCCAGCAGCTCTCCACCCTAATAAGAGTCCAAGAAAATGGCCACAGCTTTCAGGGGGCCCAGAGCCCTGCAGTGACCCAGACAGATGACCTATCAGCTGGCCCTGGGGTTGACATCAGGGAAATCTAATCTGAATCAGCCCCAGCGTTAGCAGCTCTCCCTGGGCCCCCTCCTGCTCTGGCCAAGTCCGCTCACCCTGCTGGCTCCTGTTCTTTTCAAGGAGGGTGCCAGGTGGACCTCGAGCTGTTGGAGGGTGGTTTCAAATTCAGAAAACAGCTGGAGGAGCAAAGTGGTGGAGGAGTAGGAGACCTAGATATCATGGGGTCCCAGGAGCTCTAGCTAGATCGTTATCAAACCATTCTGAACACCTTCAAACTCAACAGGAGATAGAAGAGAAGAAGAGCAGGAAATCGGCCACTTTCTGGAAGGTGGGACGTGCGGAGAAGTGAATCTGAGGTGATCTATGGGCCGAGAGACCGCGGGGGGAGACCGGGTGGTTCCCGGCAAGCGGTAGAGCAGCGGAGCACAAAGTCAGAATGATTAGCGTCTGCTCCCCTGAGGGATGGCACTCCAGAGGCTAAGTGGGTCTGGAGCCTTCACTGGAACAGCGTGGTCTCAGGTCCCGTGGGGTCACAGAAGGATCAGGGGTGTCTGAGTGCTGCAGAGCTCACAGGAATTAGAGCGGGGAAGCCGGCTACAGAGACGGAGCCGAGGAGTGAGCTCTCAGCTCGGGGTCCCCTTAAACTGTTTTCCATGACACAGTCAGGCCACTGATCTTCGAGTAGGGACCCCACAAGTGGCTGATCTGTGGAGACACACCTTCCTCCTCTGGGAGCCCACAGCAGGAATCTCCAGGCGGGGTTGTGTACCAGGGACAGAAATGCTCGGTCACAGGCCCGGTGAGTTCAGATAGGCGGCCGGAGGCCAAGGAGACAGGAGTGATTGGGTGCTTTTCTCCAAGGGCGGACTAAGGAGTGGGGCCCCGAGCTCTCGACTCCTCCGGGCCAGAGACCGGGAGGCCGCCATTTTCATTCCCGTCCTCCGGAACTCTACAGAAAGCACTCAGGGAACAAAAGCTCCCAAGAGCAAACCGAGAAGATTACTCAGTCCGGCCCTTGGTAAGGGTGGTGCAGTTCCATCTCAGACAAAGTCATTTGAGAGTCACTGCAACAAGTCCCTCCCCAAGAAGATCACCACACTTCACAAGGGCACCAGCCCATGCAGACATTGGTTTTCCCAGACTCCACCAGCCATACTGCCCTTGGAGTTCTCAATCCAGCCCAGCATTTCTGCTTTTTCTCCTGTTCTACCCCAAAGCTATTTGTTACTTGTGAACACTGTTCCTGAATTATCTGCCTCATTCTTGTTCAATCTCATCAAACGGCCTTGCAGTCCTCTGACCTTGGGAATATATAAGCATTTCCCCCCTGCTTCATTTCCTAGTCGCTCCTAACCTACTGTTACCTTTATTCCACCCCTAGCTCCATGAGAATGGGAACTGTTTTCATAAACAAGGGCCCTGGATCCCCAAATTCCCACTCTTTAGTCTCCATCTTTCTTCACTCCTCTCCACACTTGGTACTGTGGAGTCTTCCTGCCCTTTCAAAACTCTCTTCTTTTGATGCTATGCTCTTCCGAGTTCCCTCTTACCTCTTTCATTTCCCACTGCGGACCTGTTTCCTCCACCACCACTTTAGACATTGGTGAGGAAAACCTTGTTTCCAAATCCTTAAGTGCAGGAGGGCCTTTGGTAATAAGAGATTGTAACATTGAGTATCAGTGAAACAAAGAAGGATGTCTTGGCCAAGAAAATCGGGATGGAGGGGCCGGCTTGGTTTTGGACCTTTGTCCTTTTGAGGGTTTTGAGCTCTAGTGTCCATCTCTCCTAACATTCTCGATAGAAATTTTGGTCTTGGTGTGTCACCTGCTTGGAAGCTCCCTAAGAATCTGAACTACACCAGAGGGAGGCCCAGAGCAGTGGAACCAAGAAGCAAGGACCATGGGAGCCATGGTCTTTAAGAGAGAGAGAGAAAAGATGCTGTTCAGCCCAGCTCACTAGGGTACGAAAGAAGCAGAGATAAAGGGCAAATTCTATGACCAGGAGGAGCAAATATTAGTCATTCAGCCAGATGACCCCAGTATACTCTCCCTACAAAATCTTGGCTTTTTAAGCAGATCCTAGAGACTTTTTTTTTTAATGAGTTGTGATGGGAACCTATTATGGTTGCAGATTTTTTTATTTTGTTTCTTTCACCTTTCGAGTACATTTCTGCTTTGCTCTTCTTTTAGTTTCTCTACTCTCTGCTCTGTTTCTTACATTCATTACTTTATGAACATAGCATTTATCGAGCATCATGTACTGCAGACACCATCAAGCACAGAAGACAGAGTGGTGAAGAGTACCGACCTGGTCCTGGCCTCTTTTCCTTCTCCCACCAAGATTCACTCCTGAGTCCATATGGCTCCATTGCTACCTGACACTCGCCCAGCCCACAATTACCCCATCATTACCCCCTCCCTATGCCTAAAAAGCCCTTTGCACTTGCTCACTTAGCAAATACAATTGACCCTTTTTTTCAATAAATATGGAACGGTACGTTATTGTATTTTCTCTTCCTAATGATTTTCTTATTAGCACTTTCTTTTCTCTAGCTTATTCTATCTTACAAATAGAATACATATAACATACAAAATGGGTGTTATTCAACTGTTTATGTTATCGTTAGGGCTTCCAGTCAAGAGTAGGTTATTAGTAGTTATGCTTGGGGAGAGTCAAACTTATACACAGATTTTTGACTACATGGGAATCAGCATCCCTAACCTCCACATTTTTCAAGGGGCACCTCTGCCTAACAAGTGCCACTTGTGTGGAAAACCCTATATAGCATCTAGAGTACAGAAATGAACAAGATAGATGAGTTCTTATCTTTCAGGAGCCTCACATGCTAATGATGCTGAAGAACCCCAACACCAGCACCAAATACAGTTCATTCCATATTCAGATTAATTCGGAAAAGAGAATGAACAGATCTTCAGCTGAACCTGGTACAGCTTTTGGGGACTTGCGAAGGCAGAGGGAAGAGTGGTGTGTGTGTGTGTGTGTGTGTTAATTTCCTTTCTTGAGAACCTATCAAGTCACTAGCACTAGCCTGGTAGATGACAATATCTACAGACATAACGTTTGTGGTCTTCAAGAAAAGAATTGACAACATTTCATGAAGAATATTTTTGGTTAAAATAAAGGAATTTACAATAGTGATAGAGGTACATGTATTAACTGTTTCTGTCATACTCAGACTATTGATTAAAAGATTTATGTATACCAAGGAAGAAAAATCTTTTGCCATTGTGCCATTGACCAGTTCTTGATACTGTTCTGATCCACTCAATTCTCAAAGATATCACATATCAGCAGGTGACATAATTTTTTTTTAAATTTAAAGACCTTTTATTTGGATATTTAAATTTCCAACAAAGAAGGTAACTCCCACAGGAAAGATATAAATATTAATTGTGAAAAATAAAGAGAATTGAACAGACATGGGAGCAGGTGACATACTTTACTGGAACAACAGGTAGGCCTCAAGAAAGATTACTGTGCCATTTCCATTCAACCTGGAAGTTCTAGCCAGGCAGTTGGGCAAGACAATAGAGGAAACATTGGAGAGGAAGAACTAAAACTGTCTAGCACAGATGACATGTCTTTTTTTTTTTTTAAGTAATCTCTATACCCAGTGTGGGGCTCGAACTCACAACCCCAAGATCAAGAGTTGCATGCTTCACTAACTGAGCCAGTCAAAACACCCCAATGTCTTTTTATGTTTTTTCTAAAGATTTTATTTATTTGACAGAGAGATCACAAGCAGGCAGAGAGGCAGACAGAGAAAGAGAGGGAAGCAGGCTCCCCACTAAGCAGAGACCCCGATGTGGGGCTCGATCCCAGGACCCTGAGTACATGACCTGAGCCGAAGGCAGAAGCTTAACCCACTGAGTCACCCAGGCATCCCCCCAATGTCTTTTATATAGAAAATCCTATGGAATCAGCTAAAATATTTTAGAAATAATAGGATAACTCAGCAAGGTTGTAGGATACAACACTGATATGCTAAAATCAATTGTATTTCTATATATTTGCAATGACCAATCCAAAAATGAAATGAAAAAACACAATACCACTTACAATAGCAACAAGAAGAATAAAATACTTAAAACTAAATTTAACCAAAAAGTGCAAAACTTATATTTTAAAAACCATGAAGCACTGCTGGAAAAAAAATTAAGATACAAATATATTGAAAAACATTCTATATTCACAGATCAGAAGACGTAAAATATTGTTAAAATGGTAATACTTCCTAAAGTAATCTAGAGATTCAATAAAACCCCTATCAAAATCTCAGTTAGTGTCTTTGCAGATACTGATAAGATGATCCTAATATCTACAAGAAAATTCAGGCAACCCATTAAAGCCAAAACAATCTTGAAAAAGAAGAACAAGGCAGTAGAACTCACACTTTTTTATTTCAAAACTTTCTACAAGGCTACAGTAATTAAGGTTGTGTAGTATTGGCATAGGAAGGATATATACATCAGTGGGGAAAAAAATGACAGTCCAGAAATAAACCCTCACAATTATAGTCAGTTGATTCTCATCAAGCTTACAAAACAATTCGACGGGGGAAAGAATAGTCTTTTCAACAAATATACTGGGACAATTGGATGTCCACACATTAAAAGAATGAAGCTGGACTTTTACCCCATACTGAATATACAAAAATAACTCAAAAGGGGTCAAAGACCTAAATGAAAGAGATAAAGTCAGAGAGGTCAGCATCATGGTGGCATAAGATGTCTGTCCCTTTTGTCCCAACTTCAACAGCTAAAATTCAGCATCTATCCATAACCAAAAGCGTCTCTGTGGAACTTGTGGGATCTAATACCACATGCCAAGGGTCTCAGAAGAGTCTCACCCACCTGTGAATCAGGTAATAAGCAGACAGAACAGTACAGGCTATGGTACTGACAGTTGCCTGTAAACTGGCTTCAGTCCTCTTGGGCACATTCTGGGCATAACTAGGGAACACTGACTTGGGCAGATGTCCATGAACAAGAGATCCTTTGTAGAAGACCAGGTTTTACAGAGAATGCTTTCCAGCACTACACTGTGTAAAAAAGAGAAAAATATGTCTGGGCCCCTTGAAGTCAGTAAGAGGAACATTACCAGAGCTATAGGACACCAGAGATCTCTCCTGTGGAGAAAAGGGAAGAGCAGTGAGTGTCAGCATCCAGCTTCTTGGCTGTACAGGGTGCTGCTGAAGAAACCCATCTCTCTCCCATCTCTCTCTTCAAGATGGGCTGGTAGGGGGTGGGCCAGGGGGTAGGGAGGAGATTGGGAAAGTGGCAGATACAAATATCCAAGGGCATTAAAGAAACACAATTCCTGCTAACTGCATTTTGGACTCCAGCAGAAAGCCCACCCATGAGCTGCTGAGAAAACCTCACCCAAGGATCTTCCCACCTGGCCCATGGGCATTCCCAACATGCTAAGTGCCACACTCACACCTCTCCTGGCTCTGCAGGCAGCTTCTGGGGTCACTCCTGGGGACAACAGTGAGAGTGAGGTGGAGTGGACCAGGAGAGCACGTGGAAAATAAGCCAGAATCTACAAGCTAAGAAGAAATTACCATCTTGAGCTGTAGTGCCACCTTCTGGGGGGGGGGGGTGGTTTCCAACAGTCAGCCTGGTCTGTTATGAGAAAGAAGACACACAAGCTGAACAATTCAGCCACAAGAGGGAGCAAGAGGCATAGAGCAGGTACATCCAAACAAAGTAAAAAAACTCTCTAGACACAAATAGGACCAATGAAAAGTATCTCCCACCTGAAGCAGCTAGTAAAGATTGGAGGAGGAGACTTACTTTAGATGCAAAAATAGCAACGCAAAACCCCAAGGAACCTGAGGAATCAAGAAAACATGACTCCACCAAAAGATCATCCCACAGACATCAAATACCAAGACATTGTGACCTGTGATTTATCCAATAAGAAATTCAAGATAGCTGTTCTGAAGAAACTCAGTGAGTTACAAGAATACAGAGAAAGACAATTCAACAAAGTCAGGAAAACAATACATGAACAAAATGAGAAATTTAACAAAGAGATAGAAATCACACACACAAAAAGAATCAAACAGGAAATCTGGAGCTGAAGAATTGAATAAATGAAATGAAAAATGCAACAGAGAGCATTAACATCAGAATGAACCAAATAGAAGATTTAATCAGTGAGTCAGAGGATAGGAACTTTGAAATAACCCAGTAGGAGGAGAGAGAACAAGGGAGAAAAATGAAAAGAAGTGAAAAAAAAAAAAAAAAAGAAAAATCCTAAGTGTTCTATAGGACACCATCAAAAAGAATGAATACCAGAATTATTAATGTTCAGAGGAGGAAAAATATTAATTTTGGGAAATAATAGCTGAGAACTTTCTAGTTCATGAATCTAATAGACCATCCCATTATTTCAATTCAAAACAGTCTTCTCCAAGGCACATTATAATGAAACTATCAAAAATGAAAGACAGAGAGAGAATCCTAAGAGCAGCAAGAGAGAGAAAAAAGATTTTAATCTACAAAGAAACCCTCATTAGGCGGTCAGATTTCTTAGTAGAAACCTTACAGGCCAGGAGAAACTGGAATGATATAATCGAAGTGCTGAAAAAAACAATGCCAGCCAAAAATACTCCATCTGGCAAAATTATCCTCCAGAACTGAAGAAGAAATAAAGACTTCCCCAGACAAACAAAAGCTGGAGAGTTCAGCCACACTAGGCCAGCCTTACAAAAAATGCTGAAAGGGGCTCTTCAGAATCAAATGAAAAGCCACTAATTAGCAACATAAATGCATATGAAAATACACAACACAAGAGTAAAAGTAAATGTATAGTCAGACTTAGAGAACTTTAATTCTGTAATATGATGGTGTGCTAACTACTTAACTATGGTGTAAAGGTTAAAGGAAAAAAGTATGAAAGGTAACTATAGCTACTATAATTTTTTAACAAATACATAGTATAAAAAAAGTACATTGTGACATCAGAAACATAAAAGTAGAGGGAGTAAAAGGGTAGATTTTGTGTGTGATTAAAATAAGTTGCTATCAGATTAAAACAAACCATTATATCTGTAAGGTGTTTTAGGTGAGCCTCATGGTAACCACAAAACAAAAACCTATAGTAACTTTACAGAATATAAAGAGAAAGGAATCAGAGCATACCACCAAGGAAAATTACCAATTCACAAAGGTAGGCAGCAAGAGAGGGAAAAAAGGAACAATGAAACTACAAAACAGCCAGAAAGTAATTAATAACATGGCATTAGCAAGCCCTTCCTTACCAATAACTACTCTAAATGTAAATGGATGGAATTCTCCCATCAAAATGCCCAAAGTGGCATGGTAAGAACGTGGATGGGTAAGAAAAAAAAAAAAGAACCAAATTATATGCTGCCTCCAAGAGACCCACTTCAACTTCAAGGACAAACACAAGCTTAACATGAAGGGATGGAAGAAGATATTCCACGCAAATAGAAACTAAAAGAAAGCAGGGATAGCTTCACTTATATCAGACAAAATAGACTTTAAACAAACAAACAAACAAAAAACAGGTATAAAAGAAAAAGAAATCATTATATAATGATAAAGGAGCCAAATTATCAAGAAGAATGTAACTGTTGCAAACATATGCAGACCAGCATCAGAGTGCCTGAATACAGTAAGGAAATAGTAACAGATTCTGAAGGGAGAAATAGAAACAATAATGGCAGCAGAGGACGTCAGTTCCCCACTTTCAGCAGTGGATAGATCATCCAGACAGAAAATCCACAAGGAAACGCAGGGCTTGAAAACGTACTTCAAAGCAAATGGACCTAACAGACATATCAACAACATTCCACCCAACAACGGCAGAACACACGTTCTTCTCAAGTGCACACAGAACATTCTCCAGCCACAAAACAAGTCTTAGCAAATTCAGAAAAATTGAAATTGTACGAATAACTTTTCTGACCATAATAGTATGAAAATAGGTATCAACAAGAGCAAAGCTGGGAAATGTATAAATATGTTGAAACTAAATGACACACTCCTGAACAACCGAGAGGTTAAAGAAGAAATCAAAAGAGAAATTAAAGAATCTCAAAACAAATGAAAGTAGAAACTTAACACACCAAAATATAAGGACGGCTGCAAAAGCAGTTTTTACATAGTTCATAGCCATGAATGCCTACATAAAGAATAAAGTAAGATCTCAAATGAACGATCTAACTTCACTAGAAAAAGAAAAAACAAATAACTAAAAAAGAAAACCAGACTGAGCCCAAAGTAAGCATAAGGAAAGAAATAATAGAATTCAGAGCAGAAATTAATGAAGTAGAGACCAGAAAAATAATAGAGCATCAGTGAAACTAAGGGCTTGTTTTTTGTAAGGATAAACAAAATTGACAATCCTCTAGCTAGACTAACAAAAAAAAAAAAAAGGTGGGGGTGGGAGATACAATACTGTATTGCATACTTCAAAGCTGCTAAAAAAAAGACTAGATCTTAAATGTTCTGGCCACAAAATAAAATGACCAGTCTGTGACATAGTGGAGGTGTTGGCTAACACTGGGACAGTAATCATATTGTAATATACAAATTTATTAAATCAAAAAAAGAGATAAAGCTATAAAAGCCTTAGAAAAACAGATCAGAATATATCTCGAGTTTGGATTTGACAAAGGTTTTTCCAATATAAGACTTAAATAAAAGCAAAAAAAGATAAAATAGATCATTTTATTTTGCCGATTCATCATTAACCAGGTCTGCACTTCAAAGGACACCATCAGGAAAGTGAAAATACAACCCACTGAATGGTTAAAAATATATATATACAAATCATACATTTAATAAGAGAGTTATACTTAGGATGTACAAACCTAAGTGGCAATGTTAAAAAATTAGAAACCTAATACACTGTCAGTGGGGTCGGACAATGGTGCAGCCACTTTGGGGGAGGTGTGCGCGGAGGGGGAAGCAGGCTCCCACCTGAGCTGGGAGCCCAATGGGGGACTCAGTCACAGGACCCTAGGATCATGACCTGAGCCAAAGGCAAACACTTAACCCCCTGAACCATCCAAGCACCACAGTGCAGCCATTTTGGAAAGCAGTGTGACAACTCCTCAAGGTATTAAACAGGCGGTTACTACTTGACCCCATAGATCCACTCCAAGGAAAATACATGAGTGAAAAACAAACACATGTTCACATAAGAACTTGTGTTCATAGCAGCATTACTCTTAGCAGCCAAAAAGTGGAGGGAAAAACCCCTCCATTAACAGCTGGCAACTAACAAATAGATAAATGTAAAGTGATATATGTATGTGTCCCAGGAAGTAGTATCCAGCAGTAGAAAGGAATGAATTATTACTGTATGTCAATACATGATTAACCTTGGAAACACTGTATATGAAAGTTCTTCACAAAAGATGACATAATCATATGATTCTGTTTACATTCAATGTCCAGAATAAACAAATCAACAGAGACAGAAAGTAAAATTAGTGAAGTACAAACTTCCAGTTACAAAATAAGTAGACCTGGACATGAACCGTGGTGGCTAGAGTTAATAATAATGTGCTGTATGTCTGAAAGTTGCTAAGAGAATAGATCTTAAAAGTTCTCATCAGAAGAAAAAGAATTATAACTATAACTGTAGATGTTAGCTAGACTTCTTGGCAGGATCATTTTGTTATATATACAAATACCAGATTATTATGTTGTACACATGAAACTAATACGTTACACATCCATTTAGATCTCAACTAACAAACAAATGTAGGGGTGTCCGGTAATTCAGTGGGTTAAGCGCCTGCCTTCCGCTCAGATCATGATCCAGGGGTCCTGGAATCGAGTCCTGCCGGGGGCTCCTCCTCAGTTGGGAGTCTGCTTCCCCTCTTTGCCCCTCCCCCTTCTTGTGCAAACACTCTCTCTCTCTTTCTCTCAAATAAATAAATAGAATCTTTAAAAATAAATAAATAAATAATAAATGTAATTCATAGATAACCATATTTTTTAAATTACAAGAAATAAAAAGAAAGTTGATCAGTGGTTGCCGTGGCCTCAGAGGCACGGGAGGATTGGGCAGTAATGGCTAAAAGGTATCTAGATGGGGTTTTTGTTTGGGGTGATGAGAATGTTCTGAAGCTGACGGTGGTGATGGTTGCCCGCCTCTGTGAATATACGAGAAACCACTGATTTACACACTTGAAATATGTGAAATGTAGAGCACATGAATTATATTTCAATAGAGTAGTTATGAAGAAGACGGAGGAGGAGGGGTGGGGAGAGAGCCCTTGCCGGTTCTCGACCTTCTTCAGCTCAAGACATTATGGGTAGGCCTCCCAAGCTCGGATTTGTCCTCCTTATCTCTGCGGGTGGGGTGGAACCACGGTTGCTGGGTAGTTAGCCCTCCTCCGATGCCCCTGTGGCTCTAGCCACAGCTTCGCCTCTGGGCCGTAGAGTCTGGGAGTGTCAAACGGAACAAAGACTCTATCTGCCATTGCCCCTGTCAACTAAGGGCATGGTTCTGACTTTGGTCCTCAACAGTATGAATTGCTTCTGACAGATCACGTCCCCCGCCCCCCACACACAAACACACAGTGCCCGCCCCTCTCCCCCCGCCCCTGCCCTGACCTTAACTAGACAAGCCTGTGCACAGAAATTCTTAATTCTGGTTTGAGGATTAAATTGCTGTAAATTAAGTTGCTATACATTTAATTTCCCACAAGATGGCAGTATTGTTACACTCCAATGCTAACTCGTGGCCCTGTTCCAGGCTCTTAGTTAAGTAGAGATATACACAGAATGGATTTTAGTTTTCTGTCCCTCTAAAAACACAGAAGCCTGAGTTTTATTTGAATAAATGACTTTAAAATAACTATATATAAACTTTAAATACTATATATAAACTTTAAAATAACTATATATAATAAAATAAAGTGTAGTTCAAAGGGAAAGAACTATGATTATTTAAAATGAAACACTCTTCTTTATTAAACCTCCTTCTTATAAAAAAAAGGGGGGGGGAGTTCCTTTCAAGAATTTAACTAAGATCACATCACACTCTGATATTGTTTTCAGATGGCACTGACCCCTTGCAAATTGCAGCTTCCCTCATAGCCCTTGGCACCTTCTCTTCTTCCTGAAGTGGGAGGACCCCAAATGAGCTCAGGAGCTCCAGGGACCATAAGATCTGGACTTGAATTTTAGCCCCATCACCTGTTGGATGAGTGGTCTTCACTTCTGGGTGCTTTATTTTGCTCATCTGTAGGAAAGAGTCTCCTACCTCACTGAGTGGTTGTGCGAAACAAACGAGAGTTAGAAAAATTCCACGCATGATAATATGTGCTCAATAACTAATGGGCATTTACTCAGTGGTTCTCAACTCTGAGTGCTCATTAGCACCTCCTGGGGAATTTTTGAAATTACTATCCGGTGCAAATCAAAATCATAGGGAGATATTACCTCATATCTGTTAGGCTGGTTATTATTAAGCAAACAAAGGGGAAATAAGCTCTGGCAAGAAAAGCAGAGAAACTAGAATCCTTGGGCATTATTGGTGGGAACCCCAAATGCTGTGGAAATCGCTAAGGAAGATCCTCCTAAGTTAAACATAGAATTCCCCGGCAATGCAGCAATTCCATGGTAAGATACATACACAGAAGAATTGAAAGCAGGCGGGTGCCTGTGGCTCAGTCAGTTAAGCAACCGACTCTTGATTTCAGATCAGGTCTTGATGTCAAGATCCTGAGTTCAAGCCCCATGTTGGGATACATGCTGAGTGTGGAGCCTACTTAAAAAAGAAAGAAAGAAAGAGACTCAATGAGATATTTACACACCCATCTTCACAGCAACATTCTTCAAAATAACAAAAAGAGGGGCGCCTGGGTGGCTCAGTGGGTTAAAGCCTCTGCCTTCGGCTCAGGTCATGATCCCAGAGTCCTGGGATCGAGCCCCCCATCGGGTTCCCTGCTCTGCAGAGAGTCTGCTTCCTCCTCTCTCTCTGCCTGCCTCTCTGCCTACCTGGGGTCTCTGTCTGTTAAATAAATAAATAAAATCTTTAATTAAAAAAAATAGCCAAAAGATGGAAGCAACCCAAATGTCTATCAGCAGATAAATGGATAAACCCATGGGATATCTAACATAATGCAGTATTCTTCCGCCCTGTAATGGAAACAAGTTCCGACACCTGCTCCCCGATGAACCGTGAGGACTTGATGGTGAGTGGAATAAGCGAGGCATGAAAGCACAAAGACTGTAGGATTCCACGGGTAGGAGGTGCCTGGAGTCGTCACTTTCACAGGGACAGAAAGCAGAAGAATGGTTGCCAGGGGCCCCAAGGGGTGGGTGTGGGATGAAGAGTTCTGGCACAATCGGAAGAATTCCAGAGCCGGACGATGGTGATGTTTGCACAACCATGTGAATACGCTTACGGCCTCTGGACCGCACGCCGACAAATGGTCAATATGTAGATTTTATGTTAGGTGTATTTCACCGCAATTTTTAAAAAACGAACTCTTAGAAATTTTCGAGAACATTTTTTAAAAAGAAGAAATTACCGTAATGAGAGAAATCCACATTCCTGCGCTAGAGCCCAAGCATCAGTATAAAAGCTCCCCTAGGAATTCGGATGTTTTGGAGAGTTCTCTGATGGGGTGGTCATGCCCAGAGCGAAGCAGAGAAGGGAGCTCAGGGAGAGCCTCTCCTGGTGGCTCAGACTCTCGAAAGGACTCCTTTCTGCCCTCTGCTGGCCCAACTCCGCTTCTGAATTCCTCAGTGGCTGGGATTCCGAGCGGTTGAGCAGCTCTAGGCAAATAAAAGGAGTCACTGAAATTTCCATGTGGATAGTGGCTTTGAGGCCAATTGGTGGTGAAAGCTTCCCTTAGGACTGAAATCTGGGACTGAGCCCACGGGGTAGGCCTCGTCAACCCCCTGCAAGACCTACTCTGGATGAAGACCAGCTGCTCCCTTCTAAGGAGCGGCTCAGCAGCCCAGACCATATGATGTTCCGACTGGAAGATTCCATCCTCCCAGGGTGACTTTTGAGCTGGCCTGGGCCCCAAGTGAACACAGGCCTCCCACGGAGCTCCTGGTCTCTGGGTCTCAGAACCACAAACGGACCCCTCCGGGCCTACTGGCCTCCTGGGGCCCCGAAGAACGGAGGTTTGTTGCGGGATCAGGGTGACGCATCACGGCTGTGACTCCCATCACCCCGGGGTAGAATGAGGCCCCAAGGAGTTCAGACCGGTGGAGTGAGTCCTTCCCCAGGAGGTGGTCTTGGCCGCAGAAAGGCAGATGTGGCCTACAGGACGGTGGAAAGAGGGGACAGACGAGAAAGAAATGCCTAAGAACCCAAGGGTCCAGGGGCTGAGAAAGGGCTATTCTGGGAGCTCCTCTCCCTCCCCCCACCCCTCTGCCCGCCCTGTGGTCTCTGCCCCGCTCTCAGCTCCTGCCACATGAGCCAGGTAGGAGGCAAGGCTGATAGGCAGAGTTCAAAGTTCCTCCCACATCCTCCCTCACACACACACGCACACATATGCACACTCATGCACACATATGTACACCCACACACACCCTCGCACGAGCACAGGCACATAATCACACAGAAACACAATACCAGCTATATTACCATTATCTTTTATTTATTTTAGAAAGATAGCATGTAGGAGCCCAGAGAATCTCCAGCCGCCTCCACACTGAGCACAGAGCCCATAGCATCTGTGTCATTAGTATAGACGCGGGAAGCGTATTAAACACCTTAGGGAAACCATGAAACCATTCAAAACAAGCTCTGATAAACTTTGTATTTTTTTCTTCCAGGACCAGCAGGGTGTTCCAACTCCCCGGAAGCTACACAGTCCGGAGCCCACGGGGGCCCTGCAGGGGATGGGGGGACACCTCGAAAAGGTACTCTCCTCTGCGTGCTCCTGGGCCCAGGCTTCTGCTAATCTGTAAACACCCAGTGCTGGAATTACCAGGAGGCAAAGGAGAAGGGAACTCATTAGATAAACCCTCGTGCATAGGGCCCCATTAGTTAATTAAATTATCACTTTACTGTGCCCAAAGTGAGCCGTGAGGCTAATCCAAGTGTCACCGGCTTTATGGGGTCTGCGGGCTCTTTACAAGCTTCCTCTGCTCCTAAGTGTCAAATTGGGGCTGTAGGGATAGATAAAGGGAAAATCAAGCTTGCAATTGCAGCCTTTCCCTTCGATATCTTTATACTGCGCTATAAAAGCCTATTATACTTAATTTAAAGAGTGAAAATTGTTGACATCTCTTTCCATTGCTAATCTTTAGGAAATAAGAAGTGGCATATTATTTGAAATGAATAATGCGCTCACTTTATTGGAGAGTAGTAAAAATCTAATAGTTGGCAAAACAGCACGGTGTTTACTCTTCAAGATAGTCAGGTTTATTAGCTTAAGCACCGAGAGCACTCTGCAGTCTGCCCCAGCCGCCACCGTAGGAGTCTGGCTTGGGTCATAGCACCTGAGCGGCTGCTTGTGGCTGTCATTGTTTTCCCTTTTTGCCGTGGTTCTCTCCTTTCTTTCTTTCCCCATTTCCCTTTCCCGGCTCCCCACCCCCGAAAAGGATCACAGGCTATTCTGTCAAGGAGCCTAATTTCACATGCGGTATACATTCATTTCATTGGAAAACATCCTACAAGAGAAAAATAAATAAATTATGTGTGTTCCACGCTCAATTCTTCCAGGTTGTAATTTTCCAGGGCAGGCGGCTGGGAGTTCGCAGGCAGGAGTGGGCTTCTGAGAAAGTTTGATGGGTCTGTGTGTCCACGCTGCACACATATGTACACATATGCACACACACACACATATGCACACACACACGCACGGAGCAGGATGGGGAGTGTGGAGGCTGGCCGAGCGCCCTGGGGCGTCTATGACACCAAGCCACGTTCGCGTGTCTCCTTGCTCTCCCAGGAGCTCTGCAAGGTCCAGGATTGGGGGTACTTGTTCAGTGATATCCTGGGAGTCTGAGAGCGGGCTTGGCACAGAGGCATTTCATAAGCACCCATAGAACAAGGTGCTAAATGAGTAGACTCTGAATCAGAGAAATCATTTTTATGAAAACCTTTTGAGAACAGACTTCTTTGTGCTAAGGGATCCAAAATCTTCTTCTTCAGGCCTCAGCTTGGTTCTTCGCCTTCGGTGATCCCAGCGCCTCCCCCGGGCCCAGGAGTCTGTGAGTGGATGGGTGTGCATCTCGTGCTGTGTGTGTATTTCTGCAAACTGGTTTTCACGGCCCCGTGCTTGTCACAGCAAAACGCTCAAATGTCCCGAGCAGGGGAGGTCTGTTCATTCGCGCCTGACTGTGCCTTCATCAAGGACAACCATCTGCTCCTTTGCACAACATAAAGACACAAAGCTCTCTTGCCTGCATCAGCCTCTCTGTAAATGATGATGAGCTTTTCACTTCCGAGATTGTGGTTCTTGGTTTTCACACTGCAGGGCCAAGTTCCCCAACCTGAGTAGATATGGGTCTTTGCACAGCAATCGTGGGGAGTGGCCCCAAGAAACAGCCTCGTAACAAGTGCGCCCAGAAATTTCAAGTGCTCAACGTGACCTCATCCAAACTGAGGCCACTTTTCTCCAGAAACCCCACAAAGAGAGGACAGCATTATGAGCTTGCCCTTAAGTTCTGAGCTCCCTGAAGGCAGGCCTTGGGCCTGAAGAAGCTTCTGGAGCCCTGCCCCCCCACACACACACACAACAGGACCCTAAGTACTTCTGCTGTCCTGTGGAGTGGCCCAGCCCAGCATGAACTCAGGGACAAAAATCACCCTAGCATTGTATGCTGAGGTGCGGTCCTGTGACAGGGCCTAGCATGTCCTCTCTGCTCATACTCGCTACTGCTGGAGATTATGAAACAGCCAAGGGGAATGGGGGCCCCAAGTTCAAAAGGTGAGGCCTCCCAAAACAAGACCCCACTGCTGAGCCTGCTGATCACTCATGCCAGCAGAAGCTGCTTATCTCTTGAACTTTCAGCCGGCTAATTCCAACCAAGGTACATATCGCTTAGCTTTAGGCAATAAAAAGAAAAAAAAAGTGTTTATCTGTGGTGAGCAAATCCAGCTTCTCCCAGGTGACTCTTCTGTGGGACTATTTCCTTGTTCATGTTCCCGTTTCTGCAGTCAAGGCCAGCCAAAGATCGAGGCTCGCCCAGGGGCACGAGAACTTGGCCTTGTCAGGCACGGCAGTCGCACAGCCCTAAGTCCGGTTACCCACAGGCTCAATTCGGAGTCACTGCCAAGGTCAGGGGCAGGTACGCAGAACAGTCTTGGCCCCCAGGATCTCTATTCCATACATAATCGGGTGCTGGTTAACTGGGATTCAAAATGCCTTGGAAACACCTAAAAACACCCCAAAAAAGTCCCTTCTTTAGGCAGATGGGGACTCCGGGAGGCCCAGAAAGAAGCCACCACATAACTCTGGGAGGCATCTGGAGCCCTAAGGTGGCTGCCAGACCAGGCAGGGCAAGACCAGAGCCACAAAGCCCACCCCTGCTGCTAGCTACTCTACCTGCGAGGGTTATGCAACTGCCTTGGAAGGGAAACAGATGGGTGGCAAACAGCAGATGTCCCTTCATTCCAGTGGCCCCGGAGAGAAGGGACCAGATGGAGGACAAGCCAGCTTTGGGCAGACTCCTGGACTCTGCTTGGGAGCTCAGCCCCTGTCAGAGCAGATCGGAGGTCCATAGGTTCGCCCCGGGTCTTGACTGAGGCTTGGGTTAGCTGGTGGACATGTGGGTTTTGGCATTGACTGAGGTTTTGCCATTGACCGAGGCTTGGATTAGCTGGTAGACACGTATGTTTGCGGGGGCCCCCCAGTTGGCGCAGCGGTCAAGCACCTGACTCCCGGTTTCAGCTCAGGTCATGGTCTTGTGAGTCAGCAGGGAATCTGCTTAGGGATCCTGTTCCTCTGCCCCTTCCCCTACTCTGGATTAAATAAATAAATCTTTTTTTTTTTTTAACTAAGTTTGTGGGGCACATGGGTGGCTCAGTGGGTTAAGCCTCTGCCTTCGGCTCAGGTCATGATCCAGGGGTCCCGAAATCGAGCCCCGCATCAGGCTCTCTGCTCAGCAGGGAGCCTGTTTCCCCCCTCTCCCTGTCGCTGCCTCTCTGCCAACTTGTGAGCTCTCTCTCTGTCAAATAAATAAATAAAATATTTAAAAAACAAAACAAAAAAGCAACTAAGTTTGTATTTCAGCTGCCTCCCCTGAGTCATGGTTTGGTAGCTTTATGTCCCCCCCAAAGCAGCATCATTTAGCCCCCCTAAGGCGTCTCTGTAGAAAGCAGGGACCCTTAGGAGCACCTGGGAAAGGGTTGCTTTCAAGAGCACTGGAAATGGCACCCTTTAAAACCATTGAAGACCCCCCCACTAACAGGCCGGAGGACCCCACGGGACAGTAGTCTGGAGGGACGGCCCTGTTTCCCTGCACTGGTCCCCGTGCAGAGACTTGAGTAATAACCGAGCACCACAGTCCCGAAGGGAAAGGAGGTGAGAGCCTGCAGAGTTTCGGGGGCATATTTGCTACGTCTCATTGTCTCCCTAACCAGCAGATGGCACCGATTCTGCTAGGGCATTAATGATGCTTGTAAAATAATAAGGCTCGAGACCGCCCGCGCGAGAGCAAGCCCTTGATAAAAGGGAGATTTACAGCCACATCCATCAATTTAATTATCTTTTACTAGGGTTTAAACTTAGTAGTAATACTAATCTCTATTTAGGGTGGTTTACGGGATCTATGGACACTTTACAATCGTCCTCTACCCAGAAGTGTCAGGTTATGGCGATATTGATAAAACAGTGGAGTAAACGGGAGGTGAGACACCCCAGAACGAGCTAATACACTTTTTACTGCACTGTAAAAGCCTATTACTCTCTGATTTCGGGTGAAAATTTGTGGTCAATAATCTGAGTTGATAATGTTTTGGAAACAATTCCCCAGATAATAAAAGTTGCCTGCTTTGCCTCCATTAACACTCTCACCCCAGTCCCAAGCCCAGGCCCAGCCTCCTCCACGGATTTGAGCATAAAAAGCCGGGGCCACAGGGCCGAGGTAGGGCCTGCTCAGCCGATCAGCCGCCACTGCTCACTCCTGGGGCCTGTCTGTCTGGGGCTGAGCAAGGCAGGTCTGGGAAGCTTCTGGCGGCCACGCTGTGAAAGGGACCCCAACCACCCAGACTCTGGGCTGCTCAGCTCGCGAGCTTCCTGCCAGTGGACAATTCCTGCCCTTGCAGAAGTAAGCTGCTCTATGCCCTTCAGGCAACAGATGGACAGAGCAGCCCAGAGCCGGGGCCCCTAGAAACTGCCTCCTGGAACATCTCTGGCCAACCGTGTGGCCACTGAGAGGAGAACGGGGGCGGTTATTGTGCTTCTGAGCCCAACACCCTCACGAGGAACCATTGTACTCACGAAGGGGCTCAGTTTCTTTCTCATCCACCCCCCTGTGCTCTGAGGCCCATCGGTCTCCCCTAACGCCCTTCAAGGGCTGGTGTCCTACACAGAACACAGCGTCACAACCTTTGGTACTTCCTGACCTGACTTGTTTGGAACTAAGACCACCAGGCATTCCAAGGCAACATGGCGCTGTTTACAAACGGGACCTACGGGACAGAGGGTCTGCAGCAGAGAAGTTTGCTGGTTCTGGAGAGAAAGGGAGATGGCCTGTGCCCACCTCTCAGCGTCTAGAACCTTCCAGGGGCCTTGGGTCACTCAGACGCTCCAGCCCCAGGCAGGATGCCTCGAGCCCTCATGGTGCAAGCCTGGCTATCATGGCCGAGGCAGCTGCTCAGCCCCAGGGGAAGTGCTGTAGACCCCGAGTTCCCCAGTGCAGCAAGTCCCCCTTGGAGTTTGCACTCCAGATCGGCATCTCTCCCCACCCCCACCCAAAGCCACCTGCTTCCTGGTTCTACTTTTCTGCCAGTGTTGTGATCAGAATAGGGAATGGTAGCCGAGAAGGCAGGGACAGAGGGATAGGGAAGGAAGGGACACAGCAATCCCACCAGCCCACCTGCAGGGGACACCCCCCACGGAGCAGCTGCTGTCGCCACCACGACTCCTACAGACGCTCAGTACTATTGTGGGCACAAGACACTTTACAACTATGAACCCTAGTACTTTCCTAATGGGGGACTCTCTCAACACAGATCAGACATTATCCTTGTGAATCAGAGAAAGCCCAGTCTTGGAGTCCCAAGAAATAAGCACCGCCGCTCTCACGATTTCTCTGAGTCACAGGTGTGTTGATTTGCACAGTGGAGTGGAAAGAGTCTTTATGGCAAGAGTCTTTATGGAAATCTCATGGACATGTAGTACACATGGAAACGCATTGTACACTGTAGAGTGCTGAACAACGGCAAACACAAACAGCTCTGCCTACCAGTTCCTCACCATGTGCCTGGCACGGGGCTCAGCATCTCCTGTATATTAAGTCCTTAAGCCCCCAAACCCTATGAGGGAGGTTCTGTTATTGTCCCCCTTGTGCTGAGGCTAGGAGAAACCGAGGGACTTGCTCCAGGTCCGGTAGCTGGTAAAGGACAGAGGCAGTCTGCTCTCCCACCAGGGCCCCTGACCTTGCAGTGCTGCTCCTGGAGTTGTGGGGGAGGCACATACAGCTGGCAAAACAGAAATGGCGTGAGGGTGGCCAACTGGCCTCAGGGCTGCAGGAACCCAGAGTCAGGCTGGCATATAAACCCACAGGGGAGAGGTTAGAGCCCTTCCTTTGCCAACATGGCTTCACAATGAACGCATAGATACGATATGATTCTGCTAGAAGCTCTGGTGTTCACCAGATCTGAACCAAACAGCATGACTAGATACTAGCCCAGACTCCTGAGATCCTGAAGCCGGTGTTGGGGACAAGAGGCGGGGGCTGTAAGGATCCAAGGGCCCTAATCCATCAAGGCAACGTGATTTGTCCAAGGTCACACTGCTGAAGGGAGGCAGCTGGGGGACTAGAAGACACCTGTCCCCCCTCCCAGCGCAGGGCCTGTTCATGGAACCAGGTCAGCATTCACGAGGTCCCAACCCATTCTGCATTGGAGCCATCCGGGGTCTGTGCTCAGATACAGATTCTAAAGCCGCCTTCACTTGCTGCTGACGAGGAATCTGCATTTTAAAGAAATCCCCTGCATCCAGTGCTATGTCTGAGGGGGCAGGGGGTTGGGCCTCATTTTTTGTTGTTTTTTTTGTTTGTTTGTTTTAATGTGGGATGAGAGAAGAGGCTGCCCCATGACAGTGAATTAAATCTACCTCCCAGGCGTACATTGCTGCTTCTGCACGTTCGGACATAACTCTTAAAATGGCCCTTCCTGTTTGATCTTTCCACCAAATCCTTTCCCCACCCCCTCTCTCCAGGCCTGATCTAACCCAGGGCTGGTGGTTCAGTCCCTACGGCAATCCCACATTACCTTTGAGAACCATTTACAAAGCTTGAGTAGGCATTTGTCCCTCTAAATGCAAGTTAGGAGATGGAATGTGGGCCTAGCGCATGCCCAGAGCTGGGGAGGGGGCGTGTTTCTCAGTCTGTGCCATCACTGCATGTGCCCTGGGCCTGGACACGGGTGCAAAAGCCAGAGGTCAGAAGTGGCTTGAAAGACAACGGCATTTCATAGGGCAATGGTCTGAATTAACATGCTTGGTTGAGGGGCACGTGGCGGGATCCCCAGCTCATGGTGGAAACGCCACCGTTAGCGTTCAACACTCTGCGAATGAACAAACTTGAGCAGCCATGATAAATGAGAACTGTCCGGCAGCCTCAGCCTCACGGGGACTAGAGTGGCCTCGGGACACTCAGCAGATACACTTGGAAGAGCAGAGAAAGGAGGAAAGCCTGCCCTGGAAGGAAAGCAGAGCCGTGGGGGCAGAGTGGGTGGGTGGTGGTGGGCACGTGGGGAGAGCAGGCAGCCTGGGAGAGAGAAATCAGGGAGCTCGGGAAGGGGAGAGCCTCGGGATGGGGAGAACAGAGCTTAGAGTAAAGGAAATACAAAGTCAAGGTAAGCACAGCTATCTTCACCGATTTTCTCAGGATTGGCTGTACAACCTTCCAGAACAATGCAGATTACAAATTAGCCGCTTCATACATTGCTGGGTACAGACACTAGCCCCTCGAATGAATTACCTCGCTCTGTGCCTACCACTGCCAGAACATACTGAACCTTCCCAGAGATGGTCTGACCACAGGCGGGGCCTCAGGGCCCATCCATCTCTGAGTTACAGAGAAGGTGAGTGGCATGGGTATTTCTGGAGAACCAGAGAAACTTCTTTTGATTCAGAAGGAACTCTTCCCTCTGTTGAAAAAGAAGAAGGAGGAGGAGGAAGAGAAGGGGAAGGGGGGGGAGGAGGAGAGGAAGAAGAAGGAAGAGGAAGAGGAAGAAGAAGGAAGAGGAAGAGGAAGAAGGATTTGACAGCAATAAGAGAAGCCTCCGATACTAATGACAGAGATTAAAAGAACATTCTCAAAGATTGTCGAGGCAATTGCAGTAAAATGTCAACAATGGCTGGAAATAAGTCAATACAATTTCTCTACCTGAAAATATAAATGTTCCAGAGATGATTTATTTGACCATAAATTATTTTCAGGCACCCAGTGTTTCCTCTTTTCCATTGTACATATTTTTAAATGACTGTCGCTTTTATGAATGAAGACTGAAGTGCTCGGGTAATTTAAATCTTTTTGACATATGTATTTTTTTTTTTTTAATTTCTAAAACGGTTAAGGAGAAAGAATAGTTGGCTTCTGGGGGCAGGAATTGCTTGGCAGGTCCAGATGGTTTTGCCAAACGATGTGAAGACGTTCAGGCAAGGGAAGCACACAGTATTGGATTGCGCCTGCTTTGTTTGCCCGTGTGCTCGGAGGCAAGGAGTCAACCCGGGATTCCGCCTTCTCTTATCCACCCAATCTTATGAGGTGGTAAATCTGTCCTTTGATCTTGTCAATAATGTGGAAAGTTGGAGACAGCTGCCACCTCCCCCCCCAGTCAGCAGGGCCTCACCATACCCTCATAAAACATTTATGAAACCTGTAATAAACAGGCCTGATAAGGAAGAAGGCTCAAGATTTCAAAAGTCAGCAGCTCCACTGAAGAATGCCCTCTCTACCTCCAATGTTCCTTTATTTGAAGGGCAAACACAAACCATCAATTCCCACTGGCTGTAAAGTTTCTGAGCAAAGTGTTTCACCAAACCCCGAGATTAGCACAATCTGTTTGGAGTCTTACCCACATTCAGAAATCACCTCCCCTCCCCTGGCCCAGATTCTCTGCACTGATACGGGTGGGCACAGGGGGGCCGGGCAAGGCAAAGGGCTAGGCCAGAGTGACCATAAAAGTTCAGTCACAGAGAAATAAAGAGTCATTTGTTGCCACAAAGTAAACTGACATCCTACAATTGAGTTTAGAAAAAAGAAAAAGGTGCAGCATTTTAGTAACACGTCATAAACTATAATTTTGGGATATTTACTTTAATTTCTGTTTTATTTTCTGTGTTTAGCAGACGTAGACAGACGAATTATTCCCCCACTCCAAGAATTTTCTTAGCTGACTTTCTTGGGCAAGTATCAGACCAGTTGAGTTGCTTACACCAGAGGTCTTCAAAGAATCAAGAAAGGAGAGCCAGGAGTAAGAGAGGGAAATACACGAAGTGAGGTTGGAAACTCTTCAGGGCAGGGAACGTTGTTGGTTTGCCTAGGACAGGAAGAGGAAAAGCACTGGAAGTATTTGTTGAATGATGAATAGGTAAAGGAAAGAAAGACTGAACCACAGGACCAACTTTCCAGGAGAGGTGAACAGCACACTTGAGCAGAGAGAGACAGACAGACAGACAGCAGAAAACTCACACACCACTGGAACACCCTTGTCTATACAGTGCCTTGGATTCAAGATGATACAGGTGACAGGCAAAGGATAATTGAAGTGGTTGGGGAAAAAATGTCTAGGACTTTCATTTTTTCTCCCCCATGAACCATGACAAAAGAAAGAGAAAGGAGGAGGAGGACCTTCAGGAAAGCCTACGGAACTGACCCCTCCAGGCTGAGCAACTCCCCACATGGAAGCATAGATCCCCAGGCTGGGGAGACGTCCCCCATGTCTACCTCCTAGGCAGCCATCTGTTGGGAAGCTCAGCTCATGTCTGTCTTCATTCTCACACTTGTCTTGTAGCTTGACATAAAGGAGATTCCTATACCTCGTTACACATGAGCCCTCGGGTGGTGTGTGTTCTGTGCGTCTTCTATGTGTTTTCCATTCAATTTTCCTGAGGTCAGGACAGTAAGAGGCCACCTTGACCAACATCATCATGTACCTGCCCCATCCCCAGGCACCTGACGCCAATGATAATGGTGGTCCAGGGAGCAGTGCTAAAGGATTGGGAGCTGGAGGCGCTCTTGCCTTCAAGATCTGTCCCTAGTTCAGCGGCCTGGAATGATGCCTGGCAGGTGGGCTCCACGAGCATGTGGGCTCTGGTGGGCTCCACTCTTCCAGTCACTGGGGATGAGAGTGCCTAGGCTAGTGGAAGAAGTAGAGAAGGGGGGCAGATGTAACTGGGGACCAAGGGTAACACAGTTGGCAGTGTCTGAGATGTCCCAAAGTGCTGGTCATCACCATTGGTCAATAGTGGTTTGGCCAAAACCCATTAAGGTAGGCAGAAATGAAGTAATCATTCTACAAGACATAAGACCCTTTTAGTTAGTAGGCCATGGTCTTTAGGTTCATATCTGAAGTGTCCGCAAATGCTTGTGGGACAAGGGACCACAGATGGATTTTCACAAAGCATTTCCCTCAAGTTAGCAGTGGTCATTCATGAAGTCCCATCAGATGTGTCCTTCCCCGTCTGCTGCTGTCTCCAGACCCCAGAAAGCCAGTGCCGGAAACCACCACTTCCGGGAGGAGAAGAGGGCTGGCCTCTCAGGGAGGGCTGTGTCGGGGAGGGAGGTGAGGAGGAGGCCACCCTGCAGAACAGGTGCACAGGTGCCCCTAGGACAGGGGGCTGCCCCAGCATTCTCCACAAGTCAAGAAACAGGGAAGTATAGTGGTCCAGAGCGCAGTCTGTCATCTGCCCAGGCTCCCAACCCGGCTCTCACACTCACTACCCTTGTGAACTTGAGAATCAAACAACGGGCCTCCATTTTCTCATCTATAACATTAGGACGATCAAACCAGTTTGGGCCACATCGCTGGGAGGGAGCGATGAGACGGGGTGGTAAGGCATTTAGAAAGCTTGCCATCCCCACGATTGTTCCGGGAATGTCACCAGCACGTTTGCTTCTTGGAGCTCAGAATAAATAGCTTGTACGCACTTTTCATGTCCAAGAAGATGCGGTATGAAGCTGGGTTTTGCCCTCAATTTGGCTTGTCCCGCTTCTGCTGCTGCTTCTGTCCACCATCGCATCTCCCACCTACATCCCTGAACGATTGCAGCTTTCTTTCTTTCAGTATTGTCCACTTAATGATCACAGAAAACATATCAAGTCGGGGCCATTTTCTCCATTTTACAGGTGAGACCAGAGTCTTGGGCAAATCTGGGGTTTAGAGCATGGCTGGTCAGGGCACGGAACCCGGCGGTGAAGCTTGTCCCTGCTTGTATGTGACCAAATGAGACACACTGAGGAGGTGACATGTTCCTTTATGCAGATTCGCTGGGGACAGGGAAGGGCCCGCCACCGTTCACACCCTGTGGTTTCCCGTCTTCACCCAGGCATCCCCCTCCAGGGCTCGCCATGCAGCCCCAGTGTGTCACCCATGGATCTTGGCACCCCCCACCTTCCTTTCATACCAGTGTGGGAGGGGGAACTGGAGGAAAAGTTATTGTTCAATGGGCACAAAGTCTCAGTTTTGCAAAGTGAAAAATTCTGGAAATTGCTTTCACGACACTACTGAATCGTACACTTAAAAATGATTAAGGGGCACCTGGGTGGCTCAATTCCTTAAGCATCTGCCTTCGGCTCAGGTCATGATCTCAGGGTCCTGGGATAGAACCCCGAGTTGGGCTTCCTGCTCAGCAGGGAGTCTGCTTCTCCATCTGCCTCTGCCGCTCACCCTGCTCACACACACACACGCACACACTCTCTCTCTCAAATAAATAAATAAAAATCTTTTTAAAAATGAGTAAGATGGTAAACGTTATGTTATATGTGTTTTATCACAATTTTTAAAAAGTTTGGGCCTTAGATCTGGCACCCTTAGACACAGTGGACTGCCACCATCCTCGTCTGGGGAGGAAGCTCAGTATGCTGTCCCCCACCCCATGCCCTAAGGGGGTGCTCAGCTTGGTGGCCTGGTGCAGAGTGGCTTGTGCTCAGAGGAAGGGCTCCCTTTCCTAATTTGTACAAAGCTGCCACTAGTTCCACCAACCCTGTGCCCACGGGCTGTGTCTGCCCAGAGGGGTACCGTGCCCGTATCCCACAGGCTCTGGGTGGGCTCAGGGGTGCCCTGATGCCTGTTTCTCTCCCAGCTTGTCTGGGAACTTCCCAGAGCAGGGATCATGTTTACTTTTCTACATATTTCCAGCTGCTCACTCAGGGCCCTGCACACAGTCAGAGCTTAATAAATACTTGTGGAAAGGAGAAGAGAAGGAAGGCAAAGAAAGGCAGAGAGAGAGAGAGAGAGAGAGAGATGGAGGAACAGGCAGAATGGATGCACGGAGGGAAGATACAGAAGCCTTTGAGGGGGGGGATACAGGTAGATGTGTCTCAATCTCTAGTTTGTGTGTGTCCTAATGGCCTGAGAACCGAGGGGGTTCTTCTGGGGTCTCTGAACTTCCCATGGATTACAGGGGTTTTATTTTAGAGTTTCATGTGTCCTTCCCTCATCTCTCTACCCTGAATTCTGAGACCGGCAGTGGGCTAGAGGGTAACCCAAGTCCTCACTGGCCCTGGGCGTTTCAGAGCCCTTGCTATGCCCTGAATGGCCCCATGGTCATGATCACAGCAAATGTCCCAGTGCCTCCAAAACCCTTGTCACCCTGCTCCCACTGGGGCCCTTCTGCTCCCAGCTGCTCCCCCACTGCGTCTCCACATCTAGGGCGAGAAACTCACAAGGGCCCCGTCCCCGTGGAGGTGATGTGTTTCTCGTTCCCCACCGCCTCTCATCCCCGTACCTCCTCCCCTCGCCCCTCCTGGGCCTCCCGCAGCTCCCATCTCCACAGCCCACCCTTGGTGGGCCCCATTATCTGCAGAGATGGTTCCCAGGCGATAAAGCAGCTCAGGTCAGGCAGAGGGGAGATTTGTGGACCTGCCGAAGCTCAGGGATTTTCCTAGCTCGTCACCCTGCTGTTTGCCCACCTGTCATGTCAGCTTTGTGACAAGGCGGACATGAAATGTGGGGGGGAGGGTGTATTTTTGGCAGAAGAGGTAATAGGCTGCCAGCTATACACACGCCCATACACTTTTCGGTTGCAGCCCTGGGCCTGCCCTGCTGCCCCGGTCCTCTGTTAATGCGTAACCAGTGACAACTACTCTCGAGACAGGTGCACAAGTCTCACCCTCCATCTCTCCTTCCCACTCCTCCACATGGGCCAAAAGAGAGGCATTGGAGAGCACCCAGTTCAGCCGCCGCCGCCCTTGGCCTGCCCCACAAGGGCCTGCTCTCCCAGGCCTTGGGCCTCCAGCTGCGGGTGGGAGCAGTCACCAGGCACAGGTGTGGCTCAGCGCCTGACCTCTGAACTCCACAGGACAGGCATCAGGACCAGGTGTGGTGGTTTCGTGGGCAGAGAAGAAAGGGCACCTTGAAGACTAAGGGACAACAGCCGAGGGATGAACACCATCACCTTGTCACCACCTCCACCCACAGCCCCATACACACTCCCTGGAGGAAAGGCAAGCCACTGGATACCAGTACAAACGAGTCACACAGCTGGAAATCAACCTTTTAGAGTCTGTTTTCTTAGAAGAAATATGCAAAGGGGCCAGGAAAAGGAAAGCCAGACTGACGTCTGGAAGCCAAGTATGGCGTGCTCAAGTTGGGGTGCCGGCAATGACAGATGCAGGAGCGGGGAGAGGGACGTTTGCAACCCAGGGAGGTCAGGCGCCCTGGGCTGCTCTGGGAGCATCCACCAAACGTGCAGAGAGAGAGACCAGCAGGGGGCAGCAGAGAGCCCAAGGGCGGCAGGAAGCTAGGGTAGGAGGATGCTTTGGGCTCCTTTGGGTAGTCCCTGCCTATCTTTCCTCCAATGGTCCATCCTTTTCCCCCTCTTCCTCATTCCCTTTTCTTCCGGTCTTCCTGGGAGGTTGCGCTGTCAAAGCCAGACCCCCCAAAACCATGCACCTCCTCATCACATCTTGGAAAACTGTCTCTGTGGAGAAGCCCCTACTTTACAAATGTGGTTTGACAAGCAGGGGCTTGGGGTCACTGAGAGGCTTTCTGAGAGCCTCGGATGGGGCCACGACCCTCCTAGCGCTCAGGATTCTCACCTCAGAGTGATGGTCAGGCAAAGGGCTGGCTGGGATGGCACGTTGGCGTGAAAGAGCCTGACATGCCGTCGGGTTGAGCCTCTTGCTACCGCCTGCCCTTTGGCTCCAAACGATTAAGGAAGAAGAGAAAATTAAAGCCTTTCTTATTAATCATGCCAGTGGGTGCTACGAGTGCTTTGGAATAGGATGAAAAAGCAAGAAGGTATTGAACATAACGAGCAGGTATGGAAGCCATCGGGTGTTGTGTGTCTATCACAGAGCAGTCCCTGGGCACAGTCGAAGCAATAAGTCACTTAAATAACACGTACATGGTTGAAATGACAAGTTCCTAAATGGCCTCAAATCTAGAGTGAACTTGGTGTTGGGGGAAGGGAGGGCGGTTTCCAGGAAACTCTCTCCTTAAAAATCACATCCATACAGAAAAGCGCACACATCGCACGTGTGCAGATAGATTAATTGCCACCAAGGGAAGCCGTCTGTGGACACTGTACCCAGACGACAGACGGAGCGTGGCCAGCACCCGAGAAGACCCCCTGCCATTTCGGGCCATCCCCTCCCAAGGGGAACCACCATCCTGACTCCAAATACCATGGTCGAGCTTTGCCTGCTGTAGCCTTTTACGTAAAGAGAGTTGTGCTGTGCGTTCTTTTGTGTGTCTGCCTTTCCCGTTCAACACAAGGCATGTGTGGTTCATCCGTGTGGTTGTATGTAGTTGTCGTTCAGGTGTCTCTGCTGTTGTGTTGTCAGCCACTGGGGAACAGCAACACAGTCTCATCACCTGTTCTGCTGTTAAAGGACGTAAGGGCTATTGGTGGTTTGGGCCATTATGAGGAAAACACATGCATCTAGACTCCTCCAGGGCATGCATGTCCATCTGGTGGGTACGCAGGGGGATGAGGAACGAGCTGGACTCGGAGATATCTGTAAGTCTCTTCTTCTCTCTGGGGGAGGCAAGCTGTGAGTATGAAAAGGGAATGTTTGTACTGACTTAGTGAAAGTGGGTGCAAAATCTGGGAACGAGAGAACCTGCTGCTGAAACGCAGACTGCCATGTGGCTTGCGGGCAGGAGCTGTGTGAATGTGGGAGCATCTGGATGCAGAGCTGCCGGGGAGATTGCAGAGCTGGGCAGCCAGGGACGGAGGGAGACACGGCTGTCCCTGGGCCGGTCTTGGCTCACTTGCTCCCTAGGACCCACTACCACAAAGCAGGGAGGGCAAGAGGCTGCGAGAATGATGTCACCTCCCCCGGCCCTCACCTCCTGGGCCTTGGAAGTTGTGGGCATTAGTCTGCACCTCTCCCTCCAGCCTCCTGCCCCATCACCGGCAACTAGCGATTTCGTACCGCACCCTGGCCGGCTGGCTCTTCTTCCTCAGCACACACGCTGGGCTTTCATGGCCAGTGAACGTGAGCTCAGTGGGTTCTGAGGGGAAGTGTGCTCTGTTAAAGCTCCGGCACCCCATGTGAATTTCCTTACCGGTCCTCCCTATTCTTTGTAAATCAGAAAGGAGCAAGTCTCCAGTAGGAAGGGTGCCTCCTTTTAAACACATCCCTGTGGCTATCTGGAGTTTGCTGAAGATCTGAGGAAGGGGTGGCAGAAGAAAGAAAAGAGGGCACATGGCAGATGCAGCCCCGCCTGGTCTCTTTCCCGAGCAGTGTGAAGAACAGCGGCCCAGTTGGGGGGCATTCTCGGAGATGTCATCTTGACGCCCGGGGACCGCTGCAGGTGGGCAAAGCAGCTAAGCCCACTTTGATGTTTCATAGGTGTGAGCCTCACGTCCGGTTCAAGCCAGTCCATTCAGGGGACAGTGGGCGTAAATACAGGGAAAGCTAAGGCCCAGCTGGGCGCCTGGCCAGGGGTGCTGCTCCCTCTGTGCTCAGCAGCTACCCCGGACCACGACCGAGTCAGTTTGTGCTCCCACCGCTGGGGAGCACCACTCAGTCTCTGCACCGGCTCCTTGCTCTCCTTCTGAAGGCCCCAAGGCATGGTTCGGGGATGGGGGGAAGTGAGGCCCGTGCAGGGAGGGAGGGATGCCAGAGGAAGGGCGAGTCTGGATCCCCAGAAGCAAGTGACAGGACAGGGTGAGCTCTGTGGGAAACTGGGGCTTCCCCAGTAGAACACCGAGCCTTACAGGGGGATGCTGTTTCCCCTCCTGGGGGCTGTCCTGATGGGTTAGTCACATGGGTTGCATTGGTCCCACGGCTGAGCAGACCCAGATACTCTGTGGGAACACAGGACTCACAGTGTCCCTAGGGGATGCCCTTCCCCCAGTTTCTTCCCCATTAGCTGTGCCTGGAACTGTGACGTTTCTGGGTGACAGCGGGGCCTTCCCCGGACTCACACTGCTGTAAAGCATGAGGCCCGCCCGTCTCTAGACACAGAGCATCCCTGTAAACAGCCGAGGGGATGCTGATGTGTGGACGAGCCGCGGCCCTGGGACCCGACACCCTCCTTCCTCAGGGGAGCAGAGAGGTGTTATCGGACTCATCAAAGGGGGCCTCTCAGCAAGAGCTCACCCCGTTATTATTTTATGAGATCGTTATCATCGGTAACCACAGTATTAATAAAAATTGAGGGTAATAAAAGAAATCACAGAGGCAACTAATGCTATCAACTATGCAATAAAAGGGAGGAAGCAGGCTTCGTTTATAATGACAAATTCTCTTTGTGTCCCAAAGCGCAGAAAGAAGGCTGGGAGGAAGGGGCCACTAGGCAGCTCTAGAAGAAAAGCCCACACCTTGCTTCCAGGTAACCACCTCTCAGTGGTATGCTCTGGCCTGGGAGAGCTAGAGGGCTCCCCTCCAGGAGAACATGGGGTGGAAGCAGGGGTTTTCTGGTCTCGTCTGTGCTTACTTAAGCCCTTCACCCTCTCCACCTGGAGGAAGACACTTCTGAGCCTCCCACTCCCACCCTCGCTGGGTTCGCGGCACCCGGCCCGGCATTGGGATTGCCTGGTCCACGTGGTGCTCCAGCCCTGCGGGGGGCTAGGACCCGGAGTCCTGCAGTTGGCCTCCCCATGCTCGGCCCTAGTCACCCTTTCTACTCTCTGCCCATAGCAGCCGGCACGGCACCCACCCCTCCAAAGGGACAAGGCCACCTGGGAGGCAGTGTCCCAGCATCCTCCAATGCCCTGAAGCCTACCACGGAGGTGCTCCTTAACTTCTCCAGATAGCTCCTTTTCACCCCACTTTTCACCAGATCTACACAGTGGGTCCCCAGAAGAACGGCAGCAGTAGGTGACATGGGGCATGAGCAGCAGGGATAGGAGGGTAGGCCCGGGACAACCTTGTCCAACCCAGCCCCTACCCCTATCCTTCCCTCATGCAGCAAGCATGGGTACTGACCCTCACCCTGACCTGGTCTCCCAGTGACATATATGTGGTACTGAGGTGTGCTTTGAGCTCACATGACCCACTGGGATGTCCCTATATTGGAGAAAGGGCCTGTGCCTCCCACAGCCATAGAAAAGGAGGTGAAACCCAGCCCCAGTCTGGGGGAATGAACCTCAAGGATAACCTGGTCACCTCAGATGAGAGAAAACGTGGGCTCGTGCAGACCCAGCTCTGAGCACTGTGGAGGGGGTGGGGGGAAGGCGTTGGGGGGTGCACCACTCAATGCAGCTGATGGGGAGTACTTGGAATTGGCAGCATCAAGCTGTTGCCCCTCCCTGTGTGTACTTCCCAGGTGATTCTGTGGGGCCAAGGTTGAGAAACATCATCGAAAAAGGTGGAAAGGATTTGACAGTTGCATTTGACTCAGCGGAGCCTCCACCAAGGAATAATCGTGTGCATTGTGAACCCTCACTCCTGTGCACAACAATGGAGTGGATGCCGACGCTGGGGCCAGAGGTATCAATAGGGCCAAGAAATCAGGGTGCACAGGCATTTGAGAGAAACTTGACCTTCATGGAATTTAACAATTTGCTAACAGCTGTGACCAAAGACCCCCTGGTTCATTTGACAATGGCGCCTGCTTTTATTTATCATGAAGAGAGTGGAGGGGGGGAAATAAAAACCCTAAAGAAAAAAAAAATCCCAAAGAAAACCAGTTGCACCTGTTTCTATAAATGATAACTGTCCTAGTTTTCTTACAGCTGAGATTCACTTGGTGTCCCTCTTTCAAAGTCATTCCTGCTGTAAATTCAGAATGTTTACACACAAAAGCAAACTGGATGAGCCTGTTTTGAAGATTTTCTTCGTGGAGGGGATTGCTCCCATTTGTTGTTGTTGTTCTTCTTCTTGATTTTTAACTTTAGGTGTATGTGAACCCCTGGTTCTGTCATTGGGGTCTCCCATTAGTACCTGAAGCAGAAAGCATTTCTGCCACCCAGGAGCTATCTTCGTTTGCATTAGCCATTCTTTGCTTACTGTGGTAGAAATACAGAATCCAACATGGGCCATTTTATCAGTTTGTAAGTGTGTGGTTCAGGAGCAGCGTGAGTACTCACTTTGTTGGGAGGCTGTCCCTCCCCGCCCACTTCCAGAACCCCTTCGTCTTCCCGAATAGAAACCTTGCACCCATGAAACCACAGCTCCCTATTATTTCCTTGTCCCCTCCCTGGCCCCTGACGGCCAATTTTACTCTTTGTCTCTCAGAATGTGTCTGCTCAGGGTTCCTCTTGTGAGTGGAACCATGCAGTATTAGTCCTTTGGGGTCTGGCTTATTTATATGTCCCCAAGGCTCATCATGTTGTAACGTGTCAGATTTCCCACCCCCCGCCTTTTTTTGTTTTAGGAGCTCGTTTTCGTTTTTATTTTTAACTATGGTAAGATACACATAAGTTTTACCATCTGAACCTTCTTTGAGTGTGCAGTTCACTAGTGTGAAGTATATTCCTCTTGTGCAGGGCATCTCTGAACTCTCCCATCTTGCAAAGCTGAAACTCTCCATCCTGATTCAGCCACAGCTCCTGCTCCCTGCTCCCGCCTGCCCCTGGCGGCCACCATTAGAATTGCTGTCTTCGGGAATCGACAGCTTTGGTTACCCCATGTAAGAGGAACCATATGCTCTTTGTCTTTCTAGGACTTGCGTATTTCACTTAGCATCATGTCCTCCAGGTTCATTCATTGTCGTAGCAGGGTCGGAACTTCCTTCCTCTTTCGGGCTGAGTAATGTTCTATTGCATGCATATGCCATGTTTGGTTGATCTGCTCACGTGTCAGTGGACACCTGGGTTGCTTCCCCACTTTGACTCTTGTGAATAATGCTGTTTATTTGGTTGCACAAAGAGATTACTAATTTCTGAGTGAATTGCCTGAGGCCTGGAGCCACGGCCCACCGCTGAGGACACCAGAGTGGTATAAGATGGACACCTGTTGTTGGAAATATCCGATGACATCCTGAGGGATGGTGTTCTGAAGATTTTCTCTCCTGGTGTAAACAGAGGACGGTATGAAACTTCAAGCTCCTTCAGAAAGTCGTCTGCAACCGGAACGGAGCTCTCATGCAGCCTTATGAGATCGGTTGCTTAGGAACCGTTGGCTAATCCCTCATTGATTTAACCAATAAATGAGGGATGAGGCGGCAGCAGCACCTGGAATTTTAGTGTTAGCTCATCAAACCCCGAGGCCCTATATTTTTTAGTAAGTCGCTCAGGTTGTGGCTGCGAAGCTGTGTTAAGACAGAAATCTATTTTCTAAGAAGCCTTCAAACCAAGTCCAGGCCACTTGTCTCTGTGCCAGAATATTCTCTGTGCACAAAGGAGATTGCAACTACTGGATTCTCAAGTGAAAACTAGTTTGGTGGTTAGACCTGAGGTACTTAAGAATGATAAGACTGGGGGAGGACAAGGGGAAAATTCCGACATCAGACCAATAACATGAACAAAGGAAGGCATAAGCAGAAGGGAAAAAGAAGATGTAGCAACTGATTTTTATGGGACAAGACGAAACAATTGGGAATACAAGTTCATGATGCATTCTCTACAATCCCAAAGTCCAAAAACTGAGGGTGTTTTTTTTCTTTCTTTCTTCCTCTCATTTGGTGGAAAACCTGACCTAAAATGGTCTGAGGCAAATTAAGATCTTTCTTCATTCTTCATAGGGTGACTGTTCAGAGTCTTTGCCGTAGAACTGTTAATGAGTTTAATTATGAGGTACTATCCTAGCCCCTGGGGCTGTGACATAAAATATGATATTTGCACTATATTACCTTCTCCCAAACTGAACATTTCTGAAACCTGAAACACATTCGGCCTTGAAGGTTTTGAGTGAGAGGCCGTGGATCTGTTCAGCATACCCAAGAGGCAGAGAAAATCATAGCTACCAAAAATGACTGAAAAGGAGGACCTCAGATTGCTTTCAGCATGTTATTTTATCTGCATGGTTCTCTCCTTGGGAAATGAAACAACCTAGTGATAATTAGATGCACTCCTTTGCTTGTTTTCTGGATGAAAAGGGTTCAGAGGCGTGTTATTTTCCTGTGGCACGGAGAACCGAGCCGAAGTGTGGAACAAAGGGAATGACAAAGGAAACGGAGCTGAGCCCCGGGGGCCGTCAGTGTGTGGCCCCGCAGGGACAAATTGGGGCCCCCTCCGCCCCGCTGCACAGGTGCAGTTTGCAGCATAGGGCGCAGGCCTGGGTGTGAGCGTGCACACACGTACATGGAGCTGACGGCTGGAGGCCAGGTGAGTCCTTCCTGTCTGGATGAAAACAAAGTAGAGGGTAAGGAGATGGAGGGTGGGAGAGAGAAGGGAAGACCAATGACTTTCTGACTTCCGGTGAGACAAAAAAAATGATGAAGCCCAACATAGCAAAAGATAAGTGCCGAGTACACACGCACCTGCTGATTGCTGTTTATGACCCCCGGCAAACACCTGAAGCCAACTTAGAGCATCGCCCAACAGAGGCTCCACACACACAGTCATCGGGCTTCAGCACAGTTCTCTACTGTCTACATCAATTTCAGATGACAAACCAGTGCATCGCTTGTTGCAGGACCCATGCTCAAGTTTCTAGCTGAGGGAAAGGAATGCCGAGAGCTCTTGGTTCTAAAGAAAAGTTCTAGACTCGTCGATGCAGTTAAAATAGGACCAGGTCGATCCAACAACTGCCAACCGCAGGCTTGATGAGGAGGCTAGAGTTTCCCTGAGAAGAAGTCTTCGGAAGGAACTCCTGGACACAGAGTACGGTGGGGGCTCTGCTCCACGACAGAGCCGAGTGGAGAGAGCGCTTCCTCTGCCTGCCTTCCCTGCTACCTCAGGCCACAGGGAGGTTGAGGGAGCCTCCACAGAAGGCTTCACAGAGACTGAGGTTAGCTCTCAGCAGCTCACTTTGTTGCCAAATGCTCATTGAGCTGGGGAGACAACACTCAGGCCTGGCCCATGCTGCTACCAGAGCAGACAGTTCTGGAGAGAGTGTGTCGGGTGTCCCTGGACGTGTGGGGTACACCTGAGCAGGGAGACTGTAACCAGCCAAGAGAGGGGAGAGAAGGCACCCAGGGGAGCTGGCCACCCAGGACAGATGGCAGGGCAAGGAACGTCCCCACAGAGGGAAATGGGGCCCATGTCATCCTAAAGAATCCTGCCCAGGAGAGGTTTTTAGCCAAGGGGCTGTAGGTGTTATCAGAAATGCAAGACTAGGGGCAGCTGGGTGGCTCAGTGGGTTAAAGCCTCTGCCTTCAGCTCAGGTCATGATCCCAGTGTTCTGGGATCGAGCCCCGCATAGGGCTTTCTGCTCAGCAGGGAGCCTGCTTCCCCCTCTCTCTTTGCCTGCCTTTCTGCCTACTTGTGATCTCTGTCAAATAAATACACAAAATCTTTAAGAAAAACAAAGAAGAAGAAGAAGTGCAGAACTAGAAGATTGGTCAAAACAGACCAGCCCTGGAGTATAGCTCACGAAAGGGAAAGCAAGGATTTAAAAGTCTTTTAAAACAGAAGGCCCAGGGCACCTGGGTAGCTCAGTCAGTGAAGCGTCTGCCTTTGACTCAGGGTCATGATCTCAGGGTCCTTGGATCGAGCCCCGCATCAGGCTCTCTGCTCAGTGGGGAGCCTGCTTCTCCCTCTCCCTCTCCCTGCGGCATTGCCTACTTGTGTTCTTTCTCTCTGTGTCTCAAATAAATAAATAAAATCTTTTAGAAAATTAAATTAAATAAAACAGAAGGCCTACAGGGAGGGCTCTTTGCCTCTGTCCCTGTGCCCCTGCTCCTTCCCGTACCAAACATGGAGGCAGAGGGTGGGGGAGGGGCCGAAGTGAAAAACCAGACCCGGATTCCTCTTCTTTCCTCACCTTCTGGTTCCCTGGGCTGCAGGCTGGGCCCAAACAGTAAGGGAGCAGAGGTTGCTGGTCGTGCCAGCTGAAATCTGTCCGTTTAATGGTCTTTCCTGGCTGGGACACAGTGTGCTAGATCAATGATTCACTTTTTTTCCTCAATCCTGGAAAATTCTCTCTCTCCTCTCCGGCTGTAATTCTGATGCGGTGTCTCATCCCTCTCTCTTATCACCTCTTTAATATCTTCGACATCCTTTCGTTCCAGGTAATCAGGTACAAACCTTCATTTATGGTTCTTCCTCCAACTGTCTAATCCCCTATTTGACCCTTCCGTTACATTTTTATTGGAACTCTTATGGTATTGTTCTCATTTCTATAATTTTGATTTTTAAAATTTCACCTTACTCTTCCTAATCATGTCTTGCTGATAATCTTCATGGCTGAATTTTTTTATTTCTTGTATCACCGATCCGTAGCAAGTCTGTCTTCTCTGACAACTCCAATGGCCACTGCTCCTGGCCGTTTATATCTGCTGTCCCTTGTTTCCACTCACTCTGACTCACAGTGCCTTGCTCTCTTGGATTTGGTTACCTCGGACCATGAGGCCACTGCTTGATCTTAATCTGTGTGGATATTGTGGGTTTACAACCCGGACGGGGAGTGTGGACTCTCTCCTGCAGAGAGCACTTGCTTTGTCTTCTGCCAGAAGACAGGGAGCATCACTCATTGTTTTCAGCTCTTATGGGGAGGACAGGCTCATTGCGGGAGAGGGGTGCGGGGGGGTGGTCTCTTTCCTGACCTCTGTCTGGCTCCATTTCTCCATAACATTGCTGTTACCAGCAATTCCCTACAGACGAGCCGTACCCCCAACCTCCCCACCCCCCTGCCCCTACCGCAGAATCCCCTACCCAGCTAGTTGTTGCTCTGTGAGCCCAGCAGTGTGTCCACTGCTGTGTCTTTTCCAGGCTTTGTCGTCTGGTAGGGGGATGGTTCCTTGTAGCTCCTAGGCTCTAGTCCCCACCTTTATAATGATAAAGAAGTATTTTAAACATATGGATACATCTTAGCACAAATTCCTCCAGACAAAACCATGGTACTCTTGTCTTTGCTATTGATGGTCACTGCTATTTCATGTGACTGGGGGCAAGTGGCTTGTCTTTGAAGCCAGAGGTTTCTCATCTGTAAGTGGGGATGTTGATACCCACTCGCTAGAGTAATAAAATGGCTAGAGTAAAGCGGTTGGCTCGATGTCTGGTGCCCATTTCCCTACAGATGGAACCCCGTTTCTGGTCATACATTTGCCACTGTTGGCGAAGATATAAGGTTTAAAAATCTATGAGGACTTAAAAAAAAAATCCAAATTACAATTAATCTCATCTAGCAGATTTGTGCAGCAAAGAATTGTATTTCTCAAGAAAAGTATTCACACTGGCCGGTGAAAAATGAACCACGGGCGTGGAAGCATGACTTGCTTAAAAACTATGCAAAGTCTAAAAAAACAAACAAACAACAAGACACAAAAAACCCCATAAAACCAAAACTATGAAAAGTCTAGCGTGATGTAGCAGGAAGCAGGGCTGAGGGAAGTAGGGCGTGAGTCTCAAGACAGGGCTGGGCGTGAATGTCACCAGAGAAGTTTCAGGATTGTTACCCCCGGCTGCACATTCCTTAGTCTCTGTCACGTGTGCTGTGCTGTCCACCCCCACCCCAGCCAGGCCCCCCACCTCAGTGTTGCCAGAGCATGGGTGCCAGCAGGTTGGGTCAGGAACCAGGAACCAAATCAGACCCCAGGGGGGCTCTTAGGATAAGCATGGCCCTGGGTAGCTTTGGGGTCACATGGACATGAAGAACGAGGAATGTCGAGATAGCCTAGGTCCCCAGTCCCGCCTTCCCAGGGTCAGCAGTATGGGGAAGAGATCCCAGAGCATCTGGTTTCCAGGCCGGTGTTCTCTGCCCTGCTTATGTGTCCCGTGGTGGTGGGGTCAACTCTGACCACCAAGGTGCGGAGCTCTGCATGTGCAGCTCCCACTAGGGGCAAAGCCACAGGATGGGCACACAGGCTCCCTGGTTCTCTGTGCCCAGCCCGCACCCCCTGCCTTGCTCTGCCAGCCCTGTGACCTTGGCCTCACTATGTGTGGAGTCCTGGGAAATGGTGCCATGACCTGGAAAGGGCTTGCTGTGCCTTATAACACTCAGTAAAACTGCTGCTGAGAAAATCTCCCATTGCCCCAGAGGATTTCAAAGCCTTCAGTGCAACATCAAGGTGTTTTATTCTGACCCGAAGCCCATTTAATTAATTCCTTGGGGAAGCTAAGTATCCCGTTGAGTGCAGGGAACACATAGAAAACCTGGGCTCAAGTGGCCAGCTGGCAAGGAGGTTGGAGCTGTGAGTCAGCCTGGGGGCTCTTGGGTTGACAGTGATTAGGGTCCCATGGTGCAATTTACATATTCCCACAACTGGCCCAAGTCCCTGTCAGAGAGTTACCCACGTGACTTGGGGGGAGATGACAGGACTCAGAAACCCCAAAACTGATGAATTCTCTCTGTTGTCCAAGCACATCCACATCAAGTATGAATAACTCAGTTCCAGAATGAAGGTCTGAGTATTGACAATAAATGTGAGACCAAAACCATCATATGAATTTTAAGTATCGCCAGTGGGGTTTTTTTCCATCAGAAAGAAAATGTGTGAGCATATCTGGAAATACAACTTTCTTGCATTAGGACAGATGCGCGGGAAACTTCAGCTCTTTTAACAGAGGGTCAGCACTCTGGCTTTCCCAAATTTGCATATGTAGAGGCCAGAAAAGTAGAAATCTTGGGAATTAAAAATGCAAGAGTCAGCCACTTAAAAGCATTTCTCTAAACAGCTGGACTTTCGCTGATTTGGGGTATATTAGGACGGTTCGGTTTTCATTTACTGTTGGTTGCCTAAAATATGAAGTCTTCTTTTTCTTATGAAGCCTCTTTAAACTAATTTTCTGAGGATGATTCTAAAAGCCTTGTTCCCAAATGTTGAGGGAAAAGCACCCACCAAGGTGGTTATTCTGTAGAAAACAGGTTCCTTAGGTACATACCATGGCACGTTCAATTCGATTCATTAAGTAGATATGAGAGGATGTTGGACACGAGGGACGCCACGTAGAGGGTCCCTGTCCTCCAGAAGCTCATTACATGGTGGAGGAGCCAAGCATAAAGCAAACGAGCAAACAAGGATTGCAAGTGAGAGGTGCAATGAAGGAAGGAAAATTTTTTTGGCAGGGAAATTCTGATAGAATAGAAGCTTGCAGAGTGCTAGGTGGCTCAGTTGGTTAGGCAACTGCCTTCAGCTCAGGTCATGATCCCAGGATCCTGAGATCGAGCCCTGCATTGGGCTCCCTGCTCAGTGGGGAGCCTGCTTCACTCTCTGCCTTCCTCTGCCTTTGCTTGTGCTTGCTTTCTCTCAAATAAATGGAATCCAAAAAAAAAAAAAAAAAAAAGAATAGAAGCTTGATAAATCCACAGCCCTACTTTTTGTTACCTGCTCTCCTGGTGCAGAGCAATGACATGGGTAGTAGGACAGGCTGTGAGTGGAGGTGAGACAGAAAGTCCTAGTTGAGAAGCTCTGCACGGGAGTTCAGGACCTAAACTGGCTAGCAGAGGCAAGTTCAGTGGCCTAGGTCTTCAATGTGTTATGGAGGGGGTGTTTCCTACCCTCCTTGGGCTTCTGTGTTGTCTGTTCACTCCCACACTTTGTGCTGGTGACTGTGCTCCTTTAGTTCGCCGGGACTAAGAAAACCCTTAGGCTGCCCCCAAGTGATATGTTCCCTTATTAGGGTAAAAGACAGGTTAAAGGAAATATCAGGGCCATGCAGTGGCCAGGAGTTGGCAGGTGCTGCTCAGCACCTGACAGGAGCCTGGTGGTCACTCCTCTCAGGTCTGGGGTATATGGGCACCCTAGTAGTTGGCTTCAGGGAACAGGCACTCATGGCTCCCTACCCAGGCCTCATCTCCACCGTGACCCGGCCATGCTGTCATGCCACTAACCAGCTCCACTCCTCCTCACAGCTCTCACATACTCCCATATCTCTGTGCTCTGTCCCTGCATTGCCCTCTCAGCCCCTCTATATCTTTTAAGATCCTACCTTATAGATCCTACCCCAGCTGGGATACCCCTCATCCGGTATACAGAATTGGCTTGGAACAGAGTTTTGGGGGATCAGTCTCACCTCTGAGCAGGAGTCCAGGTCAGTGCTCAGAGCCCCTGCTCCCGCCAGCAGTGCCTTTCTGTGAACTAGAAGCAGACGCCCTGTCAGGGAAAATGATTATAGAAAAGACTGTCTCTGAGTGGGTGGATTCAAAAAAGGGGTTCTTGCACCCCGGCTGGTGGAATGGCTTTTTGCAGCTGAGTGTGGCCTGGATCACAGTGCCTATTTCCCCCCTGGGCCAGGGGTCCTGACCAAAGCATACCCACATGGTCACACACAGGAACCCTCAGGTATGCATCCTCTGTCCAACCGGTTCAACTCCCCTGAAGAGTGGTCAGGTGGTGCAAAGGCCTCCTCCCCTGAAGAGTGGTCAGGTGGTGCAAAGCCCTCCAGGCAAAGAACCATGCTGAGAGCTGTGGCAACAGCAGGAACCCGAGTCTTCCCAACCTAGGCTGTGGACTTGGTGACCATGGAAGCGTATCCTCCTCAAGGGAAGGGAGACGGCAGTGGATGGAGCCAAGCAGTACCAGACACAGCGTGACTCACTGATTAATTAGCACCTTGGTTTCTGGTTTTTTGTTTTCTTTATTTTTTTTTTCTGCAGTGGGAATGCAGTTTCCATTCCCTAGTAATGGAAAAAGGTATCTTTCCTCTTCCCTTGGACCTTTGGGTTTCAGAGTTATGGGCTCCTCTGCCCAGGGGCTCTGGGCACTTGACCTGGACAGCTTTTTTCTGATCTAAGCTGTCACCTTCCCCTAGGAAGTGGGGGTAGGTGGCCCCCCAAATCATCCCTAACCCCAAATGGCACAACTCTTTATATGAACTACCAACGCTAATAAGAATTACGTAGCCAAGAAGAGCAGGAGGTGGGAGGGGAAAGGGCGAACGTGTTTAGCAGGGGAGACAGGTTTGTACAGTTTGGGCGAGGAGTAGAGCCCTGCCCTGTGCTTCCAGCAGCGCCTGGGGTGCAGGACCTCTGTTGGCAGAGGCCGCGGAGATGCCCGGCACCTTCATCCTGGGAACCATAGCGAGAGTTTGTCTGCATGGCCAAGCTGGGGTTGGGGGTGGGGGACGCTGATCCCACTAGCAGAGCGGTCCACTTCCAAATGGCCTACGCTGGGTAAGACACAAAGCACAGGCCACCGTGAACTGACTGGCAGCTTTGCTATAGAAAAGAGACCGCATGTGGATTTGCAGGTAGGTTGTTCGGGTTTATTTTAAACCGTAGAGAATGCCTTCCTCTGGCAACGATTGGAAACTTTTATAGCAACTGAAAAGCCAGAAGCCAAAAGAGCTATAATTTACAAGCAATCTATTTTGCTATTTTGCGTGTGTGCATGTGTGTGTGTGTGTGTGTTCAAATAGGTTGGAACAAATATTTTCAAGTGTCCATGCCTCTCTCTTATTATGTTTTTGACTTTTAGACAAGGACAGATGGCTGGCATTTTGGGTCATGCAGATCCAAATTCCTTTTAGAATCAAGTGATAGACACAGCTTAGCCTTCTCTAGATGGAAACAGACTGCAAGGCATGCAAGAATTCTGACATCCCTGCTTAATTTTTTTATGTGTGAATACTAGAGTGACCCCAGAGATGGGTGGCCCTCCATGGCATCACATGGGGACCCATGACAATGAAATAAAATCTGGCTCCACGTTGTCACTCACTCTCAATCGGTGAGTGGTCACTTGGAGCCAACTATGGTTTGATTTCTAAAAACAGAAATGGAGCATTTTCTGCCCCTTGGGAGTCACAAGACAATTCATACCTGCTATACCTACTTCTCTACCACCAGCTCCTGGGTCCACACAGCGTCCTGTCTTGCCTGAACCACTCCAATAGCTCCCTTGCCAAGCCCGGCTCCATATGCAGTGCCCTCAATACGTTCTCCACACTGTGGCCAGAGGGAACTTTTCAGGTTCAAATGTGATCCTCTCATCAACCCTGTGCTCCAATCTACTGTCCTTTTCCACGGCTTCCCATGCTTCTGGGCATGAAACCCCTAATGCTTAAAGGGGCTTACTGGCCCCTACCTACCTGCTTCATTTTGCTTCACAACCCACCTCATTCTTGGGACTCCATCCATAGCTTTCTTCCTTCCTCTTGAAAACACCACAATTCCTCCCACCTTGAGACATTTGCACACATCATCCCTCCTATCTAATGCACACCCCTCTTTCAGTCCTTTGGTCCCACCCCGCTTCCCTGGGCAACCTTTTCTGAACCTCCTGGACTGGGTCGGATCCTGGATTTATCTAACACTCATGTGAGATGTACCCTTGCTTCATACATGTGTTACAGCCCTAAGTCTACATTGGTGATATGGTTTCATTAATGTCCTTCTGCATGGACTCTAAATGCCACATACTACGGGGACCTCTGTGAACATTCAGACCTCTGTTATTTTGCTCACTGCTACATCTTCAATGCCTTGTGCTGATGCTAGAAGAAGCAGGTCTTCCAAACTTTGTCAAATGAATGAATGAATACACATAGAACTATGAGTCATTTATCAACAGGCGACCCATGAGGCACTGCCAAGGAAACTTTGGATCCTCTGGTCTGGAAACCAAAAAAAAGCTATATGATCTCTAAGGACCTGTCAGGCCATAAAATTCTATGACAATGAGGGAGGATTTCTAGACAAACGACCAAAAAAAGGGAACACAAAAGAAACAAGCATTCAGTAAGGAAGACCACAGAAAACATGGCTAAATGGTACTATTTTCTCCCCGAGCTTTTTGTAGGGATTTCCTTCTTATCCGCCGAGGTCGAGGAGTATATCTTTTTATCTTTATATTCCCAGTGTTCCGCATCTCGCATGCGGCACGTAGTAGGCACTCAGATATTTGTTGAATGGAAAGAGCAGTTCATCAGTTAGAGAGGTATGAACATGGTGACACTATTGTCAATTACTAAATCAGATTTCACATTAATAATTGATTGTGGTCACTGAATTCCTGTATTATGATTTTATTAACTATTCAGCAACGTTCAGGGTTTGTATTAACCTTCCAGCCTCTTTCATGTAATTGAATGTAATGGCTAGAAAGGGTTTGTGATAACAAGGTTAGGAAGATTCCATGCCCTCAATTTGATTGTCCGCTGTTCTGATGTGTAGCATGGGTGGGTTTGCCCATTTCGGGGCAGCAGACCCTTGATTCCCTGCACTGCCGGTCTGCTCAGCTCCTTCCTGCTCCCTTTGCTTCCTTCCCCTCAGCTCACCTCCTGTCCTGGTGGAAGTCACAGATTGCGGCAACCACTTCCGGTTAGAAACACAGAGAAGCTCCGGAAGCTACCAGATCTGCTTCCGTGAAAATATATTGATTTTCAACCCAAGGACTTTCATCAACTGTTCAGAAATGCCTATCACTATTTTCTGGATGGCTCTTTCAAAGAGTTTTAGTAGGGTTTATTTAACTGATTTGTTACCCAGAGACCCAGAGCAAGGGGTCTGAATTTACAAAGGGTCCATGTGCTAACTTCTGGTTCCTTAAGTGAGCCCTCTCTCCAGAACTTTGCTCATGCTGTTCTTTCCTCCTGGGATTCCTCTCTCTTGCTCTCTCCCTGCCTGAATAAGCTCAGCTCATCCTTGGGTTCTCAGCTTAGACTGTCCTTCCTTCTAGGAGGCTTCTTGGACCCTGTAAGCCTGAGTGAGGTGCTGCTCCTTTGAGCTTCCAGCACCTGTGGTTTCCCTCAGAATAGTTTTCCCACACACCATGTTTCCTTATTTCTATCCTCCATTCCACCTAAAGCTGAATGAAGGCAGGGACTGTGTCTTAGCTATTGCCAAGTTCCCAGGACCTGAAATAATGCCTGGTTGATGAACAGGTTCACTGACCCTGGGAATAAGGTCCCTGAAATACAGAGAATGGGTTGAGCTTGGCTTTTTCCTTGGGTCCAGGGGTCTGGCACTAGCCTGGAGTCGAGGGTTAGCCCAGAGTTCTCCCTACAGGTATACACAAGTGGCATTTTTGCTTATTGTTTCATTATGATAATTATATTCTTTCATCAATAACAAGTTTAAAAAATCTTGCCATATACCTTTGTTTAAAAAAATATTTATTTATTTATTTGAGAGAGAGAAAGAGAGAGCAGGGTGGGAGGGGCAGGGGGACAGGGAGAGAGAATCTCTAGCAGACATCGTGCTGAGCCAGATTCTGGGCTCGATCTTACAACCTGGAGATCATGACCTGAGCTGAAACCAAGAGGTGACCACCCAACGGACAGCAGAACTCAGGTGCCCCCCAATTTAGCCATGTACCTCGATGACCAGGTAACTGCTTATTCTTGCTCATCATAACAAAAACAACACAGACAGTCAATGATGAAAACACAGAAACCCTTCAGCTATAAAATGACGTATCAGTTTTGATTAAGGTAACCTTCTACGAGGATCACATTTCTTACTAGTCATAACTAGATTTTTCCAAGAAAAGTAATTTGTGCAGTTGCTGTTTAAGTCTATTTTAAGAGTTAAATTATGTAAAAACCTCGTGTGTTTTCAAAAAACATTAGCCATCCACATTCAGTGTTTCAGGAAAACTCAGCTGCAGCAGTAGATCTCGTTGTGGAAGGACTCAGAGTATTCCAGTATGGCTAGATCTGCTATGGGTCCACAATGCCTTTTTGGCTCACCACAGGCTGCTAATACTTTCAATTCAACTAACTTGCTTGGAGGGTCGAGATCATTTTCATAGTTTGAAAAGGAAAGACATTTCTGTTCTTCTTCACATAGACTGATCGGGTCCTCACCTTCCAGGAGAATTACTCTTCTCATGATTCTGCCAACGGCACTGGCGTGTGGACAGGGTAGCTGGAGGAAAAAGTAGCTCCCAGAGAAAGCGTTGATCGGGACACTGTCCTGTGTTAGCATCCTCCTGCTTGTCACGACACAGGATGTAGACTGTTTCTAACAGTGTCCTCGCCCTTTCAACGTCAAGAGATGGGGACAGTATGCATTTCGTTTTTTCACATAAATGATTTTGGGTTGTTTGTAAAAACTTTTGCAAATCAGGATGTGCTTTGTTCACAAGCACACAAACACTAGGTGGGCACCCTGGTGGGCAAACACACTGCCTTCTGGGGTCCAGAGGTCTATCTTATTCCTAGGATTTCTTCCAGGAATTCTATCCATTTTATCACTGAGGAGGGTTGGGAGGTTTTCACTGTAACCAGTAGAGCATCCAGGGAAATAAATTCACAACTTGCTCTTCTGATCTAGAGAATGTTGTCATGGCCCCATTGCCCTTAAGGAAAACTGACCTGTGAAAATCCAAATAAAAGAATGGGGTTTGGGCTACTGGAAATGAGCCTTTGCTTCTTCTGAAATTCTCCTGAATTTCAGGTGCATTTTTATGTCGTGATTGCAAATAATGAGCCTCATCATTCCCGGGGGAACAGGTTGTGAGTACAGGCCTCTGTGTGCAAGGACAGGACCAGACACCAGGTTGTCAAGGTCTGGAAACTCCATCTCTGCTCTCTAGGGCTGGCCATGTTCATATGTACTGCAGAGAGCCATGGGGGGATTGGAAAATGTGAAGATCAAATGGGAGAAGGAAGCTCCCATTACAGGAAAACAGAGTGAGGGGGTGGGGGGCTGGCCCTCAGTACGTCAACTCCATCCCTGCACCAGGTCCTCCCCTGGGTGCCCTTCTTGATGCCAGACTCCTACCTACCCTCAGATGTTAACAAAAATGCCATTCCTCAGACATCCATACCAATGACAGCCCCAGACCTAAACTAGGTCCCCTTACTGGTCCCCATAGTGTCCATCTATCCTGGAGTTGTGCTGGGTTGAGGGAACCCCGGGCAGTGTGACTGCTCCTGGGATCGACCTTCTGGAATGTGTCTTGCATCCTTTCATTCATTCCACCATTGTTTGCAATGCTCTACTGTCCAGAGGTGCCTTTCACCACCCTCCCCAAGCCTGGCTAACACTGCCTTGTCCTTTGGGACAGACCTTTAGGCAGCCACATCTGTCTTTATCCCTGCTCTTTGTCACCACACTTAGCAAAATGAAGCATAATTATAGTCTTCTGTGTATGTCTGTCTACCATCCCCCTCCTGTGAACTCCAGCATGGTAGCCCAAGACCAACCACAAAGTAGGTGTCCTGCTATTATTCTTGGATGAATGAGATCACTTAGTCAAAGTTCTTTTGGATCCAATGAGAGTATGAAATGTAAGAATGGATAGTTTCTTAATCATGGTCATGGCTAGTTTGTTGCAGAATTCAGACTACAGGGTTATTCCCATGTCTTCTCCACTGTGTCTGTTGGTAGTTAATTTCAGCATGTTTTAGTGTAACACTGTTTAAAGAGAGGCTTTAAACATTATAGAAATATAATATAAATATAAAGCAGACTGTGAGGAGGGTCCAAGCAAAGATTCATAATATGGATTTTTTCTGAGCCCTGAAACTAGCCCTACAGATCTGAGAACAGAATGTTATTCAGGGTTAGTAACTTGAGTGTGAATAAAAGAATGCAGAACAACCTTTTTGTCAAATTGTGAAGCGAGGCTGTGAGAAGGGGAGCATTCATTCAGTTCATTTCTTCACTAGCTCCTAGTTTTAGATTCAGTGAATGTCTATGTCAAGCCCGAGTTAGGCACTCACAGTCCAGGGACAGATAATTTAAGTATGTGTGTAAGATCTGTGAGCAATAGGAGATGCCCTGAGCACATAGAAGGGGCAGTCACTATTTTTGAATAAATAAAATCAATTGGAGAATCAGCTGGAGACCAGGATGCTTTTAGGGGCAAGTGGGTGGTTACGAAGCTGGGCAGATAAGTGGAGACTAGTGCAGGAAAGTCCTTAACACCACCTTTTGCAGCTCAGGCTGAACTCTGGTGACTTGGGGAAACTCCGTCACTCCACTCTGCTCCTAAAAGGCTCTAATGCTAGAGGATAATGGCTCATTCTGTGTGTGGGCACCTGCGCACCCATCCGTGTATACGCGTGTGTGCACAGGGAGGGAGAGGGGAGGAAGGCAGGGCAAGAAAGCCAATTCTCTCCTAGCACTCTTTTACCCTTCCCATTAATTAAATGCTCCTATGCAGAGACTCACAAAATCATGTCATGCTGCAGAAGAACAATTAAATGGCCGAATGGTCCTCGATGCATATCCTTCATTAGCCAGCACCTGTGGTGCTTGAGTGTAATTCAGAGGGACTGAAACGGGCCTCATGCAAGATAGTCGTTCCATAATGTTCATACTTTTAAAACACGTCTGTGGACTTCCCGAACATTTGCTCCTTGCTTTACGTAACTTCTTTCCTTAAAAAAATGTGTACATGCTGGAAAAAAAAAATGTGTTCATGCTTAGAAACTATTGTTAAGTGGAAGCTTGTGACAGAAGTCACCATAAACCCTGGACTTACTGATGCAGACAAGGCCTCGACATTCCCAAAATTTGCTCTTTCCAACTGTTCTGCTTCAAGGAGAAAGTGTGTGCTCTGCGCTGGTCTTTCATACCTGTTGTGTTTTCCTTTGCTTTTATTTTCCCAGACCCAGAACGTACAATGTAATTTCTTTTAAAATCCTGAAAAGTTTGATTTTTAAATTGGAACAAAGTTTTCAGACATTGATTTCATAGCTTTCTGGCAAAGATTACTTTGATTTTTATGTCCCTGTGATTCTATCATCAAATAGTTTTTATTGTAGTTGTTGCTGTTGTTTTTTCTGAAGCTCTGAATGTGAATGCTCTGGGTTTGTCTTTCCCTTTCAGAGCCAAACAAAATATTTGCTGCCCTCCCCGCTCAACTGCAGCAAGCTCCATGCTTGCCCCCATGTTCTCAGGCTTTCCTGGGCAAGAGGCACCTGCAACTCGGGTATCATTTGACTTTGATCCCCCTGCTGAGCTGGTTTGCCCCATTTTCTCCTTCATTTTGCCATGAACTGTGAAAGTTGCTTGGTCTCCTGCACTTAACAAAGTCCCATTAACATATGGTCTGTTGGTGCAGCAAATTTTTATTACAGGTTTGGAGATAATGGAGAATTATAATAAATAAAACAAGTTCAACAACCAAACCAATGAAACAAGAAGAACACAACCCGAACCAGGAAACATTTTAAAGCTCAGCCCCCTCATTTGTTGGGAGCTGCCTGTTCCATCCACAAGGGCTGTCTCTCACACCCCCTAACTAGACACATTTGCTCTTTCCCTTTAGATAACTTTTCCCCTCGTCTTCTGAAAGGATCAGAGACCCCACTCACTTCCATGTCAGGGGACAACTGAATACCCCTGTTAAGGATTCTACACCCAATTCCAATGCATGTGGGGCCCTTCCCCAGTACCCCCTCAAGCAATTCTCTGGCACTAACCAGGTGTTCTAGAAATCAACTTAATCCAGACACTATCTATCTGGAGACAGCATCAGAGCCCACAGGTTAAGGGCTCAGTCCCACAAGCCTCTCATCCACTCAGATGTCAATTGCACAAGGTTGTTACTTAAATCAGAGATTCCCGCCACCCCCTCTTGGGCTCACAGGACTCAGGAACCAAGTTTACTCTCTATATCATTGGTTTATTACAAAGTATATTAAATGATATGAAAAAGCCTGCAGAAGAGAGCCACAGGGCAAGGTATGTGGGAAGGGAGTTGGCATTTCCATGACCTTCTTGTATAAACAATTCCCCAAATCTCCATGTGTTCACCAACCCTGAAACTCCCCAAACCTTGTCCTTTGGGGGATTTATGGAGGCTTTGTTACATAGGCATGATTGGTGAAATCATGGGCCATTGGCCATGGACTCAACGGCACCTTTCCCTCCCCCAGAACTGGGGTGGTACTGAAATTTCCAACCCTGTAAACAGAGGGTTGATTTTCCTGACAACACTCCCCATCCTTAGGCAGAGTCCCAAAGTGTCTTCATTAGCATAACAAAGGCATCCTTGCTGCTCTCATTGCTTGAGAAATTCCAAGGATTTTAGGAGCTCTATGCCAGAAACAGGGGCTGGGAGAAAGACTAAACGTGTATTTCTTACTAGAAATCACAGGATCATACTTGCTGGTAGCAGTGGGGGGCTAGCAAGAAGCAGATGGAGCATGGAAGGATTCGACCCAAGACCGTTTAGTGAAGGGGTTATCGACACGGGCCAAGGGAAGTATCAAGAAATGTGAAATCCCCAGAGATTAGCAATGGTGGGAGGATGTTATCACTGCTGGGTCTGACCAGTCTGGTCAGAATCTGTTGACGGTTGGAGCCTCAGAAGAGCGAGCTCCATGACGAGCTGGGGCCGCAGAGGAAGACAGCCAACACTGGACCCTTGGGGAAGTAGGGATTGGGATACGGAGTGGGGTGGGATGCGATAAACACATCTCTCTCTCCTCTCCTCCTCTTTTCTCCTGCAGGTGCCTCTCATTGACTGAACCCACCTGAAAGCCAAGGGGCAGGGGAACCTGGGTCATGCGGTCCTGGAGGTCAGCCTCCCTGGGCACAGAGGAATGCAGCAAGAGGAGTACTACTAATAACCAGCCTGTTCTTTATACGGAGAAGTTTCATCTCTCTCTTTGTTTGAACTTCTCCCACTCAGATTAGTCCTATATTGGCAGTCTTTAAGCAACCAAAATCTTACCAAGTATTTTTTTTCCCCTCAAACTGAAGAGCTTTCTCTCCCTAAAGAGAATTCTGCCATTTGTCAAGAACAAAACCACCAGCATTAACAATAGTTACTCCTTCATGGTTCTTAAGGTTTAGAGCATCAGGTCTTTACAGTCTTTTCTCTGTGTATTTTTTAATGGTCTTATTGAATGCTTCCCCCCCTCCAAACACACCCTCAAGCAGCACAGGGCCGGGCTGTCTTAGCTATTAACACACAACCGGTGGTGTCCCCTAGCTCACCAGTGAATGTCTCTCATTGATTGTGTTTTATTAATATAGAAAATGAAAAAAAATATGTATATATATATATATGGGGACAATGGGGAAGGTGTGATACTGATAATCGTGTTCACAAATTAGTAAACGGTAGGTTGTGGGGATACCTGGGTGGCTCACTCAGTTAAGCATCTGCCTTCGTCTCGCGTCACAGTCCCAGGGTCCTGGGATCGAACCCCGCATCAGGCTCCCTGCTTTGCTCCCTGCTTTGTTTCCTAAGGAGGCTTCTCTTTCCCTATCTCCCTCTCTCTGGGACTGGAAAACAAGAAACCCTATAAAGGACTGTTTTTTTGCTCCTTTCCCTGCTTCTGTTCTTGCTAGGACCTGCACCCCGCCTTACAGACGCCTTATAGAACAGATCATGCATGTTCTCCTTGTAAAGGGCAAGGAGTTAATGATTTCTTTGGAGTCTTCCAGCACTCTAGGTGAGATCTAAGGAATGACCTGGCAGGATCAACAAGAGTGATTTCCAAGACTACTGACTCACCAGGAAGCCTGATTCCGGGGCATAAGTGACTTATAGTGGACCCCCTAAACACGCCTCCTGTGTTGGGATGCCTGGGAAGACGTGTGTCTCCGACCACAATTCTCAGTAAAAACCCCAGACCCCAAGCAAAGACCAAATTCTGTCTCATTTCCTTTCTTAGTCGCCCAGATGCTCTGTCTCTATGTCTTCAATAAACTCTACTCTCACTTCTTCTTGTCTTGTGTTTGATTTTCATTTTGCTTAAAGTCAATGGCCATCTTGACTGGTCCTGCAGGACCCAGTCTGGGTCCTTCGACCTGCCCACCCGGCATCACCTCTGGGGCCTGAATAGGTAGCTCCAGCTGAAAGCCCCCCCCCCCATGACCCCAGTATCCTCCCCCTTACTCTAAGAAAGACTGGTGGATATTCAAAGAGATGCTAAGGGTGGCTGACACCTAATTATCCCAGGACAATTAAAGTAAGATTTCAAACAAAACACTGGTGACAAAGGCAATTTGCTCTCTTTTTTACTGTTAGGAGTAATTATTTGCTGGTTTATCTCTTGTAGTGATATTTTTATTTTGGGTCTAAAGAATAGACTGGTTGTTGGCTGCTTTGGTAATGATATGATCTGAAAGTTTTTAAGTGTCATTGTTCAGTTCCTGTGAAGAAAATAGTTAAGGTCAATTATTCAAAATAAAATAAATAGGGAAAAGAAATTATCAGAGTAGAGGTGTGGCTAATGAAAATGGCTCCTAGGACAGAAGGATTTCCTCTTTCCTCCCTTCCCCTCTTAGAGTCATAGAGTTTAGGCAAGGAAGATGGATGAGGGGGAGGATGGGCCTTGCTGGAGAGGAGGGAAGGGGAGCACCCTCTCCTGGAGAGAGGCCAGGGTGGACCTTCTTCAATGGGCTGATAGCAGGATGCCTGCCCCAAGCTGCTTAATCAGCCTTTGCCCCTTTTATTGGCATGGGAGTGGGTGTGCGTTGAGGCTGAGGTGGGGGGCTGGTTCTCAAGGGAAATAATGTTGCACATGAGGGACAGTTGTCCCAGGATCAATGAATTCCAAAAAGAAAATGCATGTCAGGGACTTACCCTGGTCACCATTCTGCTGATGGCTTCTAGTTCCTGCTATTGTGACAAGGCAATGTTCTAGGTTAGATTCCTTACTGTATCGAGACAGGTGTGTCACGTGCTCTAGGCAGAAGGAGCAGGTACGACACCTAGGGGCATGGTGCCCGCCTTCTAAGAGAGACAATGACATAGAAAAGGTGGTAAGAATATGCCATATATACCACCTTTCCCCTCAGCATCAGCGGCTTCATCTCTGGGTAAAGATACTGCCTGATCTTCCCACAGGGACGGTGAGATAATTGCTATTAAGTGCTTTCTAAAGGGGACAGGTCCTCTCATAATGATGCTCTGGGTTTTCTCCTTTAAGACTTGTATGACCTGCTATATTCATTTGACCCTTTGAAAGTTCTTTATCCTGCCTGGGTCTAGTTTCCTCCTCCGCTAAAATAGGGATATTAACAGTCCCCACTTCACAGGGTTATTGTGAAGTCTGAATGGCTTAATGTACGTAAAACACTTACAACAGTACTGTCACTGTGTTGGTCAGAATGTTGGTGCTACTAAGCACTTCTACTTAACATTTAAGAATTTCTCATTCACCCAGACTCTGCTGGGGGTCCAAAGACTGCCCAAGGCCATCCCCTTCCATGGGGTGACTCAGGGCTCCAGGCACTTTCCACCTTGAGTCTTCTTCACCTCATGATAGAGAAAGGTGAACAAATGTCTTCAAAGGAGGGAGACACCCAGGCAGCATTTATCCCTGGGATCCCACTCCCTTTTCCATGCATCTGTGAGACACAGAAGTGTAACCTACATGACCTTGGGCTTGACATGATTACACACTAAGACCTAGTAGACAGATGTCCAGGGCTCTTGCACAGAAAAAATCGTGATGTATGGATTCTGGACTTGTTTTCAGTTCTAGGTCCAAGCAGGGGAAAAATGAGTTTCACCCCTTCCCCCACTACCCCCAGCCTCTGTCACCATAACAGAAAACACCAGTCTGGAAGGGCAGCCGCAATGTTTAGAGGAGAAACTGCTGGTCATGACCAAAGGAGCATAGGAGTAGACACAGGGTACTTGCAAGAGAGAGACTGAGGGGTCATGATCTCAGGGTCCTGGGATTGATTTCTGCCTCGGGCTCTCTGCTTGGTGGGGAGCTGACTTCCTCCTCTCTGTCTCTCTGCCTGCCTCTCTGCCTACTTGTGATCTCTGTCTGTCAAATAAATAAATAAAATCTTTAAAAAAGAGAGAGAGAGAGAGAGAGACTGAGGCACAAAACTCTAGCCTTTGGAAGCATGCATCCAGGCAAAGAAAAACCTTCCTTAAAAATCAGTTAGGAAAGGGCACCCTGGGTGGCACTGTCTGTTAAGCGTCCAATTCCTGGTCTCAGCTCAGGTGATCTCAGGGTCCTGATCTCAGAGTCGTGAGATCGAGCAAGCCCTGCACCAGGCTGCACACTCTGCATGGAGTCTGGTTGGGATTCTCTATCCCTCTCCCTCTGCCCCTTCCCCACCAATGCACACTCATTCACTCTTTAAAATAAATAAATAAATCTCTTAAAAAAATCAGTTAGGAAAACATCAGTACTTCTGAATTTTACAGTAAGCGAGCATACAAGCAACTACTAAGTTTTAGTAAGTAGAATGCAGACTCCAGAAGCAGGTGTCTTGGCGTTAGAGCACCTAAAGACACAAAATCAGGAGTCCAGACTAGACCACAACTATTTCTCTAGCCTTAGAGATGACTGAGTATCAGAGAAGTAGAACTGGAAACAGCATTTGCAATTCTCTGTGTGTTACCTGTGAAATCTCCCTTAATGTCCACACCATATGAGGTAGGGACCCTTTTATTCTTTTTTCTTTTTTTAAGGATTTTATTTATTTATTTGGCAGAGAGATAGAGAGCACAAGGAAGCAGAGCGGCAGGCAGAGGGAGAGGGGGAAGTAGACTCTCCACTGAATAGGAAGCCCGATGTGGGTCTCCATCTCAGGAGCCTGGTTTCATGACCTGAATGGAAGGCAGACTCTTAACTGACGGAGCCACCCAGGTGCCCCAAGGGACAATTTTATTCTTAACTGAGATTGACATTGGTCACCCAACTGCCCTTTAGTCTGGAGGAAGTTTGGACGTGATGCCAACTTTCTACAGACTGCGGCTCAGACAGTGTCAAGGAGTCCTCTCCCTCTCTGGGTCAGGGAAGTGAGAGATGGGGCCTCCTAGCCCAGCTGCAGCACGGGTGTACACCATGGAGGGAGAGACCCTGCAGGAGTGTTTGAGTCAAGTGTCGGAGTATTTGAGTTCTGGCCTGGTGGGTTTCAGTAGCAGATTTTCCTATCTCATCTACCAAAGGCACAAGTTCTTAAATATCATTTCACATCATTTCACAGGACAGAATTTAGTACAAATTATAGTTGCTTCCTCTGTCCCAGAAGAGAAGCTTCTGACTAACAAGCCTGAAGCAGCTTCCATTCAGCTGGACCCTAAGTCCCTCACTTACTGTCCTGCATGCGATCTTTCCCATGGGTGCCTGAAAGCTCTGGGTCAGTCATGTCGACAGGGGATAGATGAGTGCATTCCCACCAAAATGCACATGGGAAACTCCACCAGGACCTAGAAGGTATTGCCTCTCCCTAAAAGTCTCTGACTGAGCACAATTTAGAGACCAATTTAGGTCTGGGGAAAAGGCCATTCAATGCCTTCCCTCCCAAGCTGGAGTGGAGGGGTCTGGCCCCACAGCAGCAGTGTTTATTGGGAGTTTCAGGCAAGTCTGGGCTTGTGTGGCCATTTATAGCACAGGCTGCCAGGTGCCTATTTATGTGACAGAATAAGGGGTCCACTGGGACAGAGCAAACCCAAAGGAAGGAGTTCCATGCACAGGGACAATGATAGCTACTGAGCTGTTAGGGGGGTCTGGGGGGCTCCTATCCCCTGCCCGGTCCCATGAACTTGTTCTACTCTGAGCCTGGGCATGGGGGTGTGCGCAAAACCAGGAAGAACAGCCATCCCCCAGATCATGGTGAATAGTGTACCAACACAGCAAGAACAAGTCTCCATGAACCGGTAAAGAGCCCAGTCTGATTTAGCATATGGAAGACTCCAGAACATTCTATACAGCAGCACTGGCAATAGCAGAAGGTTTGTCTCCAAGTGGAGGCTCAGCGGCCAGCACCATGTCGACTCAGCAGGAACAGGATGCAGCAGCTATGGCTGCAATGGGAGGTGGCTCTCCAGGTAACTTTGCAGGGGCTCCGGTGGCTTTTTGGCACAGGCCTGGCATCAGAGGCCTCAGCAGCAGCCATTCTAGGCCATCCCTGATGAGAGGGAAAAAATGGCCTAGAGTATGGGGAGAAACCAAGGCATGCTATTTGTATCATGATCTTGATTTTCACCCCTGCCTTGGGAAAACCCACAGGCTGTCGTAGTCCACATCCACAGGCTGAAGAAAACTTCTAGTCTCTCCTGGCTCCAAGGAAGAGTAGACACCCCACTACACCAAGCTACGAGGGACAATTATACCTCCTTAGGTCACCTTTTCTGGGATAATTAGGGCAAGACCAAGATATGAGCAGGCCCTAGGCAAGGCTCCCATTGAGCCTGCTAGGGCTGGGTAATTGACCACCTCTTGTGGCCAATATTCTTTATACACATGTTCAACGTTCACTTGGGAGAGAGACTGAGCTGTGTGGGGGATGAGCAGAGGTCACCGCTGGCAGGAGTCTGCATCCCCTCCTTTGGGTGGCACAGATCTCCAGGTTCCAAAGACCCCTAGGGAGGCAGTTTCAGGTGGCCTAGAACCCCAGCAGAGATGGCTGAGTGGAACAGAAACTCTGCAGGTAACAGGTCTGCCCCTCTTCCAGAGAAGCCTTTTATATTTTTTGAGGATGTCTAGGACATACCTTTTGGAGCTCTGGTCCCCTTCAAGAGTGGCTTTTGAGAACACTCCTTTTGCTCGTACCTAGTTTAAGTTAAGAGTGGGTCTGGAAAGTCGTATTTTCTCTATCTTGTTACATTTTAGTGCAAACCTCATTGAGGTTGGTTGCCTAGCAAATCCCCCTTTAATCTAGCTCTGGGAGTATTGCTCCCCTATCAGCCAGAAAGTGCTTTGTGGCTAATTTTCCGCTCACTTTAATTCTGCTTACTGGTTTTTGAATACGGAACCTCACACAGAGGTTTTGGTTGAGGATACACTTTTTTTTTTACTCTCCTTACCCTTTGTTCTCCTTTTCTCCCTCCAGCTGGTCAAACTTCAACCCCATCTATCAAATACATATAAAATAGTTTCCTCAAAAGTTCAGATTAATAGTACCAGAATCTTTGATTTTGTAGAACTACATATTACTTTGATACCTATTTTTGCTTTACCTACTGTACAAACAGAATCTGAAAACAAGTTTTTTGTTTGTTTGTTTGTTTTTAAGAAACAGAGAGAGAGAGTGTGTGAGCACATGAGCATGAGCAGGGAGGGGCAGAGGGAGAGGGAGAGAGAGAGAGAGAGAGAGAGAGAGAATCCCTAGCAGGCTCCATGCCCACCAGGGAGCCCAGCAAGGGGCCTGATCCCACAACTCTGAGATCATGACCAGAGCGGAAATCAAGAGTCGCGTGCTCAGCTGACTGAGCTACCCAGGCGCCCCTGAAAACTCTCCAAGATTCCCTCTCATGCCCTTTGACTTGTACCCATACTGAAAATTATAAGCATTCCAGGATTACAACAAAAACCTCTTAGAGACAGACACCCAATTATCCAGCAGGCTCCCAGGACACTGTCTGAACTTTCTGAAACATCAGGGAAAACAACAAAGTGACATCTCCAGCATGATTCATAGTACTAAATACTTACAAATTCGGCATGCACCAGACCCATGGCACAGTTCAAATCAGCCGAAGTCTTCTCATTGCTCAGCTCCCTTCCATCACCACAGCAGCCCACACCCAGTAGTAAACAGTGAGGACCCCCAACAAAAGAAGGAAGACATTAAATTTCAGTGTTCATAGTTTAGAGTCTCACATAGCTGTCCAGTTTTTCTCTCCTTGTTATCCTATGATATACAATCCTTGAAAGAGTCCCATCTGACTCGGACAGAGAAACCTCTGTGTCTTCCAAGCTGCCCACGAGTGCTCGCTTCGGCAGCACATATACCAAGCTGCCTATGATGGAGTCATAGGATATCCCCAGCCTTAAAAACTAGCCAAGGAAATGACATGAGAGTTTCTTTTCATTGGACAACAGGCAACATAGGGCAGTAATCACTGAGAGATGGGAAATAAATGAGATGAGACCTACAGTGGCCTCCATTTATTGCCTGTAGAGTTTCCAGGCTGATGTTCAGAGAGGCGAAGTCCAAACAGAGCTTGACAATTCGGTTGAATTGAGTTTGACAGAGTTCAAAGCTTAGAGATGCCAAATTGGCTACAATTTCTAGGGCAAAATACGAGAGAGGGGGGAGCTTCACAGAGAGCTCCAAAAATCTGTGAAAAGATCCTGTGGAGTATGTGGATGAGGACTGATCAGAGTATGTATGCACTACCTGAGGCCAGGAAAAGAATCAGTAGAAAGGAGCAGGCATGGGCGCCCGGGTGGCTCAGTCAGTTAAGCAATTGCCTTTGAATCCGGTCATGATCCCTGGGTCCTGGGATCGAGTCCCACATCTGGCTCCCTGATGAGTGGGGAGCCTGCTTCTCCCTCTCCCTCTGCCTTCCCCTCCCCTGTTTATACTCTCTCTGTGTGTCAAATAAAAAAAAATAAAATTTAAAAAAAAAGGAGTGGGCAAAAAAAAAAAAAAATAATGGAGATCACACAAGGCTAGAAATAATTTGTGTTCCCATGAGCCAGGGTAGGAAGACCTTATAATACAGTGGGCATTGAGCGCAGATTTCAGAAGATATTGCCTTAATGGTGAGACCAAATTAGCCCTAGATCTTCCCTAACAAAATACGAAAGTCAGCCTTGAAATAATTGCTCCCCAGAACAAAGTCCAACAATATACAAAGGTAAACAACATAACCCATAAATTGTGTACTGTTTAGCATACAGTAAAAAATTATCAGGAGTGCAAAGAAGCAGGAAAAGGTGACCTATAATTACAAGAAAAAGTGATACCATAAATAGATTTTCAAAAGACACTGATATTAGAATCAGCACACAAGGATGTTGATACAGTGATTATAAACATACTCCTTATCTTCAAGGAGATAAAGGAAAACATAAACACGGTGAGAGACATGGGAGATACAAAAAAGCCCCAAATCAAATTTTTAGAGATCAAGAATACTCCATATTAAGTAAAAAATACACTAGATGAGAGTAACAGCCAATTAAACATTGAAAAAGAAAGATAAATGAATGTGAAGACATAGTAGTAGAAATATTTAAACTGAAAGCAAGTAAAAAGATTATATCAAATTGAAAAAAACATCAGTGAGCTATGAGATTATATCAAGCAATTGAACACACGTATAATGGGAGTTCCCTTTTTTTTAGTTAACATATAGCACAGTATTTTTGGAGTAGAATTCAGTGACTTATCACTTACATACAACACCCAGTGCTCATCACAACAAGTGCCTTCCTTACTCCCTCCCCATCACCCCTCTAGGCCATCCCCCACCCTCAATTTGTTCTCTGTTGTTAAGGTCACTTATGGCTTATTTCCCTCTCTCTTTTTTAACTTTCCCTCTTCCCATATGTTCATCTGTTTTCTTTCTTAAATTCCACATGAATGAGATCATACGGTATTTGTCTTTCTCTGATTTATTTCACTTAATATAATACTCTCTAGCTGCAGCCACAATGTTGCAAATGGCAAGATTTCATTCTTTTTGACTGTTGAACATTTAATGCAATTCCTGTCAAAATGCCACCAGCATTTTTCACAGAGCTGGGACAATCCTAAAATTTGTATTGAACCACAAAAGATCCCAAATAACCAAAGCAATTCAGAAAAAGAAAAAACTGAAGGCATCACAATTCTGGATTTCAAATTATATTACAAAGTTGTAGTCATCAAAACAGTTTGGTAATTGGAGTTTTATGAGGAAATTTTAAAAAGAGTGAAAAAGAGCGAAAAAGGAAAAATACATGAAAAAATCATGACCAAAAAGGTATAAATGTGATGAAAATTATAAATCCACAGAAAGAATAATCTCAGCAGACCCCAAGCAAAAGAAACATGAATAAAACAACACGACGGTATATCATAATCAAATTGCTTAAAACAAATGATAGAGAGAAAGTCTTAAAAGCAGCCAAAGAAAAAGACATATTACATGAAGGGGCTAAAGAATGCCAATTTCCCATGAGAAATTAAGCAAATCAGAAGACCACAGAGCGATATCATTAAAATACTGAAAGAAAAACTGCCCTCATAAAATTCTACACTCAACTAAAAATCTTCAAGAAAATGAAAGCAAACTAACAGGAAGTTGAGAGAATTTATCATCAGCATACTAACTTTACAAGAAATGTTAAAAGGAATTTCTTAGACAGAAGGAAGATGATACCCTTGACAATATACAGAAGAATAAAGAGCGGTGGAAATGGTAAACATATAGGTAAACGAAAGTATATCTTGCCCCCTCATCTTCCAAATCTCTTTAAAAGATAATTGACTGCTCCAAGCAAAAGTAGTAACAATGTACTGTGGAGTTTAGGACATAGGTAGAATGTTATACATTAGAATGTATGAATAATAATAGCACAAAAGTCTGGAGGGGAAGTGTTGAAAAGTTCTTAAACTATATGTAAGTAGCATTACATTATTTGAAGACAGACTGTGATGAGTTAAAGATGTACACTGTGGGGGCACCTGGGTGACTCAGTTGGTTAAGCCTCATACTCTTGGTTTTGGCTCAGGTCATGATCCAGAAGTTGTGACACCAAGCCCAGTGATGGGCTCCATGTTCAGTATGGAGTCTGCTTGAGATTCTCTCTCCTTCCCCCTTCCCCTCTCCCCTGCTCACTCTCTCAAATAAATAAATATATAAAATCTTAAAAAAAAAAAAAAAAGATGTACATTGTAACTCCTAGAGCAACCACTAAGACAAGACAAAACAAAGAGTTATAGCTAATAAACTAATAATAGAGATAAAACAGATTAGGATAGGGACATGCTCAAGGTCATCAGTACTTAACATCCATATATCAAAGGGAAATGAACAAAACTACAAAGCAAACGGGGGGAGGATAAAGGACCTGGGTCTCCCTATGTAACTGTAGCCTAGTCATGAAATGCAACCACAAGGTATCCTAACATAAAAGATAACGTGGTTGTCATTGGCACCACTAATCTTAGAGAAACACACATATGTTTGTAGAGAGTGACATTAACTGACACAAAAGGCACCACCCAGGGACGCAAAGAAAGAGACACTCAGGCCAAATTGGTGAGACAGGTGTAAGGTATTGACTCCAGCTGTCCCCTTTCCACTGAGAACTCAATCTAGATCAACCCAAATTCCATTTTGAGAATTCTATTTTTAAAGCCTCTCTACCACCAAGGACTTGTAGCTACTCAAGTCAACATATGTTCTCATGTTCTTCTCTCTCCTCTGACTGCAACACCTTTCCCTGTCTTGTTACCTTGGCCAAGTCCCAGTTGACTGGTAGGTTTCAGTTAATGAATCACCTCTCCTGCAAAACATGGCCTACTCTCTCCAGGTGATTGCCACTGGGTTCCCACAGCACCTGGAGCACAACTGTAGCTTAGCATTAAGATACAGTCTATCCAGGGCACCTGGGTGGTTCAGTCGTTTAAGTGGCCAACTCTTGATTTTAGCTCAGGTCATGATCTCAGGGTCATGGGATGGAGCCCCACATCAGGCTCTGTGCTCAGAGTGGCATCTGCTTGTCCCTCTCCCTCTGCTCCTTCCCCCCAACACTCATGTGCGATCTCTCTCTATATATCCCTATCTCTATCTCTAAAATAAGTAAATAAAACCTTTAAAAAAAAAAGATACCACCTTCTGGCACCCCTAGAAATCATTATAGCTTCTTACCAAATAACCCTGCACCCTACAACCCTGATGTAAAAACCATCAAAGAAATATTGAAGTATTTGTCTTTATATCTTGTGGTCTTCCTCTCCTATAAAATCATGTTGAGATAATTTGAAAAGTTAGAACACCAGTAAAACAGGAAACTTCAAAATAAAAGTTGAATAAAAATCAAAGCAAAGTCTCAAGAAACAGATACATAGAATATTGGGGTACATTTCTGAAATCAAAGACAAAAATTAGCTCTGTGCTTCAGAATCTAACACAGAATTAGGAACATTTTGGGCCACAGAGAGTTGAATAAAGAAGTAAAGGGAGAAAAGAGTTCAGAGCTCTTTTAATTGATTGTCCCAGGGCAGAGAATGAGAGCCCATGGTAACATCCTGCCATGACCCTCAGACCTTCCAAAGATTCTATAAAAATGCATATTAAATTACTAAATATTATTAAATCATTAAATATTTAAATATTATTACATATATTAAATTACATCTATTAAATTCTAATATGCTGAAATTGGCCAGAGTGGTTCCTGTTTTCTTTTTTTCTGCAGCATCATGGTGAGCAGATACCCGTGAACAGAAAAATACATATAATAGATGGGCCAGGGATTTCTGGGCTTTGTGAAGCCCATTGCTCCAAGAATCTCCCCTACAGGTTTTTCTGGGTTGGGTTAGTGAGCATCGTCCCTGAAAGACCAAGTAAGTCCAGTTTCTGAAACCTTCCTGTAAGTGGCCCGGATGAGGCTCTGGGGAGCTGTCTCCTTAAATGACTTCTTGTTCTTCTAGCCACAAATAGTATGTTGTAGATAATATATTATAATAAGCAGTTACTCCTACTGTTAACCCTATTTACAGGTGAGACTACTGAGGGTTGGAGTGGTTAGTGATGCACCCATCATCTCAAAGGTGGTGAGACTCCATTGAGACAACTGGACCCATTCCCGTGACCTCAGCAGCAGCCCAGCATCTCCAGAAACTGTCAGCTCTGACTGGATTTCAAACAGCATTGTATTTCTTGATGTAGGGTTGCTGCCTGTCTATTTTTATGTCTATATTTGCAAGTCTGACAAACTTCAAAATAAAAAAAAAATACACACAAAAAGAAATATATTTTTGAGAAAGGGAAAAACCATCCAATAATGGCAGAGACAGAACTGACTTGGTAAATGTTATGGGCTTTAAAAACAGTATTAAACTCCTCAGCAACTTTCATAATAGTCATGTGCCAGGACACAGAGAAAACCACGTTTTACCATCTGTTAGCTCTTACGTTTGGCATCTTGTGAGATGTCACTTTTCAACCAAAGAGCCATCATCAATTTCAGATCAGGCGAAGAGTAACAGGTGATTAACTCTTTTTCCAAAGAAGCTGTCAAATTTTTGCTTGTGGTATTCTGTTCATAACTGGGTGGCTATGTATCAGAAAGTAGAACTAAGAAGATACTTGAAGGTGTGTGTTTTTGTTCCTTATAAAACATGTGCAGTGTTCTGACATTTCTATCGCAGCTTCTGTTAAGGATGAGGAACAGATCCTTCGCTCTCCTCCAGTGAGAGCAGCTCTCTTGCACAGAAGCAAGCTCTGTCTCCTGGTTGGGCAAATCCAGGCTGTTGGTTGTGTCTCAGCCTGCACCACCTCCCCCTTGATTAATGAAACTCTGCAGGGAGCCTGCTCTGTGTCAGCTGGGTTGAACATTTCAGGACGTAATCAATTTCCTTTGTCAGTTTCTCTGCTTTATCTGATTACAAACTCTTTCCTCTCTAAATATCACTTTCCATAACAATCAGGCAGGAGATTCCATCATTTATCACTCACTCCTTCTGCAACAACTTTTATTTTGTAGCATGTGATACAGGCAATTTGTCCCTCCAAAATCCAGCTCTGGGAGATGGGTGAGCTAATCCTCATAGTGAAGACTCCCCGCCACTCTTCTGAGGTGGGTGGGTGGGAGGGCATTTTGACCTAGACCACCTTCCTAATTTCCTTTGGCAACTAAGCAGAGTTTGTTTCTCTGTGAAGCTATTCTTGATTGTGGGCCTCTTAGGATCTAGGTCCTCTTTGTATATGATGTCCGAAGTATTCCAAGAACCCTCCCAGGGAGCTATTATCCTGATTTTTACAGCAGAGAAATTTGAGGCTTAGTAAGGTGAAGGTGAAGTGATCTGCCGAGGGTCATAGAAGTTTCATTGATTCTAAGGTACAAGCCCTTTCCACCTCCATACCTAGGTGTCCTCCTGGCTGTTGGTCCCTGTTCCTGGGGCCCGTGGGTCTAGGAATGAGGCTTCTGTGGAATCTCCGTCTCCGTGACCCATATCCTCTCCCACCTATCTTCTCGGCCACATGAAAAGCTTCCCGAAGGCTCAGTCACTATGTGTCTAAGACCTCTGGGTGTGCGCTGGGTGGTTGGTATTCAGGTAGTCAGATGGGCAATCAGAAAAAAGCACATGCTTTTTTACCCAGGGACTGACTTCGGGACAGTTATGTGCTCCCGAGGTGAATTTTACTTTTATTTACATTTTTACCTTTTCTGTTTTAAAAGTGGCTACAGTTCCTTCCTGGGGTTTTGTGTTCTCTTTCTGGAGATCACCTTGAACCAGGTCCCAAGTAGGTCCTCACAAAGAGCCAGATGCACGGTCGTTTCCTCTGTGTGCTGGGCAGAGCGAATGGGTGCCCTCAGCATTGTCCTAGCAAACTCTGGGGATGGGGGCATCAGGAGGCTTCTGAAGAAACCAAGGGAATATGACTCACCTTGAACCTGGCTTTGCCACTTTCTTCTCCAGCAAAGAGTAATTTCCCAAAAAGGCTGGGTCCCTCTTTGCCAGCTATTCTCTGAGTCTCTCAGCCCCGTTAAGCCTACCTGGAAGAAGACTGTGAGGTCACAGCCTTCCGTCCTCCCACAGGGATTCATGAACACCAGTCAAGACCTTGAGATGAGATCCCACTGCCAGCAAGGTCTCAGGGTTTTCTCAGAGAGGGCACCATGGGGCAGCAGCGCAAACACACACCACCGTGGTTCTCTATCACACAACAGAACAAAACAGAAGTGCAGAAGATGATGTTTGCCCCACTTACTAAGTGTAACCTCAGAAGTTGTGGGCACTTCTGATGTTTTCATCACATAGCCTTCAGAACTTGTCATCACAGCCCTAGGGCAAAGCATCATTGCTGCTGGGGGAAACTGTTGGGGCAGCAGAGTGGCCAATGGGAAAGGGACCTGTGTGTCTCCCCTGGCACCTGCCCGGGGCCAGGGCTGTGCAGTCTGACCTGGACAGAAAAGTCCAATGGTGAAAGCAAGTTAGGGGTCAGGGCGTGAAATGGGTCAGGGAGATGGTTCAGGAGACCACTTCTCCATGGCAATGGCCTCAGGGCACCACAAAGTGGTAAAGAGGCAGCGAAGGGTCAAATGTTGTCCTTTCGAAGGACTGGGGTGTACTAGGTGGTCTCAAAGTGTTCTTCAGTTCCCTGTCATTTAACACCCTCTTCATGATCTCATGCTATGTGCTAGGAGCTCAGTACTCCGAAGAGCTGACAGTTTTATGGTTAAGGGACAACATTTTTATAGAGTTCAAGAACAGTTATATTAGTTTTCTAACCACACGTATGTCCTGAGCGAGACAAGAAGCTAAAAAAGCAGGGAGGCCATCAGCTGGATGCTAAAATTGCAGAACAAAATTTGTAAGGAGTCAGCCTTCTGTTGGTTTGGGAACAAACAGCAGTGGGCTAATGGGAAGAAAGGCGTGCGCGTGGGAGCCACCCACAGATGGGACTTGGATCTTGGTGTCACTCCCCATGTATCATGTTACCTTTAAGGAAATGTCTCTGTTTGTATGCTTGGCTGATGCCAGCTGGTGGAAAGTTCATGTGTTGCTTGAGATTCAAGGCTGCTCGAATTTACAATCCTTAATTTGTAGGAATTTATATAATACAGCTAAATTGAATCCAGCGCGTCTTGTTGGGGAAAGCATGGATCTGGGAGATAGACACATCCATGACCTGTCTGGGGTCATGTGGCTACCGTGCCACTTGGTTCAGGAGGTTGGGCCTGCAGACTCTTGTTTGCCAAATGGGAATAATCATAAAGACTTTCTTTAATTAATGAGGATTAGAGAAGATCATACACATTAACAACGCTAGCCCAATCCCAGTACTTATAAAAACATTACCTGGGTTTGCACAAGCAAATACGTCTGTCCCCATTGGGTTTTCACAAGAGTTTTGATGAGCCAGAGCAGGGAAGTGGGGGCCCAGGACAGGAGATTGGCTGAAGCGGGGGACAGGCTCAGAGAAGCAGGGCTGCGTGGAACCTCCCGGTGAGCAGGTCAGCAACATCATGAGAACCACGGTCAGAGTGAGAACCACGGTCAGAGTGAAGCCACAAAAGCAGGGAGACCGTGATGGGTAGGCGCATCTGCTTCCCAAATACCTTTTGAGTCCATTCGCTTCTACTCATCCTATTGCCACTGTCAGAGATCTGGGCACCTGGGATCCTCCAAGGGCCTCCTAACTCATTTCTCCACCTCTCCACCCCTGTTCCGTCCCTCTGCTCCTCCACTCCGAGGTAAGATCCACCTGGGCTTACAGCCCTCATGACTGCTCCTTGCCTTCAGTATAAAGTCACAGGTCCTGCCACGGTTTCTGACACCTGCTGGATCTGGTCCCTCACATCCTGCCAGCCGGCCTCCTTCAGCCTTGCTGAAGACATTCTGTTTCTCCACCTTACCTTGCTCCCTGTGGTCCCTGGGTCTTTGCACATTCTGTTCTCCATGCATAGAACATTCTGACCCTCTCCCTGTTTTCTGGTGTCTTCTATTTATCTTTTAGACTCCTGGTTCTACATGTTTCTTCCTCTGGAAAGCCCTGCATGCCTTACCTGTCCAGCCCCAGACTGGGTGGATAACTACTCCAATCTCTAAGTTGCATAAAGGCACCTGACACGGTAGATGGCATACAGTGGAATTCAATACATGTTTGCTGAGTGAATGGATCTCCCTGCCAGAAGAGTTGTAGGTTCGCAGGCAGATTGTGTTGAAATCATTTATGAGATGCTCTCATCTACATTTTTCCCACCTGTGTCAGTCAGGATTCCACCCGGAAACAGATGGCTGAAACCTGGGTGGCTCAGTGGGTTGAGCCTCTGCCTTTGGGTCAGGTCATGATCTCAGGGTCCTGGGATCAAGCACCGCATCGGGCTCTCTTCTCAGTATGGGGTCTGCTTCCCCCACCCCCTCTCTCTCTGCCTGCCTCTCTGCCTACTTGTGATCTCTGTTTGTGAAACAAATAAATAAAATCTTAAACAAAACAAAACAAAGGGGTGCCTGGGTGGCTCAGTGAGTTAAGCCGCTGCCTTCGGCTCAGGTCATGATCTCAGGGTCCTGGGATCGAGCCCCACATCGGGCTCTCTGCTCAGCAGGGAGCCTGCTTCCCCCTCTCTCTCTGCCTGCCTCTCTGCCTACTTGTGATCTCTATCAAATAAATAAATAAAATCTTAAACAAAAAACAACAACAAAAAAAACAAAACAAAAAAACCAGGGTAATCTAGAAGAGTGTGACCAAGGGACTTTTTATAAAGGTGTAGCCAAGTTCGAGGGAATCCAACAAGGGAGGGCAAAAAACACCCGCCCTGGCACTAAGGACAGTGGGAAGCCACCATCTCCTTGGGCCCAACCAGACAAGAGGAGATGGGAGTTAGAGAAACTCGGAGCCATAGTCAAAGGAGAGGCCTATTTGGTATGAGCTGGGGCCTTTGGCAGAGGAAGGCAGCCCCTGCCATCTGGGCTGCTCCCCCCCCTTCTCTTACTCACGCCTCCATTGGCCAAAACCAACTGGCCAAGACCAGCAGACAGCCAGGGATGAAGAGCCCTGTCAATGCAGTCACAGATCTGTGGGCTCCGAGCAGAGTAGAGCAAGGTGGTGTGTGACTGCAGGGAGAGAGAAGATCCAGTTGTTTTGATCACTTATCTAATAACCTGTCCTAAGCCACTGTAGGGAACAGCTTCCACCTGCTGTTGTGGATGCTACCATCCCTTGGAAAGAAATGATGTTGACTTGCCAATTGAATACAGATTCAATAGAAGTGATTTAGAAAACACTTTCATTTGGGGCGCTTGGGTGGCTCAGTCCCTTAAGCATCCGACTCTTGATTTCAGCCATGGTTATGATCTTGAGGTTGTGAGACTGAACCCAGTGTGAGGCTGCACGCTGGGCGTGGGACATACTTGGGATTCTCTCTCTTCCTCTCCCTCTGCTCTTCCACCTCTTAACTGAAAAGATTAATATTTTTTTTAGGGCGCCTGGGTGGCTCAGTTGATTAAGCTTCTGCCTTCGGCTCAGGCCATGATCCTGGAGTCCGGAGACCGAGTCCTGCATCAGGTTCCCTGCTCTGCGGGAAGTCTGCTTCTCCCTCCGACCCTCTCCGCTCTTGTGCTCACTCTCTTTCTCTCTCATTCTCTGTCCCTAAAATGAATAAATAAAAAATCTTTTAACAAATTAAGATTTTTAAAATGTTCTATTATTACATTTCTATTCTAAACGTTCTATTATTATAATTCTATTTGGACAGTCTTATTTGTCACATAATGAAAGTAGATTTAACATTGTAGTTTCAGTTTTAAAAATCTGCCTTGACATTTATCCCATACCGAGACATAACTCAGCCTCCAGTCTGCAGGTGAGCTTGCCCACTACCAAACAGGCTAAAGTCTGAGCAAGGACCTTTGTCTGGACTGAGAGGCATCTCTTTCTGTGGTATGAAACATCTCAGCAGGGACGGGTGTGAGTTTCCCCACTGTCTGTCCATTGGTCATGCAAATCAGATGTCAGACCCATGCAAATTAGATGTTGGACCCAGAGAAGCTTGCAATTAGAGGGTTAATATGTCGTGCCCTGGAAGATGTCAGCACAGAGTCAGGCCTCTCTTTCCACTGCAACAGACGCGAGCTTCTTCACTTGCAATTCCATAAATAGCTTCCTGTCTGCTGAACCCTGGTGTGCTGTGATAATTCAAAAGTCAGACAGCATGCAAAGGCTCCTTGGGTGTATGAAAGGCTTGCAACACCACCTGCTTTGTCTGTATTTAGGTGCCTAGTTTGTTAGCTCAGAGTACTACAAGTTAAGGGTGGGGGCCAGATGCTACCCAGGACTCATTTAATCTAAAGGAACCCTAATATTCCAACAGAATCAGAGGAGTCACACCTGTGAGATTTTTGTGTTTGTCCTTCCTTCACTCTTCACCAAGCTTCAAGTGCTTTCCTGGAGGGGCTCCAGCTGTGAATAACCCCACATTTGTGGGATGTGGAGCCTGCTCTGTTTTGGGATGGCTTCGGTAGACCACGGGCACCCCCCCTCCCACAGTCACATGCTGAAACCCAAATCCCCTATATTGTGGCATTAATAGGTGGTTTTTGTGAGATGAGTAGGTCAGGAGACTAGAGTCCTTATGATGGAATAAGTGCCTTTAGCAGAAAAGACAGAAGAAAGAAGATCTCTCTTCACCTCCAGGGGTCTCAGAAAAATGATAGCCATCTGCTCGCAAACCAGGAAGAGGGCTCTCACCAGACAACTAGATCTGCAGACGCCTAGATCTTGGGCTTCCAAGCCTCCAGAACTTTCGAGAAAGAAGTGTTGGTTGTTCAAGCCAACAAGCCAGCCAGTGCAGGATATCTTGTGAATAGCAGCTTGAACTTGCTGAAACAGTGGGTGTGGGATGGGGGGTATAAGATGGACACTGTGTTAAGCACATTTTCTCCAAGATTCTTTGAGTGAAACAGTTCACATCTGGTTTGTTTCTCCCACCATGGTAAAGAAACTGTCTATCCAGGAGAATTGGCTCAAATATGTATACATGTTGGATTTCCTAGCCCCCTTTGGGCTTCTCGTTCAAAATGTGGCTTTTGGAAGAACAACTTTGCCTAACAAATGTTGGGAGCAAAGCTGGGGAAGGGAGAGGGAGGAAAAGAAGGGGGTTGTGTCAGGGTGCTCTTGTAGGCCAGCAGTGATGGGTCCCTTTGTGTCACTGGCTCAGAGAGGTCAAGGCCATGTGTGTGCAATCTAGAGCAGGGCAGATGCCACAGCCACAGAACAACAGGATGCAGTGAGATCGGTCTCTCCAGTTGATGGGGCATCCGCCAAATCAAGCAGAGACAAGTACAGGAACTAAGGAGTGGGAGTTTGCTGTCAGAACCCAAAAGGTGTGTGGGGAGGGTGGGCACTGGAAGAGCCTGGGGAGCCCACTGGCAGTGTCTTTGCTGGGCTGGGGCCCCTTGTGAAGGTCCCAAGTCTGAAACTAACCAGCATAACACAAAACTGGAAAGGGTGAGGGTGACGTGGCCTTGGATGCTCAGAGCCTGGACTGATCCCGGTTCCACTCCGCACTGTTGTGAAGGCACCTGTTACTGATCTTCCATTTTTTCCTCTGTAAACACAGCTTTCCTCAAAAGCTTTCAGCGAGGACTACCAGTGAGCCCATACTAGGGTCTCAGGAAACGGGAGCAGTTGCCTTTATTAATGCAGGAATCAGTGAACTGGGTAGGGAAGATTTTCCAGAATCCACACACACAAAACAGATGTAAATGCTGCCAGTCATGTGTTCTGGTGACATTTATTTTAAGCATCGTTGTGTTGGAGGGGCTGCCAGTACAAACATGACTAAGCCCTGGGCTTCCCTGGTGAAACTGGGGCACAGGGAGGGTCCTGGGATACAGGGAATGACATCCCCGCGCCTCCCTCTCCCCGCTCCCGCCCCAGAGTCTGGGGAGATGCAACAAGGAAGGCTATAAATAGCTAAGCAAATCAATAAGCAATGCACCCAATTAAAGATGGTTTTAATTATATGAGCCTGCCTGGCCACCAGACACTCAAGTCAAACAGAGTAAATGTAATTTCCTTGAAGCATCGCCTTCCCTAAGGTCGAAAGTTTATGGACCATCTCTAAGTCCCTCCAGAAAACACATCTCCGGTCTCACTGGTCTGCCAGTGTCCATGCAGCACGCCCCTTGGTCTTCCCTGAGGTTTCAGGAAGGCTCTGATTCTAGGCCAGTGGGGGGTCGGAGATGCCTTCTGCAGTGTCTTTCATCTACCAGCTTGAAATCAGCTAAGCAGAGCCTGGGAACAACTTGCCTGCCAGCCAACACACAAGCAGGGAGCCTCTGGTTATGGTCCTATAGGTATGGCGGGTGAAGGTTTCCCAGACTTCGAAAGTTCCCCCAGTCTAACTCTTGAGAGCAAGAACGTGTCTCTCCACGTTCATGGGGCAGGTCAGTATAGTGGCACTCTCAGACCAGGCGCCTGCCATGGGACCCTGTGTCAGGGGTCACATTCAGAGAGACAATCAATTCCTTAAAGAATATGACACCTCTGTTACTCAGGACCCAGTGGTCTGGGCTCGTTCAGTGCTCCCCACACCTCTAACCCCTCTTCAGGCCCCAGGGAGACACTTCACTCTCTTGCCCCACGACTCACATACTGAGCAGATCTGCATGCTGACACCAGGAGGGGCACTTTCTTGGAGTCCAGGCAGAATCTGAACTGTGGAAGCTCAAGAGAAGAGAAGAGAAAGAGGAATGTATCAACTTGTCAAATCCTTCCTCTTCCCATAAATGCAATCAGTTCTTGCATAGCAAAAATCTCATTTCCCAGAGGGGCTGATGCCCATTTCTTTGCTTCTCCTCACCTCTGAGTCCTAGCTCCAGGCAGGTGCTGGCTAGTAGGGTGTTCGCAGTAGAGGCTGGGGAGTGCTCTGCTCCTAGGGCTTTCAAATGTGTGTACATAAAGGTGGAAAATCAACATGGGCCAGATAATGACACGGAGTCTCAACCTTGACAATGAGATGGATCTTCAATGCTAGAGTTGTAACTGGCTTTATTTTTATAAAAATATTAAATAGGGTGTAACCACTTTTTCAAAAATATAAATAAAAGTTGCAATTTCATTTAAGTAATTTTGACTTACACTTTTGATATTCATGAATTATAACCTGCCTGCTTTTAAAATTCCTAGATGACTTTGTAAACTTCAGACTTTAAAGAATGAATGTTTTGAAAACACAAACTAATTTTAATTTACATTTTTTATGAGCTAACATTCAGATTCTATATACTTAAAATACAATTCTTTATATTTTAAAATCTTTGGGGTGAATCATTGAGTATGAGTATAATCGAGATTGTGATGGGTATAGAAAGACAAAAATAGAGCTTAAAAAAGAAAAAGAGGATGAAAAGATAGAAAATCTTCAATCTGTTTAAATTTTTTAGAACTGGAACCAGTGAAATTTAGCAGACCTCTGGTGAACCTACCTCACAATAAATTTCTTTATTTAATGACGCTTTAATTATTAATCAAAACAATGGAAATGAAAATGAGAAAACTATTTGGATTCAATTGATAACTTGAAGAGGTCAAGTAAGATCTCTAAAACATACTCTCTACTCTCTGAAGATTTAATTATCAATCAAAACGATGAGGTTATAAGAGGGCTGTCGTTTCTACTCTTGTTAGGGTTTGATCCATGTTCAGGGTGATCCCGGCTGCTCAGATTCTTGTCAGCCAGCGTGGTCCTGCAGGGGTGTGGGGAGGTCCATGGGCATAGCTCCCCATGTTCTGAACCTGCGCTTTGCCACCGAGCCACCACCCATTGGATCAAATCCTCTCTAGGACAGTTTCCATTCAAGGTTACAGAGACACCGTTAACCAATAGCACATCCCGTTAAGAATCAGGAGTGAGGTACAATCTCAAAGTTTCTAGCACAGTGGCTTGCAAGAAACAGACCTCAATAATGTTTTCTAAATTTACTTGGAAATCACCAACAAGCATGCCCTTCCGTGGTCGGGAGAGAAGCTGCTCATTCTTTAAATAAGTGTATGTTGAGCATCATTGTGGCAGGGACTGGAGGTGAAGACAAGGACCCGGGCTTCATGAAATCTGGTTGGTGGAGAAGACAGATGTGATTCAAAGAATTAGGAAGCTGACAGAGGACGAGGATGAGAAAACGTGACTTCTCATCACAGACACTCACAGCCAGAGCCGCCTGGAGGAAGGAGCAGATGGTGAGGACATCCTCCCCTCCCCCACCCCAGGAACCTGACCTTCTTCATGCTCCTTTCCCCATTTCTGATTCTCCCTCCCTCCGCAAGCCGCCCTGTGGGGTTATCTGCAAGAAACATGACATCCTTACTAGGAAGTGCCAGTATTCAAATAAATGGAAATTCAGAGCAGGGAGAATGCATCACAGGGGCTTATATTAAAAATAATAATGATGATCGTGATGAATGCTCTTGTCCTTGGAGAAACAGGTTTGTGTCTCCATGTATGAGAAATGGCTGCCTGTAGCATCAGGGCTGTAAAACGTGCTTTCCTGAGATTCTAGTGGGTGCTGTAAAAAAAAAAAAAATAAAGAAAAAAAAGAAAAAAGAAGAAAGAAAGAAACAAGGCTGTGGGAAGACTGAAAAAAAAAAAATAAGGGGCTGGAGCCGCAGATGGGTGGAAATCTCACTGATTCCTATAGAAATAGAGCATTTAAAATTAGCTTAGTATAAAAATAATCAGGGATGTGGGGTTGATTTTACTATCTATATTCCCCACTGCTTGATTCAGTTTCTGTTTTGAGAAATCTATCACGTATCCAGTTTCCTCCAAAGACTCAGTCCCTGCTCTGGGCCCCCGGAACAGCAGCCACTGCAGCTTCTTGAGGGTCTGTGGAGCTCCAGCCTGGGCCGTCAACCTGGTCCCTCACAGCCTGGGCTCTTGACCTCTGAGACTCCTGTTGCCTGTGCCTGGCTGAATTCTGAGTTTCCTCTTTCACGGCATCTTGTTATATCCCCAAGTCCAGAAATCCTTGTGCCTTTTTATTTCATTGTATTTTATTTATCTTCCCCCTCCCCAAGACTAACGCCTAGAGCCACACAAGGGAGCCCAGGCCCAGGCCCCAATCATTAAGAACCAGGTAGGTAAATCTTTTAATAAAGTTGAAAGCACAGGGCAAGGGCTCAAGCTAGAAGGCTAAGGGCCTTCTGGTCATTGTGATACCTTGTGTGTTTATAAAGGAGTAGCATGGGTATAAATTTGTTCCAAGAAGTATGAACTGCAAGAAATGTATTCCTTCATTCTCTTCAGTCGTTCTATGCTGGTCCAGCCTCCCACCACTGCAACAGTGGCAGAGAAGACCTCTGCCACTTTGAGGGTGACCCATCACTAGGGAAACAGGAGACGCTGCTGTCCTTTGGAGAAGTCCCTGCCCTTCTTCTGTGCCTCTTGCCCATGAACCTGGGTACCTGCCAGGAAGGAAGTCTTGTTCAGGATCCGTGCTGAGGCTCTGGTCTCCCCACAGGCCAACAACCACTGCTGTTAGGGGCTCATCACCTCCACAGCCCCCCTGCAAGTGGGTTGGGACCCCACTTCAGCCTCCCTGGCGTGGAAAATTCCACTGTCCTGTCACAGGGCTCCTGCCCCTCATGACCTTCAGAGGCTACTCCTCTGTGTTTATTAACCCAAACTTTAAAAAAAAGGGGGGGTGCCTAATGCCCACATGCAAAATGAAGTTGGGACAAAGGAGGAAGGAGAGTGACTGTTTAATGAGCACAGGGTTTCCCTCTTGGGGCACTACCAAGCGCAAGGGGTCAGGGTAGTCTCAGCTCTGAACCTTGTTGAACCCTCCATGAATGCTTCAATGAAACTCCACCATTTCCTGAGCTCAACAGGGTCCTGACCACGCATCCCGTTCCTGCCCCTTGGCCCAACCATCGGCTCAGCTCCTTCCAGAGGGGCTCCTCCAAGTCCCAAGCCAGGTCTCATGGAGGGGAGCAAACAGAAGCTCCAGGCGGCGTCCACGGCATCCTCCATTTCTTGTCCCCTGTTTCCTGTTTCCCTGGAGCTGGACTGAGTGCCTTCCACAGAGTGGGGGTGTCCTCAGACTTTCAGGACCACTCAGGGCCATGGCGAGGAGGGAATGTCTCCAGGGAAACCACACTAGGGCCACCTGGGCCCAGCCTCGGCTCAGGTTTCCAGGGAAGGCGTCTGTGCCATGTGGTCATCCCAGCAGGCTGCTGGCAGGTCACGCCAGCTTCTGTGAGACGTGGAAATGGGGTGGGAGATGGGGCCCAGCTGTGGAATCACACGCAAGCCCAGCCTCAAGGAGCGGAGAGCACCAGGCACTTAAGAAGAGTTGGCTGATGGTGAACAAATAATAAGGCTTGCAGCTGAGGGGAGGCTGGCCAGGCCAGGCAGTCTTTCCAAGCCCGAGGGCGTAGGTCCCATCATCAGCTTCTACCGACAATTCATTCCTGGGCCCAGGAGCCCCTGTCGGGGGCTCAGACTGCCCACAAACAATGGTAAGGGAAGGCAATCCTTTTCTTCCATCTTTCATTCGATCTTACTTCCTCCTATGTTTATTACAGCGATGGAATTCCTGCAGAAAGTCCTGAAGTTACGGAAGAGCAAGAGTTAGAGGTTTAAAGCCAAAGCTCATCTAGTGACTCATTCGGTGGCTCATTCTGTTAAGCCCCAGACTCTCGATTCTGGCTCGGGTGACGATCTCCGGATGCTGAGACTGAGGCCCACGTGGGCTCTGCATGCAGCGGGAGATCTGCTTGGGTTCCCTTCCCTTTGCCCTTCCCGCCTGTTCACGCTGTCTCTCTCTCTCTCAATAAATAAATAAATCTTTAAAAAAAAATTAAAAACCCAACAACAACAAAGCTTTGTAGGTAAGAAACAGGGTGGCAAAGACAAAAGGCCAGCAGCAGGATACAGAACTTGGCCTTGGCCTGTAGCCTGGGAAATGAGCAAGGCTGTCATTAACCTAAGTCGTGGTAGTGTGGTAGTTGGGCCAATACCAATATTATGACCATTGCTAATCAGTAGATGCTACTATGGCAGGGCTGGAGGGCCTCTCGGGGTCTGGGACTGCCTCGTAGGTACGTGAAACCTGGACGTCCAGCAGGACAACAGGGTTCTTGAGAGACAGAGCAGAGCCACCGCAGGAGAACTCCCAGGCCTTGGAAGAAAGATGTATAATAAAAACCAGGAAGCACTCCGCCAACAGCACTGCCCCCCACGGCAGCTGGTGGCCCGGGCTGTTGGTCTCCACAGCTGAGTCAGAGCTTGGGTTAGAGAACAGGAGCCTTTCCAGGTCCTTGCTTTATACCTGAAGGTCTCTCACAGCTAGAACGCTCCAGCCTGACTGCGCCCTGGGGAATGTGGGCAGAAGAAGGCGGGCACCCCCAGCCTGGGCAGTGGTGATGTCACTTCCATCCATCTACAGGCACCCTGATTTGCCCCCAGGGAACCCTCAGGCACGTTTGGAGGGTTTTCAGACTTCAGTAAAGATCAACAAATGCTTTATTGATACGGGGTTGGCACATCACCTCAGTATCCCTCTCACAGGAGGACATAGAGCAAATCTGCCATTACCGTGGGTGATGACAGAGACCAGTGTCGCTGGGCCCGTGTGGGACCTCTGTTTCCTCATGACTCCATGGGCCATGGACTAGTGAGGCCAAGGATACACACGCCAGGCCTGAGCTCAAATTCAAGTTTGATTTAGATCTGTAAAATGTTGGGGAAAGTGTTTAATCTCCCCGAGCCTCAGCGGACCCACAGAATAAGGTAGAGAACATCATAGTCACCAGAATTTCTTTTGGCAGAGAATACGTGGAATTTGTGTGGAAGAGGCGCTTTGTGGTCAGGTGTGAACCCTCAAAAAAAAAAAAAAAATCTGTCCAGGGAAACTGCCTTCTGAAGAGGAGGGGTCTGGTTAAGGGGAAGCCGAGTTGTCTGTCAAGCCAGCAGAACAACCGGGCATGTCAGTACATAAGACACATTTGGGGGCAGGGGAAAATCTGCTGGGAGAGAACCCAAGGCCTCCCCGGTCCCCCCCACCACCGCCACTTGCCCTGGCTGGCCAGAAAGGCCTCCAGGGGCTAGACAAGCCTTTGCGGGAGTTTCATGAGGTTGTTCAAGGGTATGTGAGATAAAGACCTCCCTATTCAGTCTTCCCTCAGGAGCCCACAAACTTCCCCTATGATTCCCCAAGGCCCTCCCCGGAGCCAGCCCCCTGTTCTGCTGCAAGGAGGGGCTTGCGGTATGGAGTAAGCAGGAACACGGATAGCCCCCAGACAGTTAGGGGCCCTGGTCTAGATCCCTGCAGGGAGCCAGCGCCGCCCTCTGCAGGCAGTGTAAGTCCGGACCACACAAGGGGGGTGCTGCTTGCAGGGCCGCCGCCTCCAGGCAGTCTACCCAGAGCTCCTAGACACCTGTACCTATTTTCTGACTTCACCACTCCTGGATGAGAACTAGCTTGTCTGCTACACCTCCCGCGGGGCACTTTTTTATTGGATTTTGGGTTACGTTCATGCTGTTGAAATTGTTACTTCACCGTGTGCGGCTTGAGCTCCTTGAGGGGCGGGGCTCCCCATTCACCCCTGCACCCCTCACAGGCCTAGATGTGCGCTTCCGCCCAGGCACCCTTCATGAACACACGCGTAACCCCCCCCCCCCCCCCAGAGATTCTGACGCGGGTGTTAGAAGCTCCGGTGCCCCGCCCACAAAGATACTCTGCGACCTGGAGTTGCTCAGACCTCTTTGAGCACAGATGGGCATGGAGGGCTGACTGGCCATGTCCCATCCTTGTGGTTAGAGCCACGTATAGCTTAGTGCCCACGCCGGGGCACACTGAGTGTGAGATGGGGGTACTCTTCATAGCTGGCCAGGACAGCAGACACAGGATGGGGTCTTCCCCGGTGCTGGGGGTGCGTGGGCACCTGTTCCTGCCACACGTCCAGCCTCGGGTCTCCCAGCACATGCCATCAAGCAGGATTCTCATTGCAGCCCAGCCTCTCAGAATTGTTCCAGAATTACATGGGGAAGGGGAAGAGTGCTAGTAGCCAGGAATTTTAGAAATCAGGGATGATTATTCCAATTTAAAAAAAAAAAAAAAACGGAAAGAACATGTTTCAAAACTAGGCAGCAATTAGACTAATGCTGATCTTTATTTAAAAACCTAGAAAAATGTGGGGGCACCTGGGTGGCTCAGTTGGTTGAGTGTCGGACTCTTGGTTTCTGCTCAGGTCACCATCTCAGGGAGATGAGACCAAGCCCTGCTTGGGGCTCCCCGCTCAGTGGGGAATATGCTTGAAATTCTCTCTCTCCCTCTCTCCTCCCTGCTTGCACACACTCTCTCTGTCTCTCTTTAAAACAAATAAATAAATTGTTGGGAGAAAAAAAAAACCTAGAAAAATTTTAAAGAGCTGATCGATATTGAATATGGGCTTGAAAAGTCAGATGTACCCACGTGCTTATAAATCATTTGGTTCTATATCCACGAGCAACTTCTTGAAACTACATTTTATCATTTGCAGGCCAGAGGTAAAAGTATTTATCCCGAAGAGGCCATTGTGAGAATTAAGTGAATATGCGAAAAGTCTTTTGCATAGTGTCCAGCATAGGGTAAATATTTGATATAATGTACTATAATATAATTGAGAATATAGCATCTATTATATACAGTACATATAATTCATAAAGCAGTATGATGCATAAGTAGGAAAAAACTTTGGTTCACTTAGAATGTTATATTAATTTAATTAAAAATTTTTTGATGCTATTATAAGTCTAGCCATAGTACATCAGGATTTTAGCAGAGATTTTGACAAAAATCCTTAGTAACATCATTACGCTGTGACAGGAATTCTGTTAGCGATTTCCTCTGGGGAGGGAGGTAGAGAACAGTTGGGATGAATGCATTGGGAACTTTGTCTCTACCTGCAGTGTTTTATTTTTATTTTATTTTACTTTTTGAGAGAGAGCAAGAGAGAGAGAGAGCATGCGAGTGGTGGCAGGGGAGAGGGGCAGAGGGAGAGGGAGAAAGAATCCTAAGCAGAATCCCTTCTGAGTGCAGAGCCGGGCCGATCACAACGACCCTGAGAGCATGACCCCAGCCAAAATCAATACTCGGGCATTTAACTAACTGAACTACCCAAACACCCCCAGCAGTGTTTCATTAATTAAATAATTCTAAGGAAATATGTTTGAGTGGGTGGGAAATGCTCACTTCTGACCAAGAGCACATTTTTCTTTCAACCATGACTTTTCCCTTAGAAACTATTGAACAGCCTGGATCCTGACTAAACCACCTGTCTAAGTCTGTTCTGGTTGCTATAACAAAACACTATCGACTGGGTGGCTTATAAACCACAGAAATTTATTTCTCACAGTACTAGAGGCTGGGAGGTCCATGATCAAGGTGCCCGCATGGTCGTGTTCTGATGAGAACCCTCTTCCTGGCTTATAGCTGGCACCTTCTTGCTCTTACAGTAGAAGGAGCAAGAGATCTCTCTGGAGCCTCTTTTATACTATTGTTTTTAAAAGATTTATTTATTTATTTTAGAGAGAGACAGAGCCTGCAAATGAGCACGAGGGGGAGGGGAGGGGGACGAGCAGAGGCAGAGAAAGAGAAGGAATCTCAATCAGACTCTTCACAGAGCACGGAGCCAGATGGATCCCAGGACACTGAGATCATGACCTGGGCAGAAATCAAGAGTCAGACACTCAGCCAACAGAGCCACGCAGGTGCTCCTCTGGAACCTTTTTTATTAGGGCATGAATCACGTTCATGAGGACCCCAGCTTCATGATATAATTAACTCTCAAATGCCCCATCTCCAAATACCATCCCATTGGGTATTAGGGTTTCAACATAGGAATTTGCTGGAGGAGGGGGTTGGGAGTGGGGGCAGGGCTTGCAGGGGCGGGACACAAATATTCAAACCTTAGAACCGCTGATTGAAGCTGCTCCTTAAACAACCCTGCATATTTCGTTAAAAAAAAAGAAAATCCTTTTTTTTTTTTTTAAGATGATTACATTTTGACCAATGCAGTTCAGCACATAACATCATGGAGCCATCAGAAGAACTGCGGTTGATAGCTAAAATCAGGAACAAAAACATTACATTTTTACAGCCCAATCTGTGTGGTTCCTCATGGGAGAATGACATTTTCAAGACTCAGAGCTCCGGAGCCCCGACTTGCCAAAGTCAGCCGAGATGCGGAACGTTGCCTTCTCCAAATCACTGCAGGCGAAGTCTTTCCTAGACAGCAACTGAGACATTAAAAGAAAAAAAAATCACTTTTTAAAATTTGGCCCTGACATTTTAAAATATTCCCGTGACAGTGAAATCAATCGTTATGGAGCATTTGTACTGCCAGCCAGCCACATTAGATTGATTCCTTATTTTAGTCTCTTATTTTTAATAAGTAAAATGCAGGTTAAATAGATGTGAACTATATGAAATACAACCCTTATCACAAAATCTAAGCAATATACGGTGACAAGAGAAGTTACAAGTCCAGTTTATGCCTGGTCTGATTTATGCGACTGAGATAATACTTTTTTTTTTTTTTTTTAGTAGGGCTGGTAGTAGAGGAAACAAGCATTGTACAATGTCTGAGGGGTAAGGTATACTTGCTGTGTTTTTAGCTGTCCCAGTTAGCTACTGCTGCCTAACATATCACCCCAAAATGTGGTGGCTTAAAAAAAATAGAAATATTTATTATTATTCAGCATTTGCAAGTCAGCTACAACATTGTGCTCATCTGGGCTGAGCTTTTCCAAAGGCGGCAGGGTTCCCTCACTCTTCTTCAGGTAGCTGGGGGTCCTATGGGGCAGGCAGATGAGTTAACCTAAGATGACTTCATTCATGCAACTCTTAGGCAGCTGGCTGTTTAGTTTAGTTGGGCATTGAGATAATTGAGGGTGTGTGCATGTGTACACGTGTGTGTTGAAGGGAATGAAGAATAGGGATCTCTACTGGGGGGAGAAAGGATGTTACATATAAGAGGACTGTGGGGGTGTCCACCGAGGACAACTGTGACATGCTTTGCATTTCTGTCCATAACCTTGGCCTTTGTTAAGGTTAAGAGAACAGACTTTGAAGTCAGAAAGCCTAGATTTGTGGCAAGGTCCTAAACTTACCGCAACTTAGTTTTCTCATCTCCGGATTTCTCAATCCGGATAGTGTTACCCACCTCTCGGGGGCAGGAGTGAGGGAGATAATGTACACAAATCACTTAGCGTGGTACTGGGCACATAGTAGATGCTCAACAATTGGATTTTAAAAAAAAGGGGGGGTCAGATCTTGACCTTCCAGGCATTTATTTGCTTCCGTGATTCTAGACATCCCCAGCTTCTTCCTCTTCTTTTGCATATAGATATAAATAGCTTGGTGTGATCCTGGTGCAATGGGCCATGCATTCTATTTATACTCTCATCAGCAAAAGGCAAGGGGAAAGGTTCTAGCTTAAATCTGGATTGGAAAGACACTGGTCCTATGATTAGCCCTTAGACTGGCCCCTCAGAAAGAAATAGAAGGGAAGTATTAGCTGTCCCTGCTTGGTGAGATTCCAGCCCTAATTCCCTGGTGTCTTTCAGGAAACTGTCAGGAATTAGGGATCCCATTTGTCCCTCCTGTTGTCCAGCAGCTCTGCCTAGAAGAGCAGTGAAGTGTTGCACAGGATGCGTTTTGGCCACAAGCGTGTGAGGCATCTGTCTGAAGTGATGCTCCCAGAGTGCTGGATCCTGAGGCCCTCAGAAATCCAGCCCCCCTTGCCTGTTGGCTCACAGAAAGCCCACATCTGACTTCTATTCCTCTCCTTAAAAATGTGCTCTCTGGTTAAATGCAACAATCCTTGGGAAAGGTCATATTTGAAGTGGCAGACACAATCCATTAGCGTAAATGAAGGACAAAAACTCTGCCCTAGAACCTCTAGGGATCTGTGAGCACAGCTGAAGATTATCGGAAAAATCCATCTGAGAGTCCATTGCAAAATCTAGGTTCGCCTCTATCAGCCTTGCTGAAGGAGACCCCAGAAGTCATAGCCGCCGTGCTCACAGAAGAATCTACCCAGTGTCTACCCACTACTCAAGGCCACATCTTGACATCATACCTATATTGGCCAAAACTCAGCCCCTTAGAGCTCTCCTTCTTACAGAGCACTCCCAAGTGGGCCTGAAGCTGTCTCCCTATAGCTAGAATCAGATGCTAGAACCAGTATATTAGAGGGTCATCAATTTGCCCTCCGGCAGAGATCAACAAGGTGGGACCATAAGCCTTCTTGTTGAGAATAGTGTCCCTTAACTTTTAAGTCTCACAAACACACACACACACACACACACACAGCCTGGAAACTTCCACACTGCCATCCTGGCTGGCACTAGGCCTGCCATTGAGCTGGCGCAAAGAGAGTTGGGAGCACATGGCAGATTGGGGGTTATTTTTAAACACCCTTGCTGGGAGGCAGCAGTGACCTTAAAGTAGGTTGTCTCTCTTTTTCTGGCATTTCAGTTTTATTGTAAAAGCATTTATGTGTAGAAATAGAGAATGTTTAGCTGCAAAAGCACACGTTACTCAAATGGCAGATGTTGGCTGTTTCTCATGCTGGCAAAGGGAAATGGGGTGGGACCAGCAGGGGCACACTCTTGAGGTGAAGGGGAGCAACTGGCCGCCCGATATTGGGTCTTCTTCAAACCCAGGGAACCTGGGGGTCCCAGGGTCTTCCTCAACAGAGAAGGGATTACTCCCAGGAACCTCCAGGAAGACAAAGCACGTTTTGTTAGTGGGATGGTACCACGAACCCTCCCCCAAAGTCCCTTTGTTGGCGATGATTGCCTTAGAAAACCAGTGGCATTTCTTGCCATCCCCCTGGCTGAATCTAGGCCATCAAAAGAAAGGAAATAAAAGGGAATCAGCTTCAACTCAGAGAGCCAAGAAACATGGTGAATACCTGAAGATTTGTAAGTATTCTGAGAAGTTGAATCTTTAAATAATAATAGTCATAATAGCAGTGTATGAATATATTATACTAATATTTATTACTACATTAATTAAATAATATATGACATATATAAATAGGCTAGTATAGTACTTTAATAATAATAGGTTAGCATAGCATTTCATACTATTATTCATATGCTATTATCATTTCAATGAGTAGCTCTGCAAAAATTTATTAGATGTTTTATGTATGTTAACACAATACCAGACATTGGGGGTCCAAAACACTCAGGGGTTACAGTGTAGTGTAGGGGGAAAGATAGATGCATAAACGGATAATTTCAGTAAATTAGAACAGCATAGAATGGAATGGAAATGAGTAGGACAGAGGAGGGCACAGGCCCAGCGAGGGGTGAGGTGACAGAGACATGCTATCACCATTGCTTGTTGGAGGTGTCAGGCTAGTGAGAGGATTAGAGATCACATCCAGAAAGGCCTAATACATGGAAAGTCTTCTAAAACAGCAACAACTGTTGATGTCCTGTTCTATGCCTGGAACCTTCTTGCTCAAGGCCCTGCTTGAAGACCTACCTGCTCAACTCTCCTGGGAGATGAGCGGTCCCTTGGCCTTGTGCCCCCAGCACCTTCCACTCCTTTCTCCTAGAGCTTGGTGCATTGCAGCTTCATGATCTCATTTGACCCTTTCTCTCCCACTGGACCTTGGGCCCAACACAGAATGCTGTCACCTCTGTGTTCCCAGAGCTGGGCAGAGCGCCTGTCACACAGCCAGTCATCAATAAAGGTTTCTGGCATGAATGAGCAAATGACTACCTGAGAAACATTACAGAAAGTTAGGCTGCTCTTCAACCCCGTTTACTAAGGAACCTTGAGTTATTTTTGATTGAATAGAGCAAACACCCAGATCACTGCTCCCCTGGGTTTCAGATCAAATGCTAGGCTAGAATTTTATGCTTCCAGGGGCAAAATAAAGAGCAAAGGGAGTTAAGTGATTTGTTAAGATGATGGTTACAGCTCTCCTCTGAAGTGGAAAATCCATGAATCAGAAAAGCTCACTGGTCTCCTTCCATAATAGGAAGTGTTCAGCCAGAGACCAAAGGAAAGGTTCACTTCAAGGCAGACTTAAACCCAGAGCATCCGGCCATCAGCCCTGAGCCTCCTACAAGCGTTTGTGCAGCTCGAGTCCCCTGATCCCCAGTTGCACCGAGAACGGAGTGACTATATCCAGGGGATATTTGAACATTTATGAAACCAGAGCCGTGTCCCAGTTCTTCAGCATCTGGTTTGGAATAAAAATCCACACAGAAGACTCGCCACCGAAAAGCAAAGCTGTTGCACTTGGATGGGGCAAGCCCTGGGAGTGCCACAGGAGTTTGCCAGATCGCAGGGGGACAAACAAGAGAGAGGCAAACCAAGAGACACACTCTTAACCATAGAGAACAAATTGATGCTTCCCAGAGGGCAGGTGGGGGAGGGACGGAGAAAACAGGTGATGAGGATGAAGGAGGCACTTGCCATGATGAGCACTGGGGGATGCATGGAAGGGCTGAATCACTGTATTGTACACATTGTATGTTAACTCACTAGAATTTAAATAAAAACTTTACAAGAGCAGTTTGCAAAATCCTTTTGCTTCTCACTGCTGTTCTCTTCTCAGCAAGAATCCCTCCTACCTCTTTCCTATTATCAGATATTCTTCCAGCCCAGATGTCCTGGGCTTGCTTTCTGGAGCCCAGACATAAGGAGGTAATAAAAACCAAAATGAAAACACAACACTTACCAATAAAAAGAAGCATTGCCCCCCTTTTATTCTGCTAGAATCATCATGAGCCAAGACACAGGCTGCCAGTTTCCAAAACATGAACTCAAGCGTCCTAGGAATGCTCCTTTTCTTCCCTTACAGAAATTTGTTAAATTCAACATCATCCGAGCAATTTATTTAATCTTCTCAACTCTTATGGTTTCACGACTCCCTGAGCATTATACCGGGAACAACAAAGCCAGACCCTGAGTGTCGATATCAGGGATGAACTGTTATGTTCTCCCTTCACCGTAAAGAAAGGGAGAGTAAATTAACATATTTAATTGTGCATATCTCTACATGTGACTGCATGCATCTCTTAAAGACATGGGATTTGAACGATTCTCTGAGGCTATAAACTTGTAAGGATTGAAATGACCTTATTTTTACTCCTACGAGGACCAGGGCAAACTGAGAAAGCCTGTGTAACATCTGTCACTTCTTGCATTGGGTCCTTCACAACAAAGGACAAAGAAGGATTTCAATAGCAATTCTCACCATTTTTTCATTTAATTGTCTTGGATTTTTCTATCATACAAATAAATTGTCTACAAATGTTTTTCCTGCTTTTCTGACATTGGTACCTATTATTTCTATTTCATGATATGTTGATTTGAGCAAATGAAGCTACCAATAGAGCTGATATGAGAGGAGCTCGTAGGCAGAGTCTGAAACTTCTGAGTTCTGGGACCTGAGTTCAAGTCCCGGCTCTGAGCCTATGTTGGTCAGGTAACCATCCAGGGCTCCTAGTTCCTCCATGCAAAGGGGAAGTGACGGTGCTTTCTTTATTGTCCTGGGACGTAGATGCAGCATCTGGTGTGTGGGAGGGGTAAGTAAATGGCAACAATCCCTATAATCTTCATGGCGATTGCAGCACACCTTCCTTTTAACAACCTCTAAGATTCCACACTAAGGATGAGGGACATTGGGGGTTCTGTGTGAGCCCAACCATTCCTCCTCCTTGCCTCCAGATTTCAAGCTAGTTGAGAACTAGACACAGATCCCAAAGGATATTAACATCCAATATTCATTTAATTGCTGTTATGGTTATTTGCAGAATGCCGTTTGCACCTGCTGCTAAGGCGCGTTCCCTTCCTATCTGTCCTCTCCCTTGCAGTCTAGATCTTGAGATTTGCATGTTGAGGGAGTGGGCTTGGCCTGCCCCCTAACCCATGGAGCCTAAATAAGACTCAGAGCCAAGTCAAAGGGCATAGAATGAATAGTTACATTCAACATATTCCAATCATTTGGAAACAGAAATAAAAGAATGTCAGATCCTGACTATTTTCTCATGGAGAAGAAAGAAAGGGGAATGCGAAGGAAGCAACCAACCAAACAAGAAGTTATTCCCTAATTCTTCCTCACTGAGACCAGGAGAATCGGGGACATCCCCATATTATGGACCAGGCCAGGATTGTGAAAGGAAAAAAGAATGGTTTTCTTTTTATTGGCTCTTTAAAATATTCATCTTTTTATTCATTAAGATGTGGGTTCCCAAAACAATGAATTCAAAAAATTCAATTCACCTGGTACCCCAACCATAAAATTCAATTCAATACGTCTGTACTGAATATTTACTATATGTAGGGCATCTTGTCAGAGTTCATTGTATTGCTTATTCACCATGGATAAAACATTGTGACAAAGTCCAATTTAAACTGGAAAAGATGGTATTATGCCAAGGTAACCATCACAAGACTTCTCAGAGCTTTGAATATTCTACAGTGCTGTATGGAGTTCCAGTACCTCTAAAGCAACACAAACCCATTATAGCCCATCCTGCCATCTGCTTATATTTGACCATTCACTGGATGGTCAGGCTGTGCCTCAGGATAGAATATAATGTGAGTGTGGCCAAGGTTAAAAGGCAGATAAGTGCATCCAGGGAAGAAACCAGTGCATGATCTGAAGTCACTAACAGACAACGTCTACACCAGGTTCAAGTGGTGCAGTGTTTACTTACAGCAAGAGGAGAGAGTGCACAGGACCCAGGCCCTGGCATGCATTGCTTTTCCCCACACCTCACACTGCCCCCCACCCCCACAGTGGATCCAAGGCACAGTTGATACAGGTGATGTGTTTGCATGAATCCCACCTTGTACCACAGTGGGAGGCCCCAGACCCCTCTTCTGTGGGGTCTGAAATACAGAAAGCTGGGGATGTGCCTGAGGGTCATTGATATAAGTGCTTAGGCAGAACAAAAGAGCACTCACTGAGTCTGAAATAGGAAAAGATACTCTCTCACAAGGGCAAGCCCCGCATAGGCTGCGAGAGCTTGTTATGTCAGAGAATGGACATGTTCTTATGCAGCCAAGCAAGAGTCAAAAGACTGCACGGGATCCCCCTTTCCAACAGAATACACCTGAAATTTTTGAATGAAAAAATAAAAATAATAACAACTGAGGATTCTGACTCTGAAAAGTAAATAAAAGCAAGTAGATTGTGGAGAGGAGTCAAAACTTCAAGGAGGGACCACCAAGGTGAGCTTCTGTCTCTCTCTCCCTCTAGCTTTGTTTTGAGGGTGATCTCTAGCCATGTTGCAGTGTGGTCCTTTGATGTCAATAGAAATTATTTCTTTCTGATCAGAGGAACCAGAGACATATCCTGAGGTCTGGTGAGTGGAGGAAGCCAGAAGGAGCAACTCTCCTAATTCTGTATTTAACCCTTCCCAAGTCCCAACATTACATCCAAGCCATACACATGCACAAGACAGACCCAAACCAATACAGTGAAGTCTTTGAGAACTAAGCTGGACTTGAACTGATACCCATAGAAAGTAAGAAAGAATTTGGGGTCTGAATCAAACTCAGTTGGTTGTCTGCTAAAACAAATTTCAGCCCTTCGTTAGTGTTATCATAGGACTGAGTATACAGGAGTATTCACAATGTCCAAAATTATAATCCAAAAGTATAATCAAAATTACCCAGTATACAAAGACCCAGGAAAATGTGGCCAACTCTCAAGAGAAAAGACAAAGAAGAGATGCCAGCCCAAAGATGACCCAAAGACGTTAGGATTATCAGGCAAAGACTCTAAAGCAGCATTAATACTATGCTCCATGAGCTAAATAAAAATATGCTTGAAATGGGGGCACCTATGTGCCTCAATTGGTTGAGTATGTGACTCTTGATTTTCCTCAGGTCATGATGATCATAGGAATGAGCCCTGTGTTGGGCTCCATGATCATCATGGAGTCTGCTTGTCCCTTTCCCTCGGTTCCTCTCCTGACTTGTGCTCTCTCTCTCAAACAAGTAAATAAATAAAATATTTTAAAAATATACTTGAAATAGGGCGGACGGCGGCGGCGCGCACTGGCGTAGACACTCTCGGGCCATGGTGGTGGTGGCACCCGCGCAGAGCCCGGCCGCTGGGGCCCCCAAAGTGCTGCTTCTGTCCGGCAAGCCCGCTGCCACCGCCGCCGCCGCCGGAGCCCCGGCCGGCCGGGCTCTGCCACTCCTGGTGCCGGGCCCGCGAGGGGCCAGCCCCGAGGCGGCAAGCGGGGGGCCGCCCCAGGCACGCAAGCGACAGCGCCTCACGCACCTGAGCCCGGAGGAGAAGGCGCTGCGGAGGAAACTGAAAAACAGAGTAGCAGCCCAGACTGCCAGAGACCGAAAGAAAGCTCGAATGAGTGAGCTGGAACAGCAAGTGGTAGATTTGGAGGAAGAGAACCAAAAACTTTTGTTAGAAAATCAACTTTTGTGAGAGAAAACTCATGGCCTTGTAGTTGAGAACCAGGAGTTAAGACAGCGCTTGGGGACGGATGCCCTGGTTACTGAAGAGGAGGTGGAGACCCAGACCAAGGGGAATGGAGCGAGGCCAGTGGCCGGGTCTGCTGAGTCCGCAGCACTCAGACTACGTGCACCTCTGCAGCAGGTGCAGGCCCAGTCGTCACCCCTCCCGAACATCTCCCCATGGATTCTGACAGCGTTGACTCTTCAGACTCTGAGTCTGATATCCTGTGGGGCATTCTGTTCAACTTGGATCCAGTCATGCTCTTCAGATGTCCTTCCCCAGAGTCTCCCAGCCTGGAGCAGCATCCAGAAGCCCATCCCGAAGGACCCAGTTCCTTACCAGCCTCCCCTTCTCCGTCACTGGGGACGTCATCAGCCAAGCTGGAAGCCATTAATGAACTGATTCGTTTTGATCACGTATACACCAAGCCCCTAGTCTTAGAGATACCCTCTGAGACAGAGAGCCAAGCTAATGTGGTAGTGAAAATTGAGGAAGCACCTTTCAGCCCCTCAGAGAAAGATCACCCTGAATTCACTGTCTCAGTGAAGGAAGAACTTGTAGAAGATGACTTCATTCCAGAGCTGGGCACCTCAGATCTACTTTCATCCAGCCACTGCCTGAAGCCATCTTCCTGTCTACTGGATGCTTACAGTGACTGTGGGTATGAGGGCTCCCCTTCTCCCTTGAGCGACATGTCCTCTCTGCTTGGTGTAGACCATTCTTGGGAGGACACTTTTGCTAATGAACTCTTTCCTCAGCTGATTAGTGTCTAAGGAATGATCCAGGGCTGTTACCCTTTTCTTTTGACCATTATAACTGCCTGGAAGATAGCAAAGAAGCCTGTGCTTCATTTTAAAAAGCCAAAGTAGAGGGTGTACAGTGCTAGGGAATTCCCTTAAAGTATTTGTCTGTTAAACTGTATAGGTCACCCCAAGTATTGTCTTTGTCATCCAGCAGTCCAAGGTACTCAGATATATTACTACAATCCAGAATTACAGTTTTTGAGGTTGTACCCTTAAGGGCAATAGTCTGCCCTAAAATTCTTATGTAAGGGTCATCAGACAAGCATCTTAGACATGAAATTTATGAGTGGCCCTTTAACATTTCTTTTACTCCTTCTTGGCATCCCAGGCTTGCCTCCAATTTTAAGTCCTTTAGTTTGCTTCTGCAAGCAGAGAACCTACCTGAGGGGGCTCCTTTCCCTCATGTACAGTTCACGTAAAGATCAAGAATCTTGTGTAAAACTATGGAAATTTACTATGTAAATGCTTGATGGAATCTTTCCCTGCTAGTGTAATTTTTGGAAGGTGCTTTCTCCATTTATTTAAAACTACCTGTGCAATTAAAAAGTGCAATGCAAAAAAAAAAAAATATATATATATATATATATACTTGAAATAAGTGAAAATATAGGAGTTTGGATTAGACAAATAGAAACTGTAAAAAAGAAGGAAGTGGAAAATTTAAAAATACAATATATGAAATAAAAAATTCAGTGGGGGATCCAATAGCAGAATAGAGATAATGGAGGGAAGCCCATGATATCCAACGTGAAGACAGAAAAGAGTGAAAATAAATGACAGTTTATTTGAAATAAAACCAAACGTGTCAACATGCATTTCACCAAGTCCAAGAAAGAGAAGAGACTGATGAGAACAGAAAATTACTTGAAGAGATTATGGCCTCAATTTCCCTAATTTGGTGAGAGACATAAATTTAGAGCTTTAAGAAGCTCAGTGATCTCTGAACAAGACAAAGTCTTTAAGAAATACCTGCACACATCATAATCCGATGGCTAAGTACCAATGGAAAAAAAATCTTGAAAGCAGCTAGAAAAAATAACACATTATGTACAGGGAACAATAATTTGAATACTAGCGGGTTTCTCTTCAAACACCGTGGAGACCAAAGAGACCAAAGAAATAGCATCTTCAAAGTGCTTGAAGGAAAAGGATTGTCAGCTCAGAATTCTGAATGCAGCAGAAATATCCTTCAACAATCAAAGCAAAAAAAAAAAAAAAAAGACATTTTCAGGTAAAGAAAAACTGCAAAAATCCATCAGCAGCAGACTGGCTGTAACAGAAATGCTACAGGAAGTTATTCCAGCTCTTCTGGAAATGAAACCAGAGAGAAACCTGGGTCTTTGGGAATGAAGGAAGAGCCTCAAAAATGGCAAATATCTGAACAACTATAAAAGGCCATTTTCTCTTCTTGCGTTCTTTAAAATATGTGTCTTTTGAAAGCAAAATTTGGGATTATCTTTGTAGTTTACAATGTTTGCAAATGTAATACCTATGACATGGTAAGACAAAGATCAGTGTGGGGAGAAGAGAGCTTACCAAGTTTCTAATCTAAGTTTCAATATTGACTCTAAGTAGACTTTGAAAGGTAGATGTATATATTTCAATATGTAGGCAACCACTTAGGAATAAAATATAACCCCCCAAAATCAAACAAATTAATATGGAAGATTAAAACTTTTCTTAAATAATGCTCCAAAGGCAGGAAAAGATGAAGAGAGGAATCAAAACAAGAATAGACAAAGAAAATACAAATTATAAAATTGTAGGCCTAAACCCAATCACATTAATAATCACAGTAAATATTAATGGTCTAAACTCTCCAATTAAAAAATATAGATTAATAGAATAGATTAAAAAACAAGTTTGTACTATATCCTACCTGCATGGCACATATTTTATTTTTTTTTAATTTTAAAAGATTTTATTTATTTATTTGAAAGAGAGAGGATGAGAGAGAGCTCCGGGGGGTGAGGGTCAGAGGGAAAAGCAGACTCTCCACTGAGTGGGGAGCCCAATGAGGGACTCAATCCTGAGACGCCAAGATCATGAGCTGAGTCAAAGGCAGTCCCTTAACCAACTGAGCCACGGAGGCACCTGACACATATTTTAAATAGAAAGTCACAAATAGGTTGAAAATAAAAGTTGTACCATGCAAAGAGTAGGCATTAGAAGGGAAGAGGGGCTACTTCAGTGTCAAGTAAAACAGACTTCAAAACAAAGAGTGTTACCAGAGATAAGGATGGTCATTCCATAGGCATAAAAGGGAGAGTTCTTTAGAAAGACATAACAATTATAAATGAGTATGCAACTAATAACACAGCCTCATGATTCATGAAGCAAACATGGACAAACTGACAGAGGGAAGTAGACAATTCCAAAATCATCCTCAGCAATTGATAGAACAACTGGAACAAAAAAATCAGTAATGACATAAAATACCTGAAGAACACTACTAACCTTGATCTTACTAACATTTTTAGTCTACTATATCCAACAACTGTAAAATAAACATTCTTTCCAAATGCTCAGCATATATTCACCATAAAACAAGTTCCAATAGATTTAAGAGAATTGAAATAATACAAAGTATATTCCCTGAGTTCAGCCTGATTAAATTGAAAATCAGTAACAATGCGATATCTAGGAAAACTAATATCTGGGAATTAAGCAACACACTTCTCGATAATTCAGAGGTTAGAGTGCAGCATAAGTGTCCCAGAGAAGGTGCCAAGTATGCAGTGTTTGCCTAATTTAATTGAGCACAGAAGTGATTTGTTTTTGTTTTTTGTTTTTAAGATTTCACTTATGTATTTGGTAGAGAGGGAGAGCATACAAGCAGGGGGACCGCAAACAGAGGGAGAAGCAGGCTCCCTGATGAGCAAGGGGCCCAACTCGGGACTTGATCCTAGATATCTGGGATCATGACCCAAGCTGAAGGCAGATATCCAGCTGAGTCACCCAGGTGCCCCAAAAGTGATTTTTTTAGTGGAGTACTTCATAAGACTAGTGCTTAATGAGGCATGTTCTGGGAAGCTTACCTAGAATTGGCCCCTGAAACCATGATGTCTTTTCTTTTAGGAAGGGAGTGATATTTCCATCTGCACCTGTAGAGAATGTTCTATCTGTCATAAATGTTAAGCAAATTCGTACTGATGGGAGACTGCCCCTGTAGCATGTCATCCATGTCCATCTACAATTGTTTACTTTTTGTTGGTGCTTTTCCTAGGTTGAGATTCTTCAATAGGGACACAGTTGGCTTGTATCCCAGAAAAAGCAATTCATCAAGTAATTGCCAAGTGAGGGAGCTATCACTGGAGTGATGGGCACAGCGGAACCTGCTATAACAAAGCAGAGTCTGACCCTATGGAGGAGGGTGGAGTTCTTCCGGTGGTCCCACAAAAGAATGATTGTATTTCAGATCTATTAGAGGAGGTCTTTCCCTTTTTTGTTTTCTTAAAAAAAAAAAAAAGAAAATTCCTTTGAGCTGCTCACCCTGGGGAGAGCAGCTTGTTCTTGTTTAAGGGTAATTGCAGATAAAATCCATTACGACTTGCCGAGGAAATGAAGTTGAGATTGGAAATGGTTTGCTGGAGATGGGCCATGGAGGAAGATGGGGTGTGATGTGGAGTGTTGAGAGGGGTCTGGGCTGGAGGGGAGGTTGGGAGAAGGGCTCCAGCCTTCTTTGGCCAAAGAAGCTATAGGCTCTAAAGATCCTCCCCACACCCCAATCCATCCCCTCTGTCCCCTGGGTTTCCTCGAGAGTATCCCCGGATGAGCTAGCAATGACCATGCCCTGGGGGGGTGCAGCCCCCCTCCCCATCCTGGCCACTGCCGTGGTGACAGCTGCTTTGTGTGCACAGATGTGCTATGTTCTGAACTCAGCCTGCACAGAGATTTCTGAAAATGAAAAGGTGGGATGTTCAGGTACAGATCAAGAGCTCTGGCGTGTTATTTCCATGCCAGGGCTTGTTGATGAAGATCCCCTTGGCCCAGAAAATAGCCCCTACAGCTCATAGGTTGCTGACTACTACAGTATTTCTGCTCAAAGAGACCCCAGCTTACAAAAGAGGACTAAGGCAGTTTTCCTCTCCTAGTATCTTCTCTGTTCAGCGCCTAGGGACTGGAGCCATGACACATCAGAATCACTGGGGCAGTTTTTCAAAAACAGGTTTCTGGGCGTACTCATGGAGAGACTGGTCCGGCATGCCTGCGATGAGCCTGGGAATCGGGAGGTTTGGCAAGTGCCGCTGGTGGGCCCTGTCTGTAGTCAGGTTGATGGAGCCCTATTCCTTAGTCTCTTCTTTTGGGAGCATCTCATCACCAAGTCCTGATGGGTGAGCACCAGACCCCTTCTAGCTCCTGATCCACCTCTCCCGGTGTTGATGGCTGTTCTGCCAACAAGCGGGTGTCTCTGTGTCTGTGGCCCCTGTAGGCTCTCACCATGCACTTGGCCCCAGCACGCTGGTCTTTGCAGTGCTGGGTACTCAGTGAGTTGCTGGGAGAACTCATTGACCATTACGTGGTTGGAATATATCTCCCAAGGGTCTGAGGTTAAGACTGTATAGTATATACTTTACCATCTTTCATTTTAATGTTTAAAATGGATACAAATGGGACAACTGGGTGGCTCAGTGGGTTAAGCCTCTGCCTTCGGCTCAGGTCATGATCTCAGGGTCCTGGGATTGAGCCCCGCATCGGGCTCTCTGCTCAGCAGGGAGCCTGCTTCCCCCCTCTCTCTCTCTCTGCCTGCCTCTCTGCCTACTTGTGATCTCTGTCTGTCAAATAAATAAATAAACAAAATATTTTTAAAAAATAAAATAAAAATAAAATGGATATGAACTTGGCATTCATCTACATAGTAAACTTCCATTAAAAAACCCGCCATCCTCCCCAGTCCAATCTTAAATCACGTGATGTTCTTTGTGCGGTGTTCATCTCGTCGGATTGGTTGTCTGTCACAAAGTGTCATGTTTCCAGGGCATACACACCCCAGCGTGAGATGTAAGTGTGAGAAAGGTTCACTTGTCTTAGAGAAGCTCTCGGCTGAAGAATGGAAAAAGACCGAGCATAAGCTCCTTCCAGAACTAAGGAGATCCACTCCAGCCCTAAAAACTGGGCCCAGAGTTAAGCAGCAGAGGGACTGTATGGAAGAAAGGATGGGACAGAGATCAGGGACCTCCAGAAGCTCATCTGAGACTTCCACTGACTCTCCTAGCAGGTCCGTTGAAAATAAAAGTAGAGAGAGGTGTTTTGCACGATCCCCTGATGAGGGAACTAGTTTTCCTTCTGGTAGTTGATGGTTAATTGATGGTCCAAGCTGACCATTCTCAATGTGGCTGGGCAAATGCAAGGACTAGCATCAGCGAGCCACTGGCTGCAGGTTATGAGAAGCTTTAGGGCAATGCACATTTTTTCCCCCTGTTTTGAATCGTTCTGTGCTTTTTCAGCAAGAGGATATCATCTGGCTTTGAACTGAGTCCAATCTTTCAGCCACTCTGCTTTGTCCTTTAAGCAAGTTGCTCTCCATCCCCTCCGGATGGAAAATTTATTACAGTGTCTTGGATGGCCCTCCTTTTAATTGCCAACTTATTCCCCCTTAAACATCTTGTGCTTTATGACCCAGGCCTCTGCTGGTGCTGGGTCGCGGCCTGCGGAGAAAGGTCGGAGCTGAGGTCTCTCCTCTAAGTATGACAACCCACCCACGGAGCAGCCAAAGCCCGTGAAATAAACAGCTCCCGCTGCCCTTTTGTCGTTTATCTTTACTGCTTGAGGAAAATTCACGGAGCAGAGCTGCCGCGCTCGTTTGTCCTCAGGGTCTCGCAGCTGCGTCCGTGAGCATTTGGCCACTGTGCACGCAGATGAGATCCTTCGCGTTCGCCGTTCAAGACAGGAGTAAAGTGAGATGATATACAAAGAACTGTATCCGAGGGATCTAAACTCACAGAGATGTATTTTCTGTCTTCCATTTTTAGCAGGCTGCCCTCAACTCTGTGAGCAGCCTCCATAATTCATTTGCTCATTCAATTCCTCCTAATATGTGGTCCCAAAATAGATTCAGTGTCCTTGCCTTGACGATGGCGTGTTTCACCAGCAGGATCCAGGGCAGCATCTTTGTGCACTGGAGAATTATTAATGCGAAGAGAGGCCCGTAGACACACCCTACCAGAAAAAAAAGAAGCAGAGAGGGATTTTTGGACTCTGAAAGATTAAAATCTCGGTTAGTTACAGGACACCAGCAGCTGATGGGTAAAGCTCGAATCTATGGGAGCCACTGATAAAAACAATGATAAAACAGAGCATTGTCATGCTGTTATGGAACAAGAAAATCATGGAACAAATTGATGATTTTTTTTTTAAATTTCTGAGAAACACAGAAAATTCATATGTCCCCATTTCTCAGAACTCAAGAATGAAATAAAGAATTTCATTTTCCTTAAGGTCTTCATGTGCGAAGTGGTCTGTTTGGCAAAGTGAGTAGCTGGGATTGTTTTTTTCTGGGTTCCAGAACCAAACACCAGCCATAGGGGATTAAATCTAGGGTTTTTGCTGCCGGAGGCTCCGTCCTTGGTCCTGTCGAGCCCAGATAATTCTGAGCTGGTGTGTAAGAAACACAAAGGATTCTGGTGAGATCCTGGGCAGGGCCACTGTGGCTCCTGGATGTCGGCCCTGACTCAGTCTTTCACTTGTGTTAACTTGGAAAAAATCCCATAACATCTCTTCAGGCTTGAAGACTCCCATCTGCACTGGGTAGGGAGGGAGAGAGGGTTAAGTGCGGTGACCCATGATAAAGAATGCAGGGAACATCCGTCACCACAATCTCACCCTGTGACTTTGCAGGGACTTACTATTTCTTCCATGTTGGGACATTTTCCTCTGAAGATTCAGGGTGTCTATATAACATTTGAGTTCCCTTTCCTTTTTACAAGTGACATCTTTCTTTTTTTTTTTTATTTTTTATGTTTTATAAAGATATATTTTTATCCCTAGGGGTACAGGTCTGTGAATCACCAGGTTTACACACTTCACAGCACTCACCAAAGCACATACCCTCCCCAATGTCCATAATCCCACCCCCTTCTCCCAACCCCCCTCCCCCCAGCAACCCTCAGTTTGTTTTGTGAGATTAAGAGACAAGTGACATCTTTCTATGATGATTTGACAGCATTTTGTTGGTGGTTTAAAAAACAATTCCTAGAAGAGGGACACCTGGGTGACTCAGTCGGTTAAGCATCTGCCTTTGGCTGAGGTCATGATTCCAGGGTCTTGAGATCAAGCTCTGCATCAGGCTCCTTGCTCAGCAGGGAGTCTGCTTCTCCCTTCCCCTCTGCCTGTTGCTCCCCCTGCTTGTGCTCAAACTGTCTGACAAATAAATAAATAAAATATTTTTTAAAATTCCTAGAGGAAGTAAGATGTGAGGGACAGGGAAAGAGGAATCAGAAAGAATAAGGATGCATCTGGCTCCAGGTGGTGGGGAGGAAGGATGCAGAGTCCTATTTCCTGGCTTTGTATTCTGGTTCTGCCACTTCTTGGGTATGTGACTTGGACAAGATATTGGGCTAAGTTTCCTCATCTGTAAGATGTGATTCTAATGGCACCTGCCTCACAGAGCTTAGTGAGAAGTATGTAGACAGTGTATAGGGAGCCCTCAGCAGGATGCTTGGCTTACAGCAAGCTCTCCAGAAATGTACACTGTTCACTGCTACATCTACCTGTGCCCTCAACAAAAATTTGTTTGAATTCATAAATGAATTCATAAGTGAATTCATAAAGTAGTAATAAAAAACCAAAATGGAGGGGCACCTGGGTGGCTCAGTCAGTTAGACATCTGCCTTTGGTTCAGGTCACGATCCCAGGGTCTTTGGATCGAGGCCACGTCGGGCTCCCTTTTGTTCTCCCTCTTCCTGTGCTGCTCCCCCTACTTATGCCCTCTTGCTCTCTCTGTCAAATAAATAAATAGAGAAAACAAAACAAAAACAAAATGAAGGCAATTAAAGAATGAAACCCTTCCAAATGTCTTCTCTGAATACCACGAATGTAAATTTTCAGGACAGTCCACAAGCATGGGTCTGGTCCCAAGCATCTTCTTGAGCCTTCTGTGCTTCTCCCTCCACCCACACTGCTTCAACCCCACCAGATGCACAAGCAGTTCTCCAAATGCTCCGTAGTATTCCATGCATCAAGATTTTAGCCTAAAACACTGCCTTCCCTTTAAATACTGAGGGAATCCTAATTCCTTGAGGCTTTATTCAAACACAGCCTCATTAGTAAATATTTCCCAAATCATCCTGAGTCAGACTTAATTGAGTTTTGAAAATAGGCTAGCAGAATGTTATTGTGGTTGTTATTGGTGTTTGTTTTACCAGCTGGGACATGTCCCGTTGACTCTTTGCCCCTCAACAGTTCCATGGGTCCAGTTTTGGGGAACCAGGAGTTCCATACATGCATCAAACTCTCCCTAGAACCAGGAGGGGCACTTCTATCTTTTCCTAAGCTTGGTTCCTTCCTGGTAGTGATGTCAGCCATTGGTGGAATAGATGGGTATTTGTTGTCTTACGAATAAAGGGGTTGGACTAGTTGTTTGAGGCTCCTCCAGCTTTAAACTCCCATTATTCCTGGGGCTAGATGACCCTTACAAATTATTCGTGGACATTTGTCACAATTCCACCCCAAATTTCTAGCTCTCAAAGATGCCATAACAAACAACAAAAATTCCTGCCTTCCTCCCCAACACAAACAAATGTACAACTTGTCCCTTAAGTAGATTTTTTAAAAAGATTTTATTTATTCATTTCAGAGAGAGATATATATATATAGAGAGAGAGAATGTGTGAGCAGGAGGAAGGGCAGACGGAGAGGAAGAAAGTCTCAAGCAGACTCCATACTGAGCTTGGAGCCTGACATAAGGCTCCATCTCACGACCCTGAGGTCACAACCTGAGCTGAAATCAAGAGTCAAACCCTTAGCCGACTGAGCCACCCAAGTGCCCCTGCCAAGTAGATTCTCGATTGCTCCTTAGAAATGCCTGGCCTGGGGCACCCACAACAATGTCTCAGGTTTATAAAAATTCTTTGGGACACTGGGTATGTGCTCATGTCTCATATTTTCAATATGATCATGAGACTGAAACAAAGCAACTTATCCCAAAGAGAGGCTGTGAAAGACAGCAGGTAAGGGACAGACATGTGAGCTCTGTGACATCTGTAGGGGTATGTATTTAGTTGCAGTGGATGCCAACTGTCACCCTTTGCTTGAGGAAAAATGTATTCCATTCTCTGGTAAAGTTCTCTACCTTCACTCACCATAAACAACATGTGGAGGAATTTTCAGTCTATAATGTTCCTTTGTAGAGATAGAGCAGGTGACTACGGCTAAGTCCTTGTTCACCCTGCAATTCTTTGCAGGATAAAATGGCATTTTATTACACTGTGATAGCGGTTTTGATTACACAGGGCACTGAAAAGGAGAGATGGTGATTGAGCCACAGACTGAAATTCAATCTCATGATTTTAGAGGTTCCATTATGCCAGGCCAAGTGCTATTCTCAGGCTTTCTGCTTGATGTTCTGTAGCCATTGCCTCAGACTAATCATAATCCATCTGACTATCTAATTCTAACAGTCTAATTTTATCATTCTGTAATTAAGTTTCTTCTGGCAGCATGTATTTAGCCATAAAGGGAAATATTTCCTTTCCCATTTTCAAAATTGGTTAAGTGAGATGAGGAAAGGTAATTGTAGCCACTGAGTTCAACATTTTTTTTGAGCAATGGTTTTCCTTTTGACTTAAAGAGCTGATAGATTCATCCAAGAAAAAGCTTTCAGGTATAAAACGTTTGAAGCATTTTTCCTAGAAGGACAGTCGTAAAACACTTTAATCACTGCCTCGAGGCCAAAGGCCTAAAGGGAGAATGAACAAAGTTTCCTCAGCAAATATGTCCCATAGTTGATAATCTTGTGTATCTGAGAGGCAGGGGCTGTTTGTTGTTTATATACTATCCAATGTCCTCTGACTATATTGGCTGTGGAAGATGCCTAGCTGAAGAACTACATTTCCCAGTCTTCCGTGCAGAGAAAGATGTCATGTGACAAAGACTGGCCAATGAGATGTAAGCAGAATGGGTGGGAGGACTTCTGCAAAAGATTATCCTAAGAAAGGTGGTCTCAGCTAGAGGTGTTTCCTGAGCACTGCTTCCTTCTTTCTTCCTAGAAAGAGAATTTGGTTCCTGGAGCTGAAGCAACCTTCAGTGATCAGAGGGAAAGGTGGAGAGAACTGTGGAGGACTTGGCCCTGACATCCTTAAACCAGTAAACCAACACCAGCACCAGCTCACCATGGACTTTTCATAATGATGGAAAAATAAAGCCCAGTGTGGTTGAAGCCATTCTGATTTTGCCATCTGATTACATTCATGCATTTATTTGTTCATTTGTCTCTCTTCACTGGAATGTAAAGCCACAAGGACACTGACTTTGTTCATCACTGTATATTATGCCCGGAATGTCACAGGCACTTGATAAGACATTGAATGAAGGTGGCCAATTCACTTACTGATACAATCTGTGAGCTAGTAAGAACTAAATTTGTCACTGGGTCTTCTCCCAAAGCACATCCCACTCTCAGAGGTTACTAAAAAGCCAGATTTCCAAAAGGAGATTTAAAACTCTTCATTTTGGGGTGCCTGGGTGGCTCAGTCAGTTAAGCATTTGCCTTTGGCTCAGGTCATGATCCCAAGGTCCTGGGTTGGAATCCCAGGGTCAGGCTCTCCGCTCAGTGGGGAGCCTGCTTCTCTCTTTCCCTCTGCCTGCCCCACCCCACTCTTGCATGCTCACACACTCTCTGTCAAATAAGTAAACAAAATCTTAAAAAAAAAAAAACAAAAAAAAAAACAACAAAAAAAAACAACCTCCTCATTTAAACCATGAAATCTTTAGGATATTTCTACATGGGTGTAAGTTTTTGGTAGTCACTAAAGACCTTTTATTAACATAGTTCCCAAATCATGGAGTAAAGGGGGAATTTTAGATATTCCCCCCAGAAAAATCCACCTGCCTGTGTCTAAGCCTGAATCCAGTGTTAAGCCAGGTAAAGCATTCCTGACCATGGGAGGGACCAACTTTGGGATCCCAGAAGCCAGTCTAATGCTCTGCAACGCGAGCCTTTGGGGATTTTACAGCTGGGGAGGGATGTCACAGTTGCTTTGGAACAACTGGCCCAGGACGAGGCAGAAGCCCAGGGAGCCTTCTCTCACTCTTGCCTAAAATGAAGGGAGCTGGGCTGAGGGTTGGGGTTGGCATGTCTGCTCAGCCAACACCTCAAGGGGCTTCCCCTCTTGAGAAACCATTGATTTGGAACCCCCCCACGCTCTTTCTATGTAAAGTTTCTTGGTAGTGTGTATGGTGTTATTTACTTAGTGAATGCATTCTCCTGGCTAATTTCGGTTTGTATGTAGTCTAAACTGGATGAACACGGTCCCTTTCTACTCAAATTATTCCCCCCTTCACTACAGCTGCATCTAAATCATACTGTACGTTAAAAAAAGAGTAAAAATTCCAAGGTCAGAGCAGGGTTCTCCTAGTCCTATGAAAAATCTTGTCGTCCTCTAGAGACTAAGTGGTCTGCATTGCATGACCCTTTTTTTTTTTTTTTTTTGAAGAGGTTTCCCTGTTGTTTGTCAGCAGATGTCTGATGAGCTGTGACTAGCATTGGCCACTCCAAGTCTGGACAGGTGGAATAGGGGGGACAGGCCTCTCCACTGTGTGGCAGTGTTTGGCCAGAACCCCGGAAAAGCCCATTAAATATTTATTTAGGTCAAATCACTGAATCATCAACTTATCCTTACACACACAAAAAAATGGAGCTGGAATAGATTTTAATAAAACAATGAGGAACTTTCTATTTCTTCTTCTTATTGTTTCCTGGGCAATCAACTCAAATTTATGCTACACTGGAGGTTGTGTCATGAAAGCTGGTCAGGGAAAAAAAGAATAGTGAGCATTTATACACGAGTTAGCATTTATGAATTTAAAAGCGTTTTTACATGCATTATCCTTACCTCTTCACTTAACTCCTTTGTATCTCAATTTACTCAACTGCGCATTGGGGATAACAATACTCTCCCCACAGAATTGCTCTGAGATGTTGTATGTAAAGCTCCTAGCCCAGGGTCTGGCACACAGGAGGCCCTTAAAAAGTGGAGGTTAGTGTTTTCTCAATATATCCTCCCCTTTTCAGTGTCTGCACACTGTTTCTCTACATCTTCTCCAATACCCCGACCAAGGTCTCCCCAGCACCCTCTGAGGAAGGATGTCTGTCAGCTCAGGGTGCTGAGCTGATGTCCTTCTTGCTCTGCACCTCCCGTGCGGGGCTTCTCTCCATCGTGCTCATCTGATGTCCTCCACAGACACCCTCATTCACTGAAGGTCTGGTGGATGGCTCACAACTTTCATCTCCTCCCTGTCCTTGCCGAGCTCCTGTAACTTCAGCCCCCAAGGGCAGGGCCCACCAACACTTCTCATGTCCTTCCACTTACGCCTCCTAGCCCCCGACCCTTCGGCCATGACCCGAATGTTCCATTTCCTGGGATGGAGCACAACACCTCGAATTCAAAGCTGTCACTTTGAATTTAACAACTGCTTGAAAGTAGATTTGGGATTCTTTTCTTTAATGATTCCACTTTGTTGGAGTTTGGGGTGGCAGACATCTGTCTCCCTGCCTGTGTGTAGGCCACGGGCTTCCAGGACAGTGCCAGAAGCAGAGAGCCACAGCTCCCCAATCACAGTGGGCCCAATGTGGACTATTGTATCTGTTTTCCTTAGAGGGAGTTTCAAGGTCTCCCACCCCAAAATGGGAGGCCAGTTCTCCTCAGCCTCCACTCCTCAGGGGGCCAAGGGCGTCTAACAGCCCCTACCCCACAAACTCAGGGGTTTAGATGTCACCTCTATGCTTATTTACACCTGGGGCCAGGTGCTGCCACACAAGGAAGTAGCAGCCACCTCAGAAGAGTCCCTCATCCCCTGTTCCTTATAGAATGGCAGCCCCAGCTACCCAGCCCCCACCGGGCACTCGATGATGATGTCATCCCATCCTGGGACCAACTGCATGTGACATGGCCCTGTCTGAGCACGTCTGGTCCTCCACCCTCTCTCAGCTGCTCCGCTGGTCGCTGCACCCAAGAGACCATCACCTGCCACGTTGTCTGGCTTGCAGCATGTGCCCCTCCCCGGGTTTGGGGCCATCCCTTCCAGCACAGCTGCTTTACTGCATCCTCCGGCCCGACTTCACGGTCACGGCTCTCGTGTCCATGGCTGCTTCTGGAAATGTCTTCTCTCCCACCCTCTTCACCTCCATCCCTTCCTCGCGCACCAGTTTAAACAGCGCTGACCGCATGGAACTCTCCCGAAGTCAGCTGGGGCTCACAGCTTGTAGAACCTACCTGTGGACTGTCCTTTGTCCGCACTGCCTATGCCTCTGGCTTCCCGGAGCTCAGGGGAGGAACCCTTTGACCACATCTCATTCATCACGCAGACGCGGAGCACCTCTCTGTGCCAGGCTCCGACACCGTCGCTAGGGGGCGTCGGTGAGCACAACGGACTGAGGTTCCTGCCCCCGCAGCGGCTAGTCTAGGAAACCTGGCGGTCAGCCTTCCACCAACAGGAGGTAATGTGGAGTGTTTTAGAAGGTGATCGGTGGCCTGGAAAGAAAGAAAATTTAGAACAGAGTAAAGGAGATGAGAGTGCCCTAAGGCAGTGCCTGGTTTCCAGTACATATTTGTTTTTGTTTCCATTTTAATTGGTGTTTTCTTTTGGTTTTGGGTGTTTTGTTTGTTTTTTTGTTTTGTTTTGTTTTAATTAGAAAAATGGCGCTTGTTCCTTAGGCAGACATCACTCATTGCAGACCCAGGAGCCTCTGCACTCCCTCCCAGGGCCCCAGGAGAACCTGCTCTGTGAGAGTATATCAAAGGAGCAGTGTGGGTCCAGGAGGTTTTCTGGAGACAGGGGATCAGGGGTGGAGTGGAAAGTCCCTACAGGCTCCTGTGGCTCAGTGGGCTGCCTGTCCTGTGAAAGCCTGAACAGGTAAACTGTGGCTCAGCAGTCAGGGAGCCACCAAAGGGCCACCTGCCTGCTCTTTTATATCTGAAGGGACTTTCTGTGTTTTGATGACACCTGGCAGTCCTTTCTCACCTTGAGTCGATCTGAACAGAGAGCCTGGAGCTTTCCTCTTACAATCATCAGCACCTGTGGCGTCGACTTCTCTGAAGAGAGACATGTGGATCTTCACAAGGATATCAGGTGCCAGTTATACTCAGTGTCACCGTGGGGCACACAGGGTTTGCATGGACTAGCAACCAGACGGCTCCTTCTGTACTGCATAACTTGTAAGTGCATCTCAGAGATCCCCAAGTGTTGGTAGACATCCTCCATGCCTTGGTAGGCACACTATTCCTGAGTCTGTTTCCCAGGCCCTCGCCAACTTGTGGTACCCGTGGGATCACACCAAGAGTAATGATGAGACTGTCACTGTACTAGCCCCAGCACGGTCCCCTCCTAAGGTTTTAACCACTCCTTCGAGCGCATCCCTGAGGATACCTCAATTGACATAATGAATAGGCCTTTATCATCCTTCATCCCAGGGTTGTTCTCTGCTGTCCTCAAAGCCTCACCACTGATGCTTCCTTGGGGTCCTCACTCTTGTATTCTGATCATCCAGCTTTGGAGGTGCTGGGGCAGTCTGCATTCCCTGGGCCTCATGGGGCAGCAGACATCCCCTCCTTCCTTACTGCTGGGACAGGCCTCTCCAGAATGGTCCCTGGAAGCCACTTCTTCAGTGTCGCTCTGTAGTCACTTTCCCCAGGGCTCAGACCCAAGTCACTGGGCACCGGACCCTGGTATCCCTTTTCCCCACCCTGGTCTTGCTCAAGCACCCATGCCCCAAATCTCCTCTCATTCAAGCAGAACATCCCCTTAGTGATGCTTTCTGGAGGCTCTTGCTCATAGCTCATCACACAGGTCTGGGGAAGTGTCTAGAACCAGAACACGGCTCTCATTCTGTATGTGTGTGCATGCGTGTGCACCCGCATGTGTGTGTATGTGTGTACACGTGTATGTGCTATACACCAGTGTTCCTTGTTTGGTAAACTGTCAGAGTGCCTTTCTGTGGATCAGTCCCACCCAATAATTTATAATCATTTTCACAATTAACAGAAAGTAATAATCTCCAATAAGAATTTGGCTCTTGATGCTGAAGCCGGGTCACGGATGCCTCCCTGGCTAGGCTTCTCTGGGAGGCTGTTTAACATGGGTTCTAGAACTTGGAGTCCTGGGACTTTTTTATTTTTTTGCTTTTTCTTTTTTACTTTTTACCTCTTCACCTTAATCCCTATTATGGGCTGAATTGTATCTGCCCCCCTCCATATATCATACCTCAGAATGTGACTGTATTTGGACACAAGTTGGTTATTAAAAAGGTAATTAAGTAGAAATGAGGTCATCTTGGGAGAGGGGGGCTCTCATCCAATCTAACTGGCATCCTTGGAAGAGGAGGAAATTTAGACATAGATGCATCCACAGGAAGGGAAAGTGACATCCGCAAACCAACAAGAGATGCCTCAGGAGGAACCAAGCCTGTTGACCCTTAACTGTAGACTTCCTGCTTCTAGAAGGTTGAGAAGGTCCATTTCCAGTGTTTAAGCCACCTAGTCTGTTGGTACTTGTGATGCAATCCTAAGCAAGCTTATACAGTCCCTTTAAAATCTTTTGTCTGAATTCTAATCAATGAAAAAATAATTATTTTTAATCTTAAAAAAAAACACAAAAGTTCTATAGGTATCTTGAGAAAAGACATAGACTCCTTTGCTCAAAATTAAGTGATTTATTCTTAATTGCTTCTGACTTCAAACCTTTAGATGCCTTCATGTCTCTCCTTATTGAGTATTAATCCCGTTGTCTATTTGCTCTTCTACTCTTATCAAGACAAGCCCCATATCTGATCTTGCTTTTGTTCAAAAGAAGTAGATAAGCTCCACTTTGCAGAAGAGGAAGCTGAAGGCAGGGGGATTTGGGTGCTCCTCCTGTCTCACCTGTCAGAGAGGAACTCTAGCTAGAATATATTCTAAGCTTCTCACCAGACCCTGACTGCTGCTGCCCTCAGCAGCCATCTGAATGTGAGAAGTGGACAGTCAAGATCCCAGGCATTGAGCACATAGCAAAGCTGGGCCTTGTGCCTGGCATAGAATATTGCCATTAAGATTGGCTTTACTTTTGACCACATACTCTTATGGATGATTCTACCCACCACACTTTTGTTCAGATGAAACAACAAATTTCCAGGGTTTTGTTTTGTTTTGTTTTTTTTAATACCATGGGGAAATCAGCGCAGTGTAATCATAAGATAATTAAACTGTGATTCAGATCTAGGTTCAGATTCTGACTGTCATGTTCTTATTGTGGGACCACAGACAAGTCCTTTATTTCCCTGGCCCTTGTTTTTTTTTTTTTTTTATCTGGCAAATGAGAGTGTTGGATTCGATAATTTTTAAAAAGTTCTTCCAGCTCTCTAATGCCAGAATTCTAAGAATTTTGATAGGAAATGCTTGTGGGTTCTTAGCTTCTCTAGCCTCTGCTTCTTCTCACTTGTCATGCAGTTAAAGTGAGTTTTACTTTCTACTGACAGCCATCTCTCAGTTATCCACGGGGAAGAAGGGACACTTGGTGTTCACAAGAGCTTCTATAGCCTGAGGCCAAGGTGCTAATTCCTAGGGCAGGAAGGGGCCTCTGGGCTTCAGTGCTGCCCATTCTGACCAGTGAGGTGGCAGGGAGATTGGCTGGGCCTCAGCAGTCCTGGGCCTCCTTCGAGGGCTCCTGGCTCTGAGCATCTGCGTTCCTTGAGCCGAGCATTATGGGTTTAGCTAGTGGGCAACCGACATCCTGGGGCCTAATGGATGAAAATGGCATGATCCATTAGACTGAAACCCCCCACACCTGGAGCTTACTGTTGTTTCCCTTCTGGCATTTCTGTTACTGCTGCTCATTTTGGATCCCAGGGTCCTTGGGGGAAGGACTGTGGCTCACATTCATGCTCTGTATCCCTAAGGGCTCAGTTAGTGCCGCTGAATGAGGAAGTTGCCGCAGCATTCAAATACCCTCCAAGGAAGAGCGCCTACTGTGACTGTTCAGTGCTATTCTAAACTGGTCTCCTCACCAGCTGACGGATCTCATGTTTAGGAGGGGAAATAAATGACGCTTAATTGCCGTGTCCTTTTCCAGGTGGCTGGGATTACATGACCCTGAAGAAAGCCAACACGTAATGAGCTTCAGAAGAACCTCCTCGCTACCTAAAGTAGGGCAAAATGTAAACAGCAATAGGCCTGAAAGGGGTGGCCTCAGTTCAGAGGTGGTGTGAAGGCCACTGCAAGGTGCAGGTGAGCTCAACTCCCCTGCCCGGGGCTGCTGATTATCCCGGAAGGTGCTGAGTGTGACGGGGGTTTTCATGAGTTGGCGGTTTCTATGGCAGAGCCCATTGGGGCGGCTGTGCCGCCCAGCTGGGGCTCAGGCTACGTCTTCACAGACACCACAACTTGAAAAGTTGCCTGGCCTGTCTGTTTAATCAAATAACCAGGTTTTAAGGGCTGAATAACTGGTTGTTTCACTAATCAGAAAATCAATGGTCTTTAACTATAGAAATGGGCTTTATCCCTTAGCTGCCAGTTTGAAGAGGATTTATTCCTTCTTTGTTCCTTGGCCCTTTTTGGCATCTCAAGCTTAAACATCAGTCTAGCTTCTGCATGGGGTGTCCATTGATTAAGCATCTGCCCTGGGCTCAGGTCATGATCCCAGCATCCCTGAGCCCTGCATCAGAGTTCCTGCTCAGCAAGGAGTATGCTCTCCCCTCCCCCTGCTCTGATGCTCTCACTATCTCTGTCTTTCTCTCATTCACCCCCTCTCAAATAAATAAAATAAAATGGAAAAATCTAGCCTCTGCTTGAGAGAGGGGCTGCATCCTTATTCCAGACATAAGCCTAAAGCCCCGTGGGCCGGTGGAGCCGCCCTGCTGAGACCAGGCATGGGGCTCCAGAGAGCAGAGAGCATTTTCAGAGAGAAGGGAGAATGAGCAGAAGGGCATGAGGTTGTGTGTGGGTAGCGTGTGTGTGTGGAATGGGTTAGAGCACAAATTTGTGTGGGCTCAAGATGTATTCAAGCTCAAGAAGGGTTTAGATGAATTTCCAGATCACTAGCTAGAGGGGGGACGTGAAGGATGCTGATAGCATCCATCCTTCTAGGCTAGAGCTTGAATTCCCACTTCTCTCCAACCAGTCCCATTTCCAGAATATGGTACCACTGTCCCCTCTACCTCACTTCCTTTGGACAGACTTTCCTGATCCAGCTCTGCATCAGGACCCCATCACCTCCAACCTGGATCTCCGAAGCCCTGTCCAATCTTGCTCCCTCAAACAGAGAATCTCACTTCCTGCCCAGAGTCTGACTGTAGTTTTGTTGTGCCCTATTTGGGGCTTGATTTATGGTGGTAAACCCCTGCTCCCTTCGTGCCTCCCAAGATGCATCTCCTTCCTGCGTCCCCCAGCTCAGCTCCATGTACCTCACTCCAGACAAGCCCTCAGCCTCGGGGTGAAGAATGGGTTCACATCAGAGGGCAGCGGCCATGCCTGTGTTGGTCACTTGAAACCCAGTATCTGTCAAAAAGCAACATCTGCACACATTTGTTGAATAAAGGGATACCATTTGCCTTATGGGAGCTATTTCTGAAAGTCATAAACAGAATACTCAACTGGATTACTCTTGGTGTAACTCAGAAAATTATGTATGTAACCCAGCTCCCTCACTACACAAGTAAGGTAGTTTTCCGCTACTGCCAGCATTTACCAAACACTGTTTTCTTTTTTTTTTTTTTAAGATTTTATTTATTTATTTGACAGACAGAAATCACAAGTAGGCAGAGAGGCAGGCAGAGAGAGAGGAGGTAGCAGGCTCCCCACTGAGCAGAAAGGCCCATGCAGGGCTTGATCCCAGGACTTTGGGATCATGACCTGAGCTGAAGGCAGAGGCTTTAAACCACTGACATACCCAGGTGCCCCACCTGGGTTCCTTTCTGTGGTTTCCTCTGCTAAGAGAGTTGGCTCCTCTTAGCATGCCATTCTCCTTAGCTTGGCAGCAAGACCCTCCAAAGCCTGCCTCTCTTCCTTTCTCAGTACTCAGCTACACAACCATTCACCCAGTTAGCCTGCCCTTCTACCTATCTCTGAGCATGCAAGCTCATTCCTACTTCTGCATTTCTGTTCATCCTCCCAGTCACTTCCCATGAGCCAACTCTTACCCATAATGCCAATGTGCTGTCCAATGGTAACTTTGTCTATGGATCCTCCTTGAGCTTTAAACTCACAGTATCTCTGTCCATCCATGAACATATGAGACTGACAACCTCTGCCATTCATGAGATGCTGCAGTTTTATGACATCATGGATGATTAACCCCCATGTGTGGAACTCCTGTCCATATAGATTAGACTGTAAGTCCTCACGCTGCTTCATCCTGACCCGCCCCCCAAATATGCCTATAGGGGTGCAAATTTTGCTTCCAAAAAGCTGGTTGAATGAATGAAGGGCCAAGACTTCTTCTCCTTCTCTGGACACACTGACCAAGGCCTCCAAGGGCTGCTAGAAGGGAGAAGTAGAGAGATGTCCTCTGCCTGCATGTCTTGGGAGCAATGCAAGGTGGTGGCGTGCCAGGGACTATCCCACGCTGAGGAGGGTGAAGGCAGCTCACAGGCAATCTGGGACAGCTCCCTCTGAGTGCCTAAGCAGGTGACACAGGCTGGGGACATGCTTGGATGCCTGAGGAAGAGACTAGTGCCCCCAAGGACAGGCTCTGGAACCCAGTCATTTGGAATGCATGCTGTAGATGTGGCAGCCACATCTTTTCCATAAGAATCAGTGAGTCATAGTTTAGAGTATTGTGTTAAATGCAGATTTGTCCTTCAACTCCAAAAACACGATCTGTTGCTTTTGTATCAAACCAGCTGGCTTCACAGTATCTAAGGACAGCATATTTTCCAGGAATGAGTCTTTAAATCTCTTTTGGCAAATGACCTTAACTGGCATTTCTCCATTAGATGTGCCTTATCATGCACAGCAAAATTGATTTTCCCCTAAGAAGTTGGTGTATAAGTAACTGTCATGTAGTGACAGTACATGTGATGTGTCATGATACGCCTTGTCATTGTCATTAGTGTGTTCACTCTCTTGGTTACTAAAAATTGGTAAGGCTCAGGCTCAGTCTTGAAATATTTCTAGTAGATCAGAGACTTTTTCTTCTCCCTGAGATTGTAACAAAGATCTAGTTGTCGTCCAGTATCCAGTCTCCTCCTTTTACTTGGTAACAGGACTCTTGATTTTTAGCTGCACACAATACTTCTTGGAATACCTAACACATTTCTAGCCCCCTTTAGACATAGGTGTGCTCATGTGACTAAATTCTAGCAATCAGTTCTATGCAACTGATGAATCACTGAATTCTACCTCTGAAACTAATAATAAAGTTTACTCACTAATAATAAAGTTAATTAAATTGAATTTGAATAAATTTTAAAAATAAAATTTAATTTAAATTTCAATAGGCAATGTGGCTACCATATGGATAGCATAGTTCTCACCAAAATGTTGTCTATTCTTCTCTCCTCCCCTTATCCTCATGGGGAGATCTAGAAAACTCCTGCACATTATGGATGACGAATTTAAATATCATTGTCTCACTATAGCTTTCTGTCCTCTCATCCTCACCCCATGAGAATTAATTACTCCCTCAGCTGTGTTCCTCTAGCACTGTATGCATGACTATATCTATCACACAGCACAGGACTTTCTTCCTTCCTCCCTGGCATCTTATTTTTCCAACATTCTAACTGCACAGTACTAATTGCATTTCTCTAGGTGAGCCATGCCCTCTTGCCTCGAGGCTTTTGCATACACCGTTGCCTCTGCCAAAAGCACTCTTCCTTACCCATCTCCCCTGGCCAAGTAGTGCCTTAAGATTTCAACTTATCAAAGCTTATTTCAGGAAGATTTCTTTTATGCCATCCCATGTCCAAAGACTAAATTAGGGGCTCTCCTTTCTGAGTACTCCCATAGTTTTTTATGTCTATACATTATACTTCTCTCTATCTTACTTGTGTGTGTAGCCTGTTTCCCTCTCTGTACTTCAAATCTTTTTGAAGACTTCAAATCTTTTTGAAGACAAGGATCTATTGTTATTCAAACAACTATTACAGTTCCTGGCACAGAGTAATACAGACTGACTATGACCAAAATACTCTCCTTGGGGAGAGGTGGGAATAGGTCAGGGCTGCTGTCCGTGGTCCTGACATAGTGCTGCTGGAAATTGCACCATGTCCAAACCCTGGGGCAAAGCAGAAACCAAGTTACCAGGTATCTTATGGGGAAAGGAGAGAGGCTATAAGGTATAAATAATAGGAGAATGACAAAAATGGAGGGAGAGAAAGAGAGAGAGATGCACTCCTACGGAAAAAAGAAATTGCTGTCATATCCAAATCATTTGGTGTTAACTGAAAGAAACCACAACCCAAAATTTACTAGTGAACCCCTGGAGGAGAGTAAGGATTGTATGTGCAAGTGTCAACTTGAACAAACACATCCACACAGACTGGCAATGCCAGCTAGGCAGAAATAGAAAGACTGAAGTGAGATTCTCAGCTGTACTTAAGTGCTGATAGTTTGTCTATGTTTTGACTTTCTCCTTAAAATATCTCTTCTTCACACTGATCAAAACAATTTAGAATTTATATCTCTTATGCTTCAAAATTTTGTAGTTTATTTTCTGTGGGTGTTTTACTTTTTGTTTTGAGGGTTTTGTTTTTGTTGTTGTTGTTGTTGTCAATTTTATTATGTCATTGATAATTCAAGAAGAATCAAATTCTCGTACTCTCAGAAGTTTTTCTTCTTTTTTCTCAACCTTTCTTAAATTCACAACACTTTCTCTCTACTCCTTCCCCTATCACTCTTAGCTGATGGCCTCACTTCTTATTTCACTGAGTTGAAAACAATAAAAAAAAAACTTCCTTATCATTCCAATTAAAAATAAAGTACCAATATAAATGTCTTTATATCCTTTCTTCCGATTTGTCCACATGACTACTAAAGACCAAATCCTTCACCTATGCTCCAGGGCCCATTTCCTCCCATTTGTTTAAAGATTTTGCTCCAGGAGTTACATTATCCCTGCATTGAATATTTTCCCTCTGCCAAATCTTTCCTGTGCATAAAAATGTGCCCTAATATTTCCCATCTAATAGAAACCTCCCCTAGCCTATATCCTATAGTGACTGTCCCAGTTTCTCTGTTCTCTTTTATAGCAAACTTGAAAAGGGTAGCTATGTTTTCTGTCTCCATTCTCTCTTTGACCCACTCCTGCCAGGGTTTTGCCTTACCACCCTACTAACATTACTTTTTAGAGATCACTGATGATCTCCACATTGCAAATTCAGGGATCAGTTTTCATTCCTCTTCTTTCTTGACGCTTCACCCCCCATTTGAGGCAATTGATCAATCCTGCCTCCTTGAAACACTTTATTCATTTGGTTTTATTTGTTCTTTTTCCTGGCCTTCCTTCTACCTCCCTGGTTATGCCTTCTTAGTCTTCTCTACTGGATCCTATATATATATATATATATATATATATATATATATATATATATATATTTATACTGTGTGTGTGTGTATACACACATACATTCACACACAGGTACATACATATTTATATACTAGTGTTTCCCAAATTTATGTTTTATATCTCCTTCAAGATTTAGTCTCAGCCCAATAATGACCATAAGTAGCTCAAACCTCACATAACAGAAACTAACTTGTCCTCAGCTAGATTTGTTTGTCTCCATATATTTGAAAAGTCTTCAGGTCACCTCCCTAAGTCCACAGAGCAAAAACCCTCAAGGCATCGTGGACTTGTACTACTCCCTCAGAGTAGTTAGTTCTTATTCAAATATGGAGCCTTGATGATCCATCATTCTACTTGATCCTCAAGTCCTGATGAGTTGAAACTGTATTTTCCAATTCTTGACTTCTGTTCTTTCCTTATAATCAGGTTAGTACAGTGCTTTGTTAGCTCATCTGAATTTTGTTGGCAGCCACTGGCAAGACTCTCTACCCCAGTTATATTACTACTCTAAGCCCATCCTATATACTGCTGCCAGAATGAAACATCTAGAATTGACTATGTCAGTCTTCTGTTTAAAGCCCTCCCCTAAGCTCCTCATCTTCTGAAGTCCACACTGCTCTGAATATCCTACCAAGACAATGATTTCTGGGAGGTAGCTCCTCTAGCCTCATCACATACCATTTCTTTGAATATTAGATGAGAGTCATATAAATTTTCTTGTAATTCCCCCATAATTACCAAGTGTTTGGGATCTAAACAATTTGTGCATAATGCTACCTACTTCTTGAAATGACCACCATCCCCCTCCATTCTTTGTCCTATCTCCTGATCAAGTTTCAAGTGTCAATTCAAAGGTCACCTCCTCTGAGAAGACTTCTTTGATTCCAACACCACCACCAAGGATGAGCTAATAAACAAAGCTCTTACAAGGAACCTATAGCACTTATTGCACTTTTATCTCAATCACCAAACTATTGTGTTGGTCTACATCTGCCTTTATTCTACTTTAAGTTCTGAGAGCTGTAACATGTCTCCCTTAAAACTATATATCCATCAATTAACCCAGTTCCTGGTGCATAAGGTTAATTTTGTAAATGTTTGTTGTCATAAACATATAAAATACACCTTTATTCTCTCTACATAGAAATAACTATCTACATAAAAATGAGTTCATAGGGGTGCCTGGGTGGCACAGTCATTTAAGGGTCTGCCTTTGGCTTAGGTCATGATCCCAGGGTCCTGGAAGTGAACCCCACATCACAATCCCTGCTCAGCAGGGAGTCTGCTTCTCACTCTGCCTCCCTCCTACCCCTTGTTTGTGTTCATACTTTTGATCTCTCTAGTAAATAATAAAATCATTTAAAAAAAATGAGTTTACAACTAAATAAAGATAAAGCCAACAGAGTGAACAAAAAGTATAAATAAGATAATAAAAACAGAGGAATCCCTGAGAGGTGAGAGACAGAGAACAGGGGAAGAAATAAGAGAAAATTTCTATTTAATTTCAAGAGGTAGAAATAAGTAAGTTAATACAATAGACTTTAAAAATTCAGGGACACCTGGATGGGTCAGTGGGTTAAGCCTCTGCCTTCGGCTCAGGTCATGATCCCAGGGTCCTGGGATCGAGCCTCACATCGGGCTCTCTATTCAGCAGGGAACCTGCTTCTCCCTCTCTCTCTGCCTGCCTCTCTGCCTACTTGTGATCTCTATCTGTCAAATAAATAAATAAATAAAATCTTTAAAAAACTACAAAATTCAACCAATTAATACATTTGCTAAGTTTATAACATAATAATATTGGGTATATTTATAGTGAGGTAAAGGTGGTGGTAAGTTGCTCTGTTATACTGTAGTCAGCTTTACTCTTGAAAATAATTTGAATATTTTTCACCAGGAAAGTGAGTATAATTCTTGAAGAACTCCAGAATACACTTGCATTATAATCTATACAAACAGGTTTATAATTATCATAATCACAAGTATAGTGACCTACACATGTAATATTGTCCAGATTATATCCTCTTGTTAAAATTAGCTTCCCAGAGTTCCTACTACACTGAATTAGAGCCACGACTATGCCCAATTAGATAACATTAAATATCTGTATTTATGTTATTTTCCTCTCGGTTTGTTTAATTATAATCTAACATTACTATACATTCTTAATGCAATTTTCTACAGAAATTAACAAGCTTTGGTATAAATTGAGGTAAAATTAAAATATCTCTCATCAACCAGAAATTTTATATACTTTTCATTTTTTTTCAAATACATCATTTTTTTAGTTCTCTAGTAATTTTTCTGCATAATGAGCTTAGTAAAACAGTTAGTTAATATTTCATGAGGTCTTTTTTTAGTACAGACTCTTCCACAATACTTTAAAACTTTTGTCACTACATTTATTTCTCTGTTGAAATGTCTAAATATATGTTAATGGATGTTAAAAATTTAAATCCCTGACTTTAACTTCTCCTTCATTAATACAATGTAGTTCAGCCTCCAAAGTTCTTCAAACAGGTCAGAGACTCCTGTAATTCACTGAATGTGTATAATTGAAAAGTTAAAAAAAATAAAAGAAGAAGAAGAAAAAAACCCTCCCTATTTTTAAAAGCAAACCCTTGAAACAAGCCAGTTAATCTGTTAAGCATATCGTATTTTTAAAACAATGTCATAGCATTTACAAGAGCAAGAATTTGGGGGACCTGGCTAGCTCAGCTAGTGGAGCCTGCTACTCTTGATCTCAGAGTTGTGAGTTCAAGCCCCATGTTGGGTGTAGAGATTACTTAAAAATAAAATCTCAAAAAAAATTAAAAAAAAGAAGGGGTACCTGGGTGGCTCAGTCACTTATGGATCCAACACTTGGTTTTGGCTCAGCTCATGATCTCCAGACCCTCAGATTGAGCCCGGGGTCCAGCTCTGTGCTCAGAGCAGAGTATGAGATTCTCTGCCTCTATCTGGGATCCACCCCCCAACTTGTTTGCATGTGTGCACATGCGTGTATGTGCATGCTCTAATAAATAAATAAAATCTTTAAAAAAAAAAGAGAGAGAACTCAAAAAGTTATAATCCTATGGTGATCTACCTTATTTTATGGTCCTATTCTAATTCTAAAAATAAAATCAAGCAATGCCATTTTTCTACTGTAATGTCTTTCATTATTTGATAAACACAACAAAAGACTACCTATAAAATTTAATTTTTCTCAAGCAATGATGAAACTTGGCAATAAAGTATCCTTTAAGGTCGTCCGCATCCTCTTTGACTTTTACATTATGCATTACTAAAAAGCGTTCCTCTTTTTTCTTAATGTTTGGCAGAAAATATTACTTGGGATAACAATAGCTCCTACTAGATTTTTCTGTTGCATTGCAATTACTTAAGGCAATCTGCTGTCACCTGTCACAATTCAGACATTCCAACAATATGTGAGGCGGCAAATATTTACATTAGGGTATCTATCTCTTGTACAAATGTTTGAAAGTGTGTTGGGTGAAGAGATAAATAGCTGCTTTTCTTATCTAACTTTTATAAATATCCAAGTACTTCAAAGACCAATATTGGCCTGGGCCATTAATTATAGCTGGCTTGGTGTTGCCTGTTACAGCTCTCCCATATAGGACTTGTGTGCGGTTGTGATAAATGGAAACATGCCGCAAGGGCAGCCTCAAAAGAGAATGTTACTCTTGTCATGTCCCTGGTTGCGCCTACCGTCACCTTGCAAATTTCTAAGAAACAGAGGAAATCCGACTTCCCATGCATCACCTACAGATGTTCCCACAACTTCTCTCTCTCCCTTCTTTTTCAAATTTCCTCTTCTTCTACCCTACCAATGCAAGTTGCCAGTCAGTGCAGGAGTCATTATTCCTCAATTAGGTAGCACAAGACTTCTACCTAATAAATTATGGTTAAAAAAAATAATAACTGAAGCTTACATCATCAGATGACAGGACACAGGTTTAAGTACTATTTCCTTTTTGACCCATGATGACCCTTGGGATAGGTACTACCTTTGTGGCCATCAAACTTCTTACTCGGTTTTACAGAGTTTCTTGCCATTGCTTGGCAGAAAAGTTATTGAGTAGTCTATTCCCTCACCTTGTGTGGGTCTCAAGTCCAAAGACATTGATTGGATTTGAAATTAAAACTCCTGTTGCAATACACTTCCCTGTCAGTTTGGCTTGTCCTGCCCACTGCCTGGTCCCACAGGACGTCTCCATCAGGAATTATTTCTGTGGAGGCCTCTGGATGCTCACATGGGGCACACATCCCTCCCAGCCTAATATCTCTGGGTTCTGTTTCTCCCCTGTATGCTCTTCTAAGTTTCTTTAAAACCTTTCTGATCTAGTTTTTGAAGCTCTTGTCCTTTTGCTGTGCAGCAACTCATTCTAGATTTTCTCTATGAGATTCTATAACAAAAGACAAATATTCATTCCACCTGTCACAATGAGTTCACCCAGGCTTCATCAGCCCACTTTGCCTAGTACCCTTAATCTACAGATTGGGAATTATTGTAAATACTAACCAGCCTCATAAAGATTGCCATGTGCCCCGCTCCTAAGTGCCAGACTCATTTTTCTTCAAAGCACTGCTACTACAAACGCAGACTGACAAATATTTTTGAAACCTCCTCATTGATGATAAAGAGTTTAGGAAACCTAGTCACAGTTCTTAAGAAATGTAGCCTTTTGGAGACAGACCAGTAAACAAGCAATTTCAAAGTATGGTGGAGCTGAGAAAAAGGTTCTATGGAATTATGGCTGGCGTCCAAACCACCATGATAGGAACACTTAAAATGCTAGACACAGCTTGTTTCCCAAAGACCACAAGTCAGAATCAATTTGGAAGAATAGGATTTTTTTCTCCCCATAGAGTCCAGAGCATTAAAAGGAAGAACCCATATCTAAGAAATGAGATACAATTCTTTTGTGACATTTTGGTGTAGAATGACATCGTAGTATTTTCCTGTTATTTTCTGCTTCAAGTAAGAGACAGTAGGTTAAAATGTGGTCATAACTAGTTGTGCAGGTCTTACATTATCAGACCAAGACAAATCTTCAAGTAAGTCATTATTTTTTTTTCCTTAGTTGATGTGTGTGGCTGTGTTGGGACTTTAAAATATTTCACTTTCCTAAAAGGACTTGCAGCAGCCTGGACTCGAAGTGGTACAAGCTGCTCTTCTCAGGTGGTCAAGTCGACCAGCTGGGACATTTTGGTTTCTACATTCCCATGTCCCCTGAAAATAAAGAAAGATGGAGGCATGAAGCAGTATTCCAAGCAGACGAGCCAGAATGGAGAAGTGGGAAACACAGGAAAGGATGTTCCCACCAACTCGGGTTACAGGGGGATCTTCTGAGAGGGCCTTCCCACCTTCTCCCTTACTTAAAATTAAATAAGTTTCATGTGATGCAAGGGGTAAATAGAGGGGACATTTATCATAAAGAAGGGCACACACCATAAACAAAAGTATCTATACTGGGCCCTAGAACCCATTTTTTAAATGTCAAACCATTGAGAACAGGTTAGTTTTCATGCACTTTTATTGTATAAGGAGGGACAGGAACAATTTAAAAAGATACTCCACAGAGAATTCTATTGCATTCCTGAAATCCCCAAGTTTTGTTGTTCTTGTCATTGCTCTTGTTGTTGTTTTTCCCCAGATCATATTCTCCCCTTCTGAAAAATCTGACTTAATGTGAAACCTTTGTACATACCACGCCCAGCTTAGCGGTTTCTTCCCGCATGAAATGTGACAACATAAAATATTTCAGTGGCAGAATTCATTAAAGTAATTATATCTCAGAATCAAAGTACTTTTATAGCCACAATAACCAACTCCTATGCACAATATTGTCCTTTCCTTTAGAATATATACCTTCTCAGAAGTCTGGATATATGTTTTACTTTACGGCACCAAATTACTCTAGATGGTCATAATTTCCCTGAAGTTAAAAGTTTATTTAGAACATACCATATTTTCAACCAAGCAGTACATTAAATTTATTCCCAAATAAATATACCTCACGAGTAACCTAGATAAAGGTGAATGTTTTATATATATTTCTATTTTACAATGAATATATGAATCCTCGGACTTGAAGGCCCATTGCCTTTAAAGGACTATTCTCTATCAATTATAACTTGCCTTCACATTCTAAGGGGCATACATTGACGGATTATGACCTAGTGCAGTACGAATGCCATGGCGCCACTTTTATCCTTAAAATATTTTCATCATTTAAACACCCTTAAATTCTCCACCTGCTCATATAGTGAATATGTATATCCAAATATAGGTCTGCTGTTTGGCTGTTCTTTGCTAGTCTGCAGTAGATGAAATGACTGCAAATTCTTTACACATCTCTAATGGACACAAGGTGCTGATTTTCCATTTTGTCTTTGGGTCGACCCTGTGGTCTGGCTTTCGCCAGTAAAAAAAAGTGTGGCAGAAGAGAAGGTCTGTAATGTCTGCAGTTACTCCCTAAGAGAGCTGCAATCCCTGCATTCACGGCTTGGGGTGTTCCTTTTGAAAGACAACTACCTGGTTAAAAGGCCGTAAGACTCATGATGTGAAGAAGTCCAAGTTAACCGTGTGGAGGGCGACAAAGACCATTTAAGCAGTGCCAAAGTGCCAGACATGAATGAAGCCTTCACTGCCTTTCAGCTTAGCCTAGCTACTAGCTGAATTCAGCTGAGTTAACGGCACCACATGGAACAGGAGAGCTGCCACCAAACCCGGCCTGAATTTCCAACCAACATCAATCGTGACAAAGTGAAATACTAGTTGTTCAAGCCACCAAGTGATGGGGTAATGGGCTAGGAAGCAATAGATAATCAAAACAGAATTATACCTGAGATGCTCTCAGAACACCGTCAGGTTAGCACTATTCACCAGACTTTTTTCTGCAACTTCTTAAAGACAATGAAAGCTGCTCATTTGAAGAATTTTTGCAGCAAAACTGTTTGTCTGAAAATTGTTTTTCAAGGTCTAGGATAAAAGAAACAGATGTGCCTCGTGAGGTCTTAGCATAAAGCAGTTTCATGCTAGAAAGTGGCTTTTAAATTTTCTGTATTCACAAATCAAAATAAAGGTGAGGTGTTTTTGTTAAGTGATGCACATTTTCAGGAGGAAGAAAGTGATTTTTATTCACTTTTTTATTCCTCTTGTCTCTTTATGGAAGGAAAAAAGGAAGGTAGGTTGGTTGGTTGTTTACTATGACCGGGAGTGCCTGGTCATATATTGGAGACCTTCCAATAGAAGCACTAATCTCCATAGATATCAAGGTGAATAGGCAAAACATCCCCTTCATACTAATTTAGAAGAGTTTTCCTGGAGCACAATCCTGAGTCTCTATATACAAACACATATTTCTATTGCAGAATTATAAAGTTAAATTATATATATATACACATATATATATACATATACATACATATATATTTTTTTTAATTTAATAATTTACCCAACAGGTAAGTCATGAGACTTGGGACAGTCTGGGGAAACAGAAGGTTTGCTGTGTCATGGAACAAACTAACATCCCTGGGCCAAAGAATCCCTGACTTCCCTACAATCAGCTGTTTCAGCATTCTTATGTTATCTAACCTAAGGTTTCGAGGTTCATCTGGAAAAGCAATAGTTCCAAACTAAGAGACATTGGATTAAAATGCACAGGAGAGCTGATTCCTCAAGATAAAAATTGAATGGTACCACTACCTGGTCTTTATGCATGAATATGTGATTAGTAACCTATTAAGGTTTATTGTAAGTCATATTCATTCAGCTTTTACAACATGAAATCAAGAATCTTTCTGGCATTGTTTCAAACATCATTTTTTGTCTGGGTCATTTAAAAAGATTAAAAAATATATAAAATAAAAAATATAAAAAATATATAAAAATATATTATAAAAATATTAAGATAAAATATAAAAGTTTCTATCAAAGTACCCTGCTAAACGGTGTCCCCATTCTTCTAATATCTCAGTTAGGACACCAAGGGTTAATGCCTTATCCGAACTCTAAGAACAACCTTCCATTCCGTAGTTTGACTTTCCACAGCCATCAGGAACTAAATGCTTTTTCTTAGTGTTTAAAGATTAGTAGCTACCAAGTATGTCCTACCATAATGCAGCAGGTGTATTGTAAAAAATTGATTTTCCTTTAAAAATTTTCAGAGAAAAGAAGTTATTTGGTTTTAAATAGCTCTGTAATCTTTACAGAATCTTAAAAGAAATAAGAAAAATAAACCTGTCTTTCCCATTGTTAAGAACAGTCTAACTAAAAATTCTTCCTTTGAAAGTAGCTGAAGTCTTGGATGGCTCGGTCATCCTTAAAGGACTAATAAAACATTTCATTACTACCATTTTTCTTCCTGGTGTGTTTATTAATAATTTTCAGTACTACTTGGTGGAAAGAATGGGAGTATTTTGACGAAATCAATTTTCTGAGTTTGAAATGGTTCTCAGCTTCTTCATTACATGAGGTAGTAAGAACATAAAAATTCATGAATTTCTAATTTATTGAAGTAATTTTTCTTTGAAAATAAAAAAGGATTCTGCAAAGGCCAAAGCCTTTCATCTCTTCCTCAACTATTGTTATTTTCCTTCTTCTTCACTAGGAGAATAAATAATTGGGAATGAAAGCAACGTAGAGCCTTTCCAGGCCAAATAAGAGCTATAAATGAAGTGTAGTATGCTCCCTAAAGTGGTGCTTCCCATTTCCCAAATTAGGTTAATCCCAAAGGATGTAAGAAAATGCAACCACAAGACGTACTCATCATTGCTTATTGAAAGTCTCTAGGTCCCTTGACAAAATTACAAGAAACCATATTTTCACAATGCTGGGTCCTGCCCCTTAGCAGACATTTGGCTTCATGATACCATTCATTCTTCTACTAACACAAAATCTTCTTTATTTTTAAAGAAAACACAGGATGCTTTTAAAAATTCTACATTAAAATTTGTAAATATGGTCTCATTTCCTTAACATGAATAAGGCATAGAGTATAGCTCTGTCTTTAGAAGTCTGGGAAATGCTCACCACTTATCTCTAAATTTTTAGACTGCAAAGGCTGGCACTTTTCCTGAGTCTAAAGCATAGGATACGAAGGAAGCTAACCTCTTTTCAAGATCTAAAAGAATCTCATATAGAGACCAATGTTATATAAAAGTATACAAATACATACACACACACATATAAATACACACACACACACACACACACACACACACAATTTTACAGCAGTGAAGTGAATGCTAAAAAACTGAATAATTTTTCCCTTTCAAATTGAATACTTTTACTTCAGTCTTACAAACGAGGAGCTGAGGTTCAGAGAAGAGATGCCCCTGCAGAACAGCTAATGAATGGAGAAAGTATCTTTTTGGTCACAATCATACATACCATAATAACCATCAGTTGGTTTCCTTTATTAAAGTTAAATGATTTATTAGATATTTACATGATAATGATTTAAATTATGTTGAATAATTTGCTGGGTCGGCTGATCAATAAATCCTAATTTGATTCTCTTCCATAGATAATAGTAGTAATACTCAAAATGATAGTTAATGGAATAATTGTCATCAGAACTCTGTGCAAGTTAGACCAGTTTTCTCATTTTTTTTCAAATTTTTTTTGTTTTCTTAAAGATGAGAAAACAGAGATAGAGAGATAAAATAACTGGCATGCAAATGTCTGCACTAAGACTAGCTATCAATTATGAAACACATATCGAATTCATCATGAATAAAGGTGGAAAATTCATTAGTGAAGAGAACAGTTAGAGGGTCTATCTTGATAATGTTCAGGTTTTTATAGAAAAATAAGCAACCTAAAACTGCAACACACTTTAAAATAAATGTGTATATGGCCTTTATATAAAAAGGGAGGGGCACCTGGGTGGCTCAGTAGGTTAAGCCTCTGACTTCGGCTCAGGTCATGATCTCGGGGTCCTGGGATCCAGCCCCGCATTGGGCTCTCTGCTTGGCAGAGAGCCTGCTTCCCCCCTCTTTCTCTGCATGTCTCTCTGCCTGCTTGTGATCTCTCTCTCTCTGTGAAATAAATAAAATCTTTAAAAAATTAAAATAAAAATAAAAATGGAGATGGAGAAAAAGTGGGATTAGCCTGTATATGTGAAAATTTCTCCTGAACAAAAGAAAAAACTGAAAATAAAAGTAGTCGTGATCTATTAGGAGAATGAGTGAATAAGAAATTGAGTTGCTGGAGAACAACTCCAGGAGAGAAACATTCCACTGCATTTATTTTTATGATATGTGAAGTCCGAACCATGTGAATACATTATTTAGAAGTTAATGAAGACTGTGCTTTATTTAAAATCAGGAAATACAGAAATAGACTTGGTTAACATTTGTCACTGGATTAAACAAAAAGACAGACAACGTTGTTCTGAATAAGGCTTAGATATTACACCTCAGTTACTGAATAACCAAGGCCAAAGCATTAATCTTTTCACTCATTAAAACGATGAAGCCAATTTGTTGCCCAAGGTTATTGCAAAGTAACAAGGAAGACAATTTTAAGCTCCTCTAAATTGTGAAGTTTATACACATGTGCACACATGGAAGTGTTTTTTATGTTTTAAAATACTATGGATAAACATGAAATTATGCACAGTTAAAATTTTCACAGTAAACTCCATTTGCCATGGAACATAGAGAAGACAGGAGCCATACTCTTAACACAGCGCCTAACACACAAGAGATACTCACTAAACACCCTAGAGATTGTCAAGTAGAACACATGAGAGTGTGGACCTAAAAGACAAACAGCCAGGGTTCAGAATCTTGTTCTGCCACTTGACATCAGGGGACCTTAGTCAAATTACTTTTTCTCTCTATCCCTCAGTTTGCTCATCTTTAAAGTAAGGAAACAATACTAAATTGCACATGGTTTTGATGAGGATTATTAACTACCTGTCTATAACTACTGTTATCTATGGAAGAGAATCAAATTATGATTTACTGATCAACCACACATAACAAATTCTTTAATATAAATCATTTAGTATCATGTAAATATCAAATAAATCATTTACCTTCAATAGAGGAAAGCAATTGATAATTAATATAATGTGATTCTTAGCTTCTCATTTCCAAAACTGGAATAAAAGTTGTATCTATTACATGGAGTTTATGGTGAAGTTCAGATGAGATATAGGCACCTAACCCTTGCATGACAAACAAGAATACTATGTGCTCAAAATTTTAGCTTTCAATTATAGTATAAATGCCAATCATTTCATCACTAGAACTATTTTCCTTTTATATTTCTAAAGCTATGCCATGAAATTTTGTTACAGGCTTCCAGACTTATATTCTATGGCAGGTGTGAACCTAAGTAAACTCACAAATTAAAATTTAAGCAAGAATCTTTGCTGTTGAGAAATACAGCCTGGCTTAGAGGATGGTCCATAGAGAAAGCATCATGTTGTAAATGCAGAATCTTGGACCTCATTCCAGATTCCCTGCATTGGAATCTGCTATCCTTATCTCCAAGGACTTCCATGCATGCTAAAAGTTGGAAAAACGAAGGTGTAGAAATAATACGGCAGCTACCAGTCACATATGGCCATTTAAATTTAGATTAATTAAAACCAAATGAAATTGGAATGGAGTAGTTTAGTGACACTGGCCATAATTCAAGTGTTCAGTAACCACATGTGGCTGATGAGCACCACACTGGAAAGCACATATGGAACATCTTTATCATTCCGGAACGTACTACTGGACAAGGCTGATCTAAAAGTTTTCCGTAGGTAGTAAAAGATACTTAAAGAAAACAAGTTTTAACAACTCTATAAGACTGTTTAAACTCCACATTCACAAACCCCTTTGCACACAGGACACAAATATTCATTCAAACACTTTTTTTTTTTTTTTTAAACTCAGATTAGAAAACGGAGGGCCAGTTAGGAGTAGCTTGCTTCATGTGTAAGTCATGATTCTTTCTTGAGATTTCCAGACCCATTTCTATGTTTCTTTTTTCCTGTCCCTACTCCCTCATATACGTAAGGCCTTCATTTTCTATGGCCCCAGTCCACTCTCATACTAAACAATAACAAAGAGACAAATACATTCAAGTCACACATAAATTGCTACCACCCCTTGGTCACCATCAAAGGAACAAATAAAGCCATGGTAGAATTTCAAATATATGCAGATGGATGAGAAGAAGCTATTTCTTGACTGGTGATAAAGAAAGTGATTATCAAGGGAAGGAACACTTACATGTGTCTTAAATCAGACTGTGTGGTTAGGTATGGTATCTCCTCCCAAGGGCAGCTCGAAATGCAGCCATCTTCTGGGGACAACTACCACCATGCAACTTGATCTAAACCTTATTTTGCTAAATCTTCAAGAATGGCTTTTCACTGCCTTGTGTGCAATTATTCTTTTCCTCAAACAGCTATCTGAAATTATCAAGTTGTTCTCTTCCATTCCTCAAAAACACCTGGACCAATTTGTTGGGGTGAACCCGACAGATAGTATTGACTGACTGTCACCTTCCAGGACCTCACTGCAGGTGAATCAGACTTGACACCTGAAGCTCCACAGCGCTCATCGAAAGCTTTGATAAAATTACCTAAGAAGCTGGCTATGACATCCCATAGGGCACCATTTTTGTGAGTTAGGGGATGTTAAGAAAATTATTGAGAACTTGGAAATAAAACTTAAGTAAACCTGCATGTCCATCTTTTCAATGTCAGGCTGTCATTATCTAATCAGCCCACACAAACATTATTCAACTTTAGAAAGAGACACCTTTCTTACACTTACCATTTATTTTTGTCATAAGTCCACAATCTAAACTTAAACATTAATTGTAGAAGATAGAGAAGTTGAAAAACACTTCAGTCTGCTAGAGATAACCACAAAAGTTATTATTTAAATGCTGTCAGATATTAACCAGTGGTATATCAAATTTTGCAAACATTGTACATCATTCCTTTCCTATATATATAAATCCCTTTGCTTGAAATGCTCTTTGAACGAGTTTTATGATTTTCATGGTTCCTTTATTAATAAGGGTTCATTATACATTTTCACTGTATGTTCACTATATATTTAGATGAGAGACAGGATTTTTTTTTACTTGGGAACATATACTTTGAGAGGGATCAGTGCTGTATTCTGCAGACCTTCCCATATAATCTGTACCAGACATTCCTATGCTCTGCCACTTCTGAGAAATGAGAAATGGCAGAAAATTTAGGTTTCATCCAACCATTACACATGTGATCACCTGCTCCTTGATGCTTCCAGATACAATCTATATAATATATCTAATTTTATTATACCCACTGCCTGGAAAAAAGTTAAATTAAAAAACAACAACAACAATTTTAAGACCAACGGGAAACCTCTCAGTTTAATTCTCATCCACTTTTTCTTCATCTGATATCAATACGTTCAACCAAAAATGATTTCTATGATCCTAATGATTGAGTGAGTCTCCTACCAACTCCCAACTGATGAGAGAAAAGCTCTGACTTCCAATCTACCAAATTCATCACCAGCATGACCCTGGAGTCAGTCTTTATCATTCCTCATGTCTTATCAGCAAATGAGGTGACTTAATCTTCATGGTTGGTTCTAAGATCCTTTAAAAAGAACTATGTCTCTAAAAAGGGCAAAACTTGGGTGCCTGGGTGGCTCAGTTGGTTAAGCCACTGCCTTCTGCTGGGGTCATGATCCCGGAGTCCTAGGATTGGTCGGGTCCCACGTAGGGCTCCCAGCTCCATGGGGAATCTGCTTCTCCCTCTGACCTTCTCCCCTCTCATGCTCTCTAACACTCTCTCTCTCAAATAAATAAATAAAATCTGTTTTTAAAATAAAAATAAATAAAAATAAAAAGGGCAAAACTGAAGGAAAATGACATTGCATTATTTCAAACTCTCAGTCAGAAGTAGGGACACACAGCACATACAACTAATAAGCACCATCTATGGATTTGATGCCGGCAATTTGACTGTTAGTTCTCACACTTGGGTCATTTGATACGTGTCTACCTACAGCATACCCATAAGAATGGATATTTTCTCTTTAAAAATTGGCTTTAAATGGAAGTCAGCAGATGGTACCATACAGCAGTTCCGTGATATGGTAACTGCTTCATCTTTTATCCCCTTTATAACCTCTTGGTACTTTGTGACCTCTCTGAAACACCTTTCCTTGTTATAGAGTGACTCATTTTAGAGTTTATATAACAATTATGAGTTTGTTATGTTGCATAGCTCCAAACCAGCAATTTTATAATATGATGCTTTTGTCCTGGGTCTTCCCTTAACTAAAACTGCCTTATGTGACCAATAAGCAATACCAAGCTGACATTTCTGAGCCCAAGCAGCTAATCCTAGATTGTATTTACCTATTTTCAAATATTTGCACCATCTGTGATTCTATATTAGTTTTTTTGGATTCGCTGTTACAGCCGGAGGACTACAGCTCTGAGTAGGAATGAAGCAGCACTCCAAATGCAGAATGCATTATAAACATGAGAAGAGAATTCAGCCATGGGCTAGGGAAAGAAAAATAAAAATATTCAGGAAAAGCAAGTGCATATTCAATTCTCCATCTTCAAAATGCAAACTCTGTTGATTTTCCTGTACTTGTAAGTAATATAAAAATGGATGCCATATATTTTCTTAATTAACCCCAGGGTGTCTGGATGGCTCAGTGAGTTAAGCCTCTGCCTTCGGCTCAGATCATGATCCCTAGGTCCTGGGATCAAGCCCCGCATCGGACTCTCTGCTCAGCAGGGAGCCTGCTTCCCCCTCTCTCTCCGCCTGCCTCTCTGCCTACTTGTGATCTCTGTCCATCAAATAAATAAAAATCTTAAAAAATAATAATAATAACCCCTAATCCATGTTAGCTCTGGAGCCAGGATGCTTCTATATAATACCCATATCAACAAAACTAGGGGTTTAATATGCTCTGAATTTTGGTCAAATTAATGGAGAAATGAGCTTTAAAGCTGATATTCCCAACATCTAGGAATCTCACCACCCAGCGTAGCTTGATTTCCCATCATGTTGCCTCTGTTGGTATGACAGCCCAATACATATTGATAAAAAAAGAGCAAATAAATAAACACACACTGCCATTTTTCAGCACCTCCTGGATAAAAAACCCATCTCACTGCTAATCATCAAAACACTTCCACAATGTAACCATCATCCCATTTCCAGGTGAAATATTAATTTCAGAGAGAGACTGGGTAACTGCTCAAAGTAGTAAATAGAATTTAATCTGAGGCTAAATGAAGAGAAAGCCCTAGTTCTTTCCACAATAAAGAATTCTGTGTCGTTCAGAAATTCTTATTTATTTTGCATATAGAAGTTTCTCAGGTCTCGTATTGGAACTCAGTACTCTGACAAAATTATCACAGCTTCTAGAAATACCCTTACCTTCCAAGAAACCTAGTGAATCAGAAACCTGTAATTTCTATTAACTTCTCAAAGAAGCACCGTAATTCACTTACACGCTTTCCAGAGTTCCTAAGTACACGCCTTCCTTCAGAAAGGAGTCATCCAGTCACTGGTCTGTTCACTACAGAATTGTAATTTCAAATGCTGAGGGCTGAGATCAATGGGAGGTCATTCATGCTGAAGGGAAGAGTTTAAGAATGCCAAAGTCTGCATGTATGATAGTGCTGGCATGTCTTTCAAACAATGGCTCTGGGTTTACTTTCAAAATGGCTTTATGGCACTGAGAAGACTTCTTGTCATAGCAAGTTGGAGAAGATCATACAGGGTTCTCTGAAGTTTTGTGGCCTGGTACTAGAAGTCTAAGGACCACTAACCTAGAACCAAGGAGAAACCAAGCAATGTCAAATGAGTTTTGGCTACAGATTCAAAAGTCTCAAGGACAATATTTTTTTTTAGGTTACTCTGCTGTTATGTGTTAACAAGCACGTGTGTCACCAATGCACCAACAAAGGTGCTATAGCAACAGCTGAATCCGGCAGCAGGATACACAGCAAATGGCCATAAGTGAAGAGGCCTAGAATCAAGTACTGCCTCTTGATTCTAACCAACTGTGTGACCTGAGACAAGACACTTCATCTCCCCATTGGCTATCTCCTGATCTGAAAGCAAAGACATAAGATGCAGCAATCAGAATCCTTTCTCAAAATGCCATCAGCATTTATGACTTGATGGCCATTTCAAGGAAGAGTTTAGAAAGGCAAGGCCACTGTGGACATCACAGGAGCTCAGACATCAGGGACTCAATCCTGGCCAGAGTCCAATCTCAGAAACGTAGAGGTGGAAGGAAATAGATTTGGATATGGACATGGTACAAGTGCAAGTGGAGACGGGGGAATCAAAATGACCATTCTGGAACATAAGAGACACTGACTCTACAAGCAAAGAGACGTGTGTAAGGGATGGCGGATGCACACGAAACCACCTGTCATGCCACTGTGGTGGGTAAACCTCATTTCACAACGATGAGACGCATCCTCCATAAATGGGAACAAGGTGGATCTCTTCCATATCAACTCCAGGTTTAGTTCATACCCACTTACCCCTGCCAGTATGACTGCCAAAAAGTGAAACACATGTAATTCCTAGGATCAGAGGAAAGGAATTAATTCTCTTATAACCCCTTCATGGTACTCTAGAAAAGAAACAAACAGGAAAATGTACAGTCTTTTCCCTTAAAAATGCCTAAAAGGTAGTGGAGTAGATAGACAATCTATTCATTAAACTCACCCACGAGGAAATGTAAATTATATACTAATCTACCCAAACATTACCTAGTTCTACATCTGAGAAATTCATGAATATTATATTTCTCCTCTTGAAAAGATATATTTCTGACCTCTACTCAGAAGGTGCCTTGACTCTTAATCTTTGAGTCGGTGTGTAGAAAAAAACAGTGTGCAACTTTGTGAGACACTGATTTAAAAGGTCATAGAAAAAAAAGAGTTTCTGGTACTTGTTTCAAAACATGTGAAATGAAAAAAAAAAAAATTGCCATGTCTTGCATTCATTAGCTCATATTAAAACCCTTCCTGGAGGTAAGAGGTGATTAAAGAAAGGAAGAATATCAACAGTTTTCACTTACTTGATTCCTTTTGCCAAAATCAAACCCTAGTACCAATAACAGGAAAGACCTACAGCTAACCCAGTGCAAGCATTATTAACGTAACTTCAAGTGGTCTCTCTGGTCCATTATTTGAAAATAAATCGCAGGAGAGCCTGCCATTCAAGTTTTCAATTATAAAATTCCGGTTTGTCATATTGTTTTCAGAGAAGAGGCTTTCAGATGGTATAAGAAATTGAATCTTCATTTAGATCTCAAAAAAGGGGTGAGAATAAAGATAATAAAAATACCTTTTTTCCCTCACTTTTCTTCATTTGCTACCTTGTAACCTGATGTGCAAGCTTTTATACTGACCTCAGAAAATCAGTAAGTATGATAAATCACGATAATATGAAAGTCAGATAATATTCAACTGGGCTGGAGAATATACAGCTTGGCTTGGCTCTCTCAGACGTAGAGTCAGTTTTGATTATGCATTCAACTAACTCTTTTCAAATTTCAACTCAACATATCATCAGCACCTATATGCAAAGAATTTCTAAGTCAGTCCTTTCTCGAAACCAAACTTCCAGAAAGAGAATATTAAACCACGAACATTTCAAAGATCTTAAGTCTTTCAGGAAAACAAGTTATCTAAAAATAGAAAAATCAGTCAGATTTTTATCAGTTGTTTTCCTCCTAATGCTCTACAATAATCCAACTCTAAAATACCCTATATATTGGGGCACCTGGGTGGCTCAGTCCTTAAACACCTGCCTTTGGCTCAGGTCATGATCCCAGGGTCCTGGGATTGATCCCCACATCAGGCTCCCTGTTCAGCGGAAAGCCTGCTTCTCCCTCTCCCACTCCCCCTGCTTGTGTTCCCTCTCTCACTGTGTCTATCAAATAAATAAATAAAATATTTAAAAATAAAAATAAAATAAAATTTTATTAAATTTTAAAATAAGATACCCCACATATTTAGATCATAAGTGTGTATATGTATATATGTGTGGTGTATGTTTGTTATGTATACACACCCAGATATATATATATATATATATATTCCTCATTTCATTATGGTAAATGGAAAACTGCCTTTTCAAAAACATGAAAAAAATCTTCTCAGATACTCTAAAAACACAGTAACAAGAATAAAAATACTGAATTCTATCTTCAGCCAGATGTTATGCAAGTCCATTCACACAGACTGTCTCTAACTCTTATAATGTTCTCCCCATCTTCTTCCTTTAAAGATGAAAGAATGATTTTAGAGGGATTTGTTTGCCCTAGATTGCGTAGTGAATGGTAGAAGAAAGATTCAATATGAAATTTGTTCTGACTCTGTTCCCAATCCTACATCATGTTGCTTCTCCCCAAAATATAATTAAATTTGAATATCATTTGGCAATTCCAAAAACATTGTAGAATATACTATTCTGGCTAATGGAATTAGCATATTATCTGAAAGTTGATTTAAAAGATTACTAATGTTTCAGACACTTTTAAATTAACTGGCACGCCAACCTTGAAAAGAAAATGAAAATCATTTTTTATCATATGGAAGACATTCTAAGGGGTACTGTTAACATCAATTACTGAATGGGATAGTTCGAAGTAAAATATTTTATCAGTTTCAGATAAAAGCAAATTTTCTGTATTTAGCCTGGTGGTGAGTGTTATATTTACCATTACATAAAGTATGACTGAAACCCTGAGGATTCAGGACAGCTCACCAAAAATGAATTCGTAAGAGAAGCGCTCTCTCTTCAGCAACCCCATCCTCCCCACTGAACCAACCTTCCACTTTTCTTGATCATACTAGAAGTAACAAGCATTCCTTTTAGTTAATACATAATAAATGAGACAAATTTCTAGCGAGGTGGCGGGGGTGGAAGGTGTACAGTTTAAAAGCCTTGGAGAGGGGCGCCTGGGTGGCTCAGTGGGTTAAAGCCTCTGCCTTCGGCTCGGGTTATGATCCCAGGGTCCTGGGATCGAGCCCCATGTCGGGCTCTCTGCTCAGTGGGGAGCCTGCTTCCCTTCCTCTCTCTGTCTGCCTCTCTGTCTACTTATAATCTCTGTCTGTCAAATAAATAAATAAATTCTTAAAAAAAAAAAAAAAGCCTTGGAGAACGGGACTGTCTAGTTAGGAAAATGTAGACCAAGATTGTCTATTGTCAAAAGGCTTGTGGATCAAGTCATTCAAACTTTAAAACATACACTAGGGTATACACCAGGAAGAAACACTCCTAAATTTATAGGAGGACATGTGTTTATAAAGATCTTTACAGTCCACTATTTTGTTTGCCCCTTCTGGGGACCTTTTAAAGGTCTTCAGATGGGATAATCTTCCAACTTTCCTAGTTGATGCATGCCTCAGGTTATGCCCTCATTAGTCATCCCTCCTCATCCACGAGGAATATATTCCAAGACCCCCAGTGGATGCCTGAAACCTCCGACACTCTTGAATCCTACATATACTGTGTTTTTTCCTATATATACGTGACTGTGATAAAGTTTAATTTGTAAATGAGGCACAGTCTGAGATTAACAAAAATAACTAACAAAATAGAACTACTATACTGTAAGGAAACTTATGAGAATGTGAGCTCTCTTTTCAGGATACTGTGCTCACCCTCTGCCGATGATGGTAACAATGTGAGAAGACAAAATGCCTGAGTGAGGAAAGGAATTGAGAAGAGTGATGGGGGACTGAGTGCGAGGCTACCCTAGTGACCTTCTGACACTACCTCCGACAGAGGATCATATCTTTCTGGGATCTCAGCTGACAGTGGGGACCTGATATCAGGGAAAGCCAACAACGAATGGGGGTAGGGGGCTACTGCATAATGTGGTGGTAAAACCTGAACCTGATTACAACACATGTAAAGTCATTCAGCAAGTATGAAACTATACGGAGGCAGTTTTATACTCGGAATACCAAGTATGAAATACTAATTTAAATATTAAAGAGGATTTCAAATACCCCATTTCTCTATGCTGATTATCTTAGGAAGTGGATTACGCTGAACACAATGCAACATATTCTGTAGCTAATTCACCTGTTTGTGAGAATTAACCAATGCTTACTTCCAGTTTGGCCCCTTACAGAGGTAGGAATGGTAAAGAAGTGTGTTTTGACTATAAGAGACCTATTTTGAAGTTTGCATGTTTGCCAAATCAGCCCTGACATCCAAACCAAAGAGTATATATTATTAATATGTGTGTATGCAACTTCATATATAATCATACAAATATGTACTAAACAGTGCAGTGTTTTTGTAAAATGTTAAAATAACTTACCAGTTGCAGGTGGCTCAATAAGCCTCCCCCCACCTTTTTCTAGGTGCCTATTCTTAGCCTAGGGAATGAGAGCACACTATGAGACAGGCTTTATTCAAAAGCCTTCATATATTATTTCATTTAATTCTTACAACAAACACGTAAAGGATCTGTAGTCATCTCCATTCACAAATGAAATGTAGAAAATAAGTTATCCTGCCCAAGAAAGCAGTGAAGACTGGTGGAGCTGGGATATGAACTTGAATCTGTGGTTTTCAGGGCATAACCCACAGATAATAGTAACTTTATGTAATCATAAATGATTCAATAAACCAAAATTTTAAGATAGCTTTCTTCTTTACTCAGGTTGGGTGAAATCTGGTTTCGGTATTTTGTTTCTAATGTAATGCACTTCATAAGATAATGCAGCATTAATATTTAATAATACAATTTTCTTTAACTTGTTTTTATATAGTTTAATTTTTCTTAAATGTGCAATTTCCTCAGTTCCTGAAATAAACAGAGTAGAAACTTACAAGCAAGGATGCTTTGTGGTATGTTCTAAACTCGGTAGATAAAACATCATATATACATGTTATAAGATATACATTATGTAATAAGAAAGGATAGTAAAAAATGCATAATATCTCCTAAGTCAATAAGACTTCTACATCATGCCTTTATCCAATCTAAATTATCCTTTGTAAACCAAATCACAAACTTTCCCATCAATTAGACAGTATATACATTATATTCAATAAAGAATAATAAAATGTCTTTAAATTATTTTCAATAGGATTTCTAAAAGCTACTTTTGAAGTTCTATGTTTAAAAACAAAAGTTTATAGGCCTAATTATGACATCTTTTTATTTTTGTCAGGGAAACATGGAAGAAAGACTGAATCCTAATTTCTGTATGGTAACATTTGGGTTAATATTATCTAAAAGTGAAAAATGCAATACATATTTTACAAAAGGCACTTTACATATTACATATTTAATTGCAGTTTTGACCATGAATTATTTCATCAAGAGACTGCTGCATACTGAACGATGAGAGATTGGTTTTCTATCAGAATATGTTTTTTAGAGAGAAATGCGTAACTAATGATGTTTCTGCTGCCAAATTGTTGCTTACAAAAATATACCTTATAGTTATACTTCAAAAAGTAGGGTTGTGGCTTTTCTTTTGTTTGCTTAGTTTTTTGTTTTATTTGGGTTTTTCTTTTTTGTTTGTTTGTTTTGTTTTTGTTTTCTGCTGTTGTTGTTTTGTGTTTTAGTTTGTTTTGGTTCAGTTTTTTGGAGCTGAGAGGACCACCAAACATTTTAGGAAATATTTTTACCCATTGGATTCAGCAGAAGGGTGCCACCTGGTGGCAATGTGGGCAAACTCTAAACCAGGTCTAAGTATTAAAAATGAACTCATTTAAGAAACCTTGAAAGTTCCATCATTACCAAGATTTTTTTTTCTTTTTGTAAAGTTCCTATGTACTTATCAAGACCTACCTGGTTATTTTTATATTATTTCCATCAATGGAAGAGATATTAAGTTAACTTCAAATTTTTCAAGAGCTATTATTTATTTATAATCGAAGCTTTAAGCAAATTTGTTGTTTTGTATTCAAAGTAAATATGTATACACAGAATATTGGCAATTATTTTTCATTATGCTAGTAACAATGTGTTGAACTATAACTGGGTAGAGGTTAGAAGGTTGGGCTCTAGAATTCAATGACCCTATTTTATGTAAGTTATTACAGACTGGGGTTAAGTCCTATCTCCACCACTTATGAAGACAAGCTTGATTAGCTTCTTTAAGCCTCTGTATTTTCATCTCTAAAATGGGAATAACGACACGACTTAACTTTGAAAGTTTCTTTGAGGATCAAGTAGAAAAATGCATTTAATGAATGTTATCAGTCCAGAAGACAGTACTCTGCACATGGCAAGCATTCAGAAGTGGTTTTTAAAAACAGTAAGTTGCAACTTGTCACTCAAGATTTTAGATCCCTCAATGTAAAGTGGGATTTTGATCATATTCAGAATGACTGTATCTACCCATATCAAATTATTTATCTAGATACTTGTAAACGTGGAGCATTTTGAAAACAACAAAAATAACTTTCATAAACATTTAATCATTAAAGCTTTGAAAGAAAGACTACTAAAATGATAAAAAAAAATATTTCCAATGATTCAGGATGTTAATAAAAGTACACAGTCCCTGCTATTCCCATTGCCGATTCTCTCTGGGTAAGAAGTGACTCTTCCTGGCGCCAAATCCCAGAGGACAGCCACAGATGAAAGAAATAGAGGGGTCATGCTCGCTAAAGGAATATAACAACCAAACCACAGGATCCATAACCATCTCACCCAAAGGAAAGACCACAGTCTTCCACTGTGCTGTAGGTGGAAATAGGTACTGATGGCCTCAGGACAAGTTGTTTTGGAGATCTCATAAAAATCTCTACTATGAAAAGCCAAAGACTATTTTGGCAACATTTGAAAGCTTAAATCACTCAAAATCAATACACAGTTAAGTGATTAGCTGGACTATGCACCCTATTTAACCATCAAGTAGGACTTCATAAAGCTATATTTTTATTTAAAGTTGTGAATCTTTTTTTTTTTTTTAAAGAAATATAGCAAGCAGAAATATCATTCATGTCTATTTGGGGGGTATTATAACAAGTACCACATGAGAGTTGTATGACAATCACAGCATCAGACCACAATATATAATCCTGTTAATCAAAACTTAGTACTCTTAGAGCAAGTAGTTTAAGCAATCGCAGCAATCATCCTCATTATCTGGTCATCATTTCATAGGTCAAGCTTCAGACAAAGAACATGCAAGATAAAAGGTATTTTCTAGGAGTGCTTGGAAAATCTTCAATGGGATGCTGCCACGCATATTTCACTCTGCTTTCCTTCCCCTAGCAAAATCAATCTCTTTCATTTTAACTTAAGCATAATATGCATACCATTGACATTTTAAAATCATGTAAATGTTCAGAAAGTCACTTTAAAAACTCAATTAAAACAAGAGTTCTGCAAATGGCCACTCCCTGAATATCTGAAGTGGCCATAAACCAAAATGCACGCTCACAAGAAAAAAGGATTCAAGCTTGACTCTCTCTCTTCAGATGAATTTTAAGTACCCGATTAGTCCTGACAAAAGGCTTTACTGTGCATAGGCGGCTTGTCCACTGTTTACATATGTATTTTCAGTTTCTGTGTTCTCTGCTCAGCTTCTCCCTCCCCACCTCCACTGGTACTGAGCAGTTTGCAGCACCTCAAGTAACCAGCTGGTGTCACAGGGTAGTGAGCAAAGATTTCATGTGGGGACTCTCACCTGACTAATCATTCTTATTGGAAGCATCATTCAAGAGCAGTAGAGAGGCTCGGCGGCTGGTTAATGAAATTTAAGAGCTGTCAGCTTGAAAGAGGATGTTAAATCCATGCTCCTCTCCTAAAATCATTTTTATAATCTGCTAACCAGTTGCTACCTTGTGGTGTGTGTTGGAGGGAGCAGAGGAAAAAGATGCAAGGGAAAGGGACACATAATACAGCATAAATGTTGTAGTATTTACATATGTATCTCTGGATAGGGAGTAAAGCGACTAGTTGAAAAAAACAACCTGCCTTGTAAAAACTGCAACATCCACTCCAGTAAATGGAGAGGGAGCTTTAAGGCATTGAGCAATCCTCACCACCTGTGTGAAACATATGTGAGGGAAATGAGGAGGAAAGGGAAGAGGAGAAGAGAGAGACCACAAGCCAGGAGAGATGACCAAGACTAGAATATTAATAACAGCAGCCCTGGCATGTCCTCCTCCGCCTCATCACCACTCGGGCCATTTGGACAGCTTCCCTTCACTTGCTCCTCAGTGCTTAGACTATGTGAAAAGCGTAGCCGCTACCGGAACCTTGCTGCTTGCACCCCTTCACCTCACTTCTAGCAAAGAGCTAGGAGAGTCTCTGGCCGAATCGCATTGGGCAGCCTTCAACAGTGCACTCTGGGGGCCAAGGGTACTCGGGTGCCTCCGTAGTTATCCGCTGACCTAACTGTTGCCCTCTCAGCTCAGAGTCCCTGACTGATGAAAACGTGACAACACCTGCAGCCGCCTCCTCACAGCCCCCCTCCTCTATGCCAGGGCACTTCAGCGCTCCCGACCCCTACAACTTTGGGAAAAAGCAACACCGAACTCCCGAGTCACCCCCAATCCAGGGACAGAGACGAGGTAAGGATCCACGGTATGGTTATGCTACAAATCTCGAAACAGCAAAACCAAAAAGGGGATGGCCAGTGTGGAGAGACAGAAAAGGTACAGAAATAACCCTCAGCCAGTACAGGGCACCCCATCTCTGCAGACACAACACATCTGGCCCCAACAAATCACTAAAGCCAGTACCTTGCCAGCTTCCCATAATAATGCCTTTTTATTCCCAAGCTCCGCTCGACTCAGCAGACCACAGACGCAGGGTACACCTCATTCCCTCTTTTAGCGCCCCCCACCTCGCCCCGTCCCAGTCTCCTCAAAAGAAAAAATAAAGGAAAAACTCTGCCGGCCTAAAGGTCATTTTCCTTAGTGGGGTACTTTGGCCAGCGCTCGCTCGTTTCAGCTGCGTGTAGACCGGCTCTAACCCTGCAAGTGGACGCCTCCAGGAGCGCAGTATCTCCTCCAGCGTGCTTTTATTTCAGCCAAGAGGCCCCCACTCTGTGGCCCTGGCCGCCTCTCCCTTCCTCGGTGGCCCGCCCGCCCGGGCTCCCGGGCCACCCCCAGCCTTTACCTCTCTCCCCCCTTCCCCGCGGCTCTCCACCGTACGCATCCTCTCGCCCGGCCCCAGAGCGCGCTCGGATGCTCTAACTTCCTGCGGAGTCCATGGATCAGCGGAGGAGAGCCTGGAACTGGGGCGGAGGGGAGGGTGGGGAGAGGGAGGCGTGGGAAGCACGGACTGGAGCCACCCTTCCCGGGAGGGCCTGGCCGCAGCTGCCAACTCTCACCTGGTCCGCCGGCTGCGCCTGGCTCGCCCTGGCCCCCGGGGTGGGCTGCTGCTCCTGCTTCATGGCTGTCATCGCCGGCGGCCCGCGTTGGCGCTCACTTCCTCGCGGGCACTTCAGACTCAGGGACTGTCACTTGGCAGCGATCGCATGTCACAGGAGCCCGACGCTCTCCGAATTGGCAGAAGGGAAAGCGGCAGCGACGGGGTGGGGGGAGGGGAGCGACAGGGAGGAGAAGAGAGGCACCGAGCAGGCTCCCCCTTGCAAGATCCCTCCTTCGGCTACCGCAGACCCTCGAACTCCCCACTCCCCCCGCCCCCCACCACTCCAAAGCGTAGAGAGCCTCGGAGATCTAACACGACCAAGTGGCAAGTTAGTGGAGCAGAGAGAGGCACCTGACCGCGCTCGCACGACGTCTCACAGCGCCGGAGGAGCCCGGCTAGCATTCTACCGCAGTCCGCGCCCCCCGCCCGCCCCCGGGGGCTCCCCGCGCCGAGCTCAGTGCGCCAGGTGGAGCAGCCAACCCGGAGAAGCGGAGCGCGCCCGTGCAAGGCCCTCGGTGGCTCTATCGCTGCCACTGGGCATGCTCCAGCGCTCGGAGAAGACGGGGGTTAGCTGGGGTCTAAGGGCCCACAGCCCCACTGGCGTTGCCAACACTTGCCAGGACCCAAGTGGTAATCCCGGGTTATGGCCCGAGGCTCTGCGTTTCTCGATTTGTGGCAATGGACAGCCTTATCCTTTAGCCTCTAGCCTGGATCCCCCCCCCCCCCAGCTGCTAGTGTAATTCTGAAAGGTAGATTACAAACAATAATAACTAATGATGATATTCTATTACTCCCCCCCCCCTTTTTTTTCTAGAACACTCAGACAAAAGTTTTCAAATTTTAAATTTCTTCTCCAGTCTTCCCTTGGCTTAACACAAACCTCTCCCCTTCAAAGTTTTCTGAGCACCTACCATGTGTCAAACACACTGTTTGGAGGGATTGCAAGGAAAAGAGATTAAAATACCTAGACAAACTTAATAAACTCCCTGCCAACAAGGAGTGTTCCTGATACTGTGGGTACTGGGGGATAGGAATCAAAGAGTCAATTTAACTCTTGGGAAGGTGAATTCCTGTGGGTAGGTATAACACAAAGTCCACCGGTTTCATCTAGAAACATTATTACTTTTCCCCATTGCTAGAAAGGGCCTACCAAAAGCAGATGGGCAAACAAGCAGTCCCCAGTCTCAGGCACAGGTGTCTGAAGATTGCTTACCAGAGAAAAGGTTGGAGGGAGTTAAATATCCAGATGTTCCTACACTCAGCCCCAGCATTGTGACTATGTTCCAGTGGGAAGGGATTGAGCATATGGTGGCCAGTAGCTTGGAGTATGCTTTTATTGGCTAAGCCTGGCTCCCCCACCCTTGTCTGAATTACTCAGTCCACGAACTATGCACTTCCTAGAGACAGGCTATCTTAGAATATTAGGAGTTGTGCTCCTGCCTATTAGTGAATTCTCACATTTGTCCTAAATATTGTGACAACAGTTCCTTTAAAATAGGTCTAAAAAAAAAAGTGATCTCTAGATTTGATTAAATTAGAAAATAAAAATATGAATTTTTTTCTTCAGGAAGGTATGATTTAGGTGATGAAAGCTTATTTTTCAAAAATAAGAGTTCCAGTGGATATTAAGTGACTTCTAACAGTGTGTTGGTCTAACAGAAGTAAGTTGAGAGGAATAACTTCACTGGTTGTAAAAATATAAAGCAAATTTTCAAAATGAAACATGGCGGGGCGGGGTGGGGGGTGCCTGGGTAGTTCAGTCCTTAAGTGTGGGACTCTTGATTTCAGCTGAAGTCAAGATCTCGGGGTCCAGAGATCAAGCCCTAGCCCATCCAGGCTCAGTAGTACATGTTCTCCTACTGCCCCTCTTTACCCATCCCCCACTGCTCTCTGGCCCACTGGGTGCTTGTGCCTCCCCCCAATAAAATAAATAAATCTTTTAAAAAATGAAACATGGGCATAATAGCTACAGAGTACTTTATCCAGTAAACATGTCAATCTCTATTTTCCCCATCCCTCCCCCGCCCCAGGGAGAAAGGGGTCTACATTATTCCAAAAATGCTTCTGTCCTTATATTTTGCTCTTCTGTTTATCATTTTAGTACATTCATCCTTTGGATGTGTTTTCATTTTGGACAACTGATTTGACTTGAAATTTTATGTACAGAGATTTCTGTTGACATAGGACATGCATAGATGAGGGAATTATTCTCAGCCTATTTGATTGAAGTCAACTGTCCAACTTGCATTCTTTCTCAGTATTCTTTTTAAACTCCATTTTGTGGTAACAAAGATGTAAATTGTATGCGTTTCATGTATAATGTATATATGTATCATTTTTTTTAAAAGAAAGTGTTTTTGATTGGAGTCCATCTTTTTGCATGGGTTATTTTGTCTGAGCTGAAAGCATTATTTTATATCTGTTGGGGTCTAAGTTAAGGACATTAATTAAAACTTAACCACATGTAACTTACAACTTAAACACTATTTTTTGAAATGTGGTACACTGGAATTACAATGTAGGATTTTCTACTTCATTTCTTATTGAAGAAAAATGCTAATGTCCAAGAAGAAAAAAATAAGGAATACCTTACATTCCAAGAGAGAATGTCTGCAGCTCAGATGTCTATAACTTCTGATAATAGGTTGTTATTTAAAAAAAAAATTGTAATCAAACATCTGCAAAATAATCAATTTGAGTAGATATAACCCTAGTGCATTGTGGACAAGAGGACATGTGCCAGCCTACATGTCAGCAAAATGGGCTCCTGCCTTTGCTCCGTCACCTCATGGAGGTATGGGCAAGAATGAAGTCACTTAGCTCTGGCCTCTGCTTCCTTATGAGGTAAAACCAAGCATTTTAGATTAGATGACCAAGAAGATCCGTTTCTTCTCTAAAATTCCATAATTAGATCTTAATTTTGTGAATCAAAAGACTATCATCTGAAATAATAAATTACTTACACATGTTCAGATTTTACTGGGAGTCAGTTAGGTGCTTAGAAAAATACAAAAATTCAATAGGTAAGGATTCTTCATGAAGTGACTGATTTAATATCCACCAAACTTCCCCCACACTCTCTAGTTATACATAAATCCAAAGTAACAATTCTTTCCTTGATAATACTTTTAAAATTCAGAAACTTGAGTATCTCCCAACAGTGTATTATTTCTGAAAATTAAAGATTTAAAGAATGTTGTAAAAATTAACAGAATATTTTTTTAGTACTTTTCTTCATACGTTTGATGAACTAACTCATGGACAACCATTAAACTTAAAATACTGATACAATGGGAAAAGAGGTTTTCCTAGTTTTTATGGAATGGAGTTTCTCATAACTGCAAAAGACCTGGAGAGATTGCCCAGAATTCCCTCTATTTTAGGTTATAAATTTCTTACTTTCGCAACATATTCAGGAAGATTTCTAGGATTTCTAGGATTTAGACTTCATCACTTCCTTCTGAAATTTTTCATTGACTCAAATCCTAGTTTCAGGTTCCCATGCAGATATAACCCACTGTGTGGGATCCTCAACTTACTGACAGGAATTTCCAAAGTCCCTCAAAAATTTTCTTGCACAAAATACTGTGAACATCTACAATGTCTTTCACTGATATTTGATTCTTTTAAAGAGAAATGCCAATTCAGTACATTTCATTTTACCTAGAATTACTGACATGAATAATTGAGGACTGGTGATGAAAGTTAGATAATAATTAAATTTATTCAAGATAATCATGAAAATGTGTAAGCATAAGTGGCAAACAGGATGTTCTAGAAACATTTAAGTCATGCGTGCTATATTCAGTCTTCCATATCAAATAGGAGATCCAGGACCCCCAAATCCCAAATTTACTTTAACAACCGTCAGTAACAAGGCCTAGCTAAACTCTGATATATTAAAGAAAGAGAAAAGCCTCTTGAGAGTCTGAGAGCAGGGTAGCCTTTAGAGATAAATCCTCCAGTTTCAGATAAATCAGATAAGGTAAATAGAACTGTGTAAGCAGCTAGTGCCCTGGAGTCTCTCCTCACCTTTCCCTCTCTCTCTCCCCAGGTAATTCTGCAGTGTCATGTAAAGGCCACCTTGATGGGGATTTCCCTAGAATTAGCCAGTCCTCTATTGAGTGTCTTTAATGAGCACAGCATCAGGAAGACAGAGTTCATGAGCTGTGCCTTCAGAGACCTGGCCTGAAATGTGTCCAATTAGCTTTTCTCAGATCAAAAAATAGCTTTAGTTCACATCTTCTGCTATCATTTGCTTTCGATTGATCAATCACCTCTACTCACCTCAACCGGCTTCTTGAATTTCCCAAAGTGCACATCATGTCATTGGGCAGAAAACCAGTATGTTGAGCAATCCTCAGAAACAAGCTGTATTTTAGAAGCTCTAACTAGTAAACTATCTCAAAAAATTATTTTAGGAAGAACAAATAAAAAAGGAAGAAAAAGAAGGAAAGGCACTGCATAGTTAAGTGATAACTGGGTACACTACTCATACTGTTCAGACATTCTCGTGGCATTAATTTAACTAAACTTTTTGTGAGTCTCTAGGACAGGAAGACTTTCCTGTTGTAAAAATTCATAGCCCAATTATGATCTCTGGTGGAAGCAGACAGAGTTGCACTATCCTGAGAGCCATTCTTGTTGCTCACTGGAGACCTGAAGATATTGACAAACTGCTCACTCACACGGAGACCTGGGGCTATAGTCTGCTTAGTTATTATAGTAACATACCTCCCATCTTCTTTAACCAAACAGCTCTTCTAAGATATATATAATGGTATTAAAGCAGGAAAACAATGCATGGGATTTTTCTGTGTAATGTTTTCGCTTCATATATGTAGCTGCATCAACAGCAAACAACTGGAGAATGTGTGAAATTTACCTGTTGTCCTTGTTTTTACCCACTAGATGCTTGACAAGGGGTCTGTGTTTGATTTTTTTTAAGAGTAATTATTTAATGAATTAGTTATGTTTGTATAGTAAAAAAAACAAATTTAAAAAGACCTTTTTTGGCTGATTTAGTAGTCATTTTTTTTGTCTGATTTTCACATTTCTTTAGAAATAAAGTAAGGTTTTCCAAATCAGATTCTGTCTGCAAATGACAGAAACGTTGTCAGATGTGGAAGAGTATTTAGAAACACAGACATAAACATTTTTTCTTTTCAGGTAGTAAGTTGGCCTTTGATGAATAAATTTCCCTGAACTTGGTATTTCCTGTTTTCATGACTAAGACTAAATTTTCTAATGATTCAAAATACCTCTTTATTTTTGTCCTTGGAAAATACATTATTACTGAGATGTCTCTTACACTCAGGTTTCATAATAGTTAACTGATTTTTTTCCCTCATGTAATTCCCACAACAGCACAAAGCACATTGCTCATTCAGGGAAATCTTTCATGAATTGAGAAAGAAAATGCTACTCTGAAATCCTGTATAATTTCTGGAGGGAAGGGAAGGGAGAATTTCCATCTTTTGTAAAAATTTCACCATGATCAATTTATTCTTAAGGAATTAGTACTAGATTCAGACTCCCCCATGAACTCTCCTTTTGGAAACAAGAGATAGTCTAGGATAGAGGTGAACCAGCTCCAGAACATCCACTGACATTAAAAGGCCCCTGGTATTTTTTCCACTAATTGACTCTCAAACACTCAGAAGTATTCTTCTACCATCTTAAAAAAAAAAAAAAAAAAAAAAATTGAGGCCAAGTCCTTGGATCCACAGCTAGTCCTTTTACCACACGGAATCATCGGTTTAGATTATATAAATATAGTTTCAGGACATCTTGGGATGTGACCTCTATTGAAATGAGGCACATTAAGATACATCTCTCATTACTGAACACTGTTTAACCTATTAGCCTAGATGGGTTGTTTGCTACCAGTCTAGATCACTTCTTATACTCTTATATTCTTCTATCTCTCATCCACCGATATCATTTTGGGAGAATATCTTACACATCTAAATATTCACTAAAGTCATAATTTCATTCAAATCAGAGAAAGAGGAGAAAGAGATTAAACAGAAGTAGAAGGAGAAAAAGAGAAAAAAAGCCAGGATAATGCATTCTGAAGCTGTTAGAGATATGAGAGTATATTAAGCCTTTTATATTTTTTACTCATGCTCTCACATGAAGACTAGAAAAACTGTAATTCCTATTGGTTAGATCCTACGTATTGCTCCTGCCATTGGCTATATTCTGTGTATTCATAAAATTTTAGAAAGCATAGTCCAAATTTTAATTTTCTTATTTATCTCTAGGTGATTTATATTTGATGTTTTCCATCAATATCAAGCTTACATTTTCTTGTGATATTTTATCATTTTTTCACTTAATAGTTGATTGTAAGCACCTGTGGAGGTATAGAGAATCTATAACAAATAGCACAGTTTATACAAATCAATGACTATAGAAATGCCCTTTAATTAGTTATTTTACTGAACCAGCAGGGTTTGTATGAATATTTAATCCAACTGATAGGACATCAAATTTGCCCCCAGATAAATGAGAAGCTCTCTTCCATGGTCCACTATTACCCCCTGTGGAGAAGCCGTCCACTCCTTCTTCCATCTTCCCAAATGTGACTGATCTGTTGGAACCCAACTCTGCTCCCATCGCCCCCTAACTCAAGCTCACAGAGATTTTCTTCATTCAGAGTTCTCACAGTATAAAAGTCACCACACAGTTTATGCTGCTTTCTGGACTGGCTTGTGCAGCATCCTAATTATTACAAATAACTTCTCTTTCCTCCCAAACAGTACATTCTTGGGGAGAATGACACTTGGGACTTATGGTCAGTTGGGGTTGTGGGTAAGGGTCTATATCAGTCTTCTTGCTGAAGTAGAGATGTTGGAGGATATGCATGTACTTTAAAAAAAATTCTTCTCCTCACCCCCTGAATATTAAGCTCTGTCAGAAACCTTCATGCACTTGTTTTGTTTTGTTTTCATTTATTGAACGGGGTCACCCAAGGGAAATATTTTTTCTCTCTATTGTCTATTGTTTACCATTATTATGACTTGTATAAATTATATGATCTTGATGCTGGCTATGAGTAAAGGCCCACAACTTATTGCTTGATTGCAAAACATTAAGTAAAAGCCAGATACATTTGGAATTTTCCACACTAATGAGCAGATACCATTTGTTATAAAATACTAAGCCTCCAATGCTGTGAACTCAAAGGACAAAATGAATCTGGAGATAACAGCTATATTGTCACTGTCACTCCTAATGTATTCTTTTCCCCCTAATGTAAAGATATTATACTCCTTGAGAAAGGAGGAGCTATACTGAGTAAAATATTTAACTGGATTAATGAAGTGTTTAATTAATGTTTTATTATAAATATAGCTTAAGTTTCTATAGTCTGCCTATATAATGCCAAAAATTATTACAAGTTCAATAGAATCTTCCAGGATTATGCCCAATGTTAGTACATAATTATTTTTGCCTTGCATCCTCTACGTACATTTTAAGCAAATTTATTTATCTAATCTACTAGCCTCTGGACCATATTTTAAAAATAGGGTGAGAGGTCATTAGATGGGATACACAATACCAAGAAAGGAAAATATAAAATCTTAGAGAAAAAAAGAAAAAAAAGAATTGGACCTTCCACTTAAAGTAATAGAACAACTCAGTACCACGTAGTGTGGGGAGGGAAAGAGAGGCCACTCTCACTGAGAAGCTCAGTAGGATCTTAAGAGTATAACCATATTACAGCATAGTAAAGTTGATGTTGGAAATGAGTACTTTAGAGAAAGTAAAATCAGGCTAGGCACACTTTCTTTAAAAGACAGGGTTATTTTGAGAAGATGAACTGCAGTGATGCCAGCATGGGTTTAGGCTAAATCGAGAACTAGGTATCAAAACAAAAAGCACAACATTTACAACAAATCTAGATAGCAAGATATCTCTCCAAATTTCTAAATACCAAAAACCACACAGCTTGAATGTCTATGGTACCTAATAGGACAAAACAAAGGAAAGTTGTGGAACAAATGACCAACTTGATAATCCCAAAACATTAAGAAAACCCCCAAATTGTCAACAGATAGTCACTAGAAAGCACAGTGGATCAATTTAAGAACATCCTATAGAACTAGCAGATTTCTGTGCATTCCCACAGTGAGTAGTAAAAGGGACCCTGTTGGGAGATTTCCCCTTGAGCTCTCACAGTTCTCCGAGTCTTATTACCAAGAAATAGTCTTTTGTTCTAGAATATCATTTGAAGAATATCTGTATAGAAATTATCCTGGAAAGGGGAATAGTGTTTTCCTCTGGAGCAAAATACAAGTTTGTTTAGAGTCCTGCAAGATAAATATCGTTTCCTCTCCATGGCAAGAAATAGGCATGCTTTCTGTTCAGTATAAAAAAGATAATGTCTCCTTCTGAAACCAAGAGAAGGCACACTACTGTCCACTATAAAAGATTTGGGTTTCTTTGGCTTCTTCTATACTGCTACCCTCTGTGCAAGCAGGTGTCTATCTGGTTCTGATCATTCATCTCCATGGGACTTGGGGACAAGAAGAGCTTACAAAAATATGCTGATATTCATATTATTTGCTGTACCATGGGTAATAAAGTTCTCTGTGTCTGACTCAATATTCTTATGTCTTGAAAATGTCCATAAAACTGGATGACTAACTTGTTTGCTTGCAAGTTATATAAAATCTCTGTTCATAATAGACTGATGTCAAAATCTAAGGTGGCTGGAGAAACACAGATCCTATGAACCCTTAAAACTGACATGACAGGGCCACCTGGGTGGGTGGCTCAGTCATTGAGCATCTGCCTTTGCCTGGGATCATGATCCCAGGGTCCTGGGATAGAGCCCCACACAGGGGTCCCTGCTCAGTGTGAACCCTGTTTCTTTCTCTCCCACTCCCACCATTTGTGTTCCCTTTCTCTCTGTGTTTCTGTCAAATAAATTTTTAAAAAATCTTTTAAAAAATAAAATACTAAAACAAACAAACAAAAAAACAAGCAAAAAACTGACATGCCAGGCTTCTTCCCAACATAGAACCCAATACTAGGAAAAACTATTGGAAGTGGAATCAAATTTGAGCAGAACAGAAATAACAGAGATAAAGAGAAAATCCAGCCAAAAGGTAAACAGACCCAGGCAATCTAAGATCACAAGCCATCATGTATTTTCAAGTATTACATAAAAACAAAAAATAAAGATCTCTTTGAAGTTAGAGAAACAATCTGAACTTTTAACTATTTAAAGTTCAGGAAAACTAAATTCACATAAAAATGATCAACAGAAAACTATCATGGTCAAATCCCATGAAAAGTTTCACCTTGGCAACAAAGCTGTTGGAAGAAATAAAAAGGATAATAGCCCTACAGATAAGGGACTTGCAAATTACAGTCCACAGGCCAAACCTAGCCCCTTCCTATCTTTATAAATAAAGTTTTCTTGGAACGTAGTCACACTCACTTATTTGCATATTGCCTAAGACTGTTTTCATGCTACAGTGGTAGTCTTAAGTGTTTGTGACAGAAAACATATGGCCTGCAAAGTATAAAATATTTACTCTCTTGCACCTTACGGGAGGTTTGCCAACTTCTGCTATTGACAAAGAAAGCTTGCCAAAAATGTCATGCTCAAAAATTTTTCAAAACTGGAACATACTATTTCAAAATGAGGTAAAGAACATTTAAAACAAAGTATACAATATAGGAGAGAATAAATTAATCAGAATTAGAAAAATTTAGAAATAAACAGGAGATAGCACTCAAAGAATCAGAAATAAAAGAAATATCATATTAGAAATAGAAACTGATCTAGGAGGTATATCAGAGCAAATAAGCACAACAAATGATTCTCTAAGAGAAACCAAGGTGGGAAGGAAAAACAAACAAACAAACAAACATGTTAACCAAAAGCACGTGAATAAAGACACTCAAGAGAATACAACAAATGTTATAGATGGCAAAGAAGATCCAACATACAGATTAGGGGAGTTCTGAGCGGGACAACAAATCAAAGCAAGGTGGGGTTGGGGTGGGGATAAATACTAAGAAATTTAATTCAAAAGAATGATCCTGAAATTAAAAAAAAAATAAAATTACTTATTGAAAAATCATATAGTATACCTCAGATCAGCAGAGCACAACCAACACCAAGTAAAATTAAGAGATCTTAAAAAAAAGAAGAAAAAAAGGAAAGAAAAACAAAAAAATATTTGGGCACTTAGACAAAAGTAACATTTAACTTAAAGAGTAACTAATGTTACATTATCAGACTTTTCTACAGCAACATTTTATCTTCAGGGGAAAAATGAAGTTATACATAGCATAGTCAAAAAAATAAAATGTGGGCCAAGGATTTTATGTATTTATATATGTTTATATTTTTTTAAAGATGTTATTTATTTATTTAAGAGAGAGTGAGAGCAAGCACAAGCAGGGGAAAGGGCAGAAGAGGGAGAGGCAGACTCCCAGCTAAGCAGGGAGCCCTAAGACAAGGGGCTGGATTCTAGGGCCCTGAGATCCTGACTTGAGCAGCAAGTAAATGCGTAACCAACTAAGCCACCCAGAAGCCCTTATATGTTTGTATCTCTTAGATTTAAAATATAATTTTGATGTGGGGAACAGAGGCAGAAGAAAAGTTATTAAATTTCCTTACCCCCTGATAAGACTTTGAAACAGAGTGACATTCATCTAGGGACCCAACTACCTCCACTTTAGGCTTTGCTAAGGGCAAAGGGCAATCCTAGCCCAACGGACCCCTATCCCCAACCAGGATCCCGTTAAGTCTACTTTAACAATTCCTTTGGAAACTTCCTTTATCTCTAAACCTTCCAAGATACATGCTGACAATCATTCCCAAGCATATGGCCCACTGATATGCATCTAAAGGGTCTCACACAAAGGTTTTATTACCGGTAATGAATAACATTTTCCCCAACAACAGCTAGCCCCTCAAGGTCCTGGAAACCTTGCTTCCAAAATTCCTTAGAGACTTATGCCATCCCTGACCCCCTCCCAACTTGCAAGTATATAATGGGCCACTCCTCACAGCCTCAGGGCAGCAGATCTTTCTGTCCACCAGTCCTGTCGTTGAGTTTTAATATACCACCATCTTGCCCCAAAGATGTCTCAAGAATTCTTTCTTGGTCATTGGCTGCAGACCTCACCCCACCGAACCTCACTTATATGCTAAAACTTCATCAATTTGAAACTCTTATCTAATTCTTCTTCCCTCCTCTGCCCTTTACAATGGTGAAGTCTGCATCACTATCTGAAACTGCTCTCTACTTCTTTAAATGCCTCCCTTTGCTCCTCCATAGGCATTTCTTCTTGCATATTTAACCACACCTCTTTCTCCAAGCACCTAGATGAACACAGACTAGCAATAATGACCAACCTACTTGCTATCAACTGTCAAATAAAACACAAAGTATCCAATTAATTTTGAATTCCAGATAAATGGACAAATTTTTAGTGTAAGCTGTCCACTGTGGACTTTTGGGGTTATACTTATACTAAAATGTATGTCATTTATTTGAAGTTGAAATTTAACTGGGTGTCCTGTATTTTTATTTGTTAATTCTAGCAACCCTAGTAGCCATGATTATCACTTACACTCAGATTATAGTCCTAAAGGAAACCAGTGCTTCTTGGATAAATGAATCTGTGTCTGGAATGAGAAGTGTACCAGACCGTTTGGAACATTTTGACAAACTAGTATGGAAGTGATCAAATAATACTAGGATAATATTAAAAAGCAACCCTGAAAAAGTTCTATCTCACCAAAGAAAAAAATGAACTTTGATAAGGATAGCAATAATAGTTTCTGGGAATCCATTAGGTATGCTTAAGTTCCAGTTTGTCCCCTCCTGATCATGACTGGGAACCAACTTATTATCAAGAGAACTAGGTAAAGAAGAAAACAGAACACTGATGCCTGCCCTTTTTGGGAACTGCATGATTGAGTAATCAAATTGTAGATGAGAGGATGCATCTCCTTCTAAATAAAATTATTCAAGCAAATGGATAAAAATAATGGATATAATTATTATATTACCATGCATATTACCATTTTGGAAGCTCCAATAAAATAACGAACTGACGCATTAAGCATCAGTGTGTCTCCTGATAAAAGAACAGAACACGACCTACAGTCCTGCCAAACACTTCAAAGCTCTGTGTGACCAAGGGTCCACTCCCATTTGCAGGAAATACAAAGAAGAGAAGAACAGGCACAATTATCAGCTCTACCCTGGGGCAAACTCTGTAAGGCAAGGGGCTCAAGTTCATCAACAGACAAATTTTAAGAAGAGCAAAGAGCTCGGTGGGGGTTGGGGGAAGGGACGACTTCATTAAAATGAAGTTACATATCAACCAGAAAATTGATGACTAAGCCGTAGTGCATCTGGAGACACACTCCAGTGATAAACCATCATGAAATACAAGGAAATGATTACTATAAATATCAGGACAGTGTTTACTTTAGGAGGGAGGGAGGACAGGGCGTATGGAGAGACCTAAGTAGCTAGGAATGTTTTCTTCTTTGACTTGGGTGGTGGCTCAAATGGTATCTGCTTTAAGAATAATTATGTGTGAGTTCCTGTATCTGTGTTTTATTGTTACGTAAAAGCTTAAAAAGTGCCTAATAGAGTTCTTGGCTCCCAGTAAACACTCAATAAAGGGTGGCTATTAAAAACTATAAAGATAAGGACTGCATTTAGAACAATTCCTTCCATCTTGTTTTTGTAAAGTGACGTAAACCTCCAGCTCTCAAGGTCATGCTCTCTCTCTCCAATGTATGTAGAGCTACAAAATTTCTCCTGCCTTTCCAAAATGTGTTTGTGGCTTCAAAAGTGGAAAGCTAATCTTGTTTATGCAAATACCAAGACAGACAGGAGGTTGTAAGGCGAAATGCACTTATGTTTTGCTGGGGATCTCCTCTGGGATCTTCATTGCAAGACCATTAAGTCACTTGCATCCTGTTAAACACCAAAGCAACTTAGCCTGCACTTGACACCATGGAGAAAACTGTAGATTGTGATCTATTTGTTCAATTCCAAGTTTATGTGGGAAAAGCTAGGAGTCTCAGCCCTAACCCACTCTCTCTTATTGACTGCAGAACTACACAGGGTGTGTGATGTACAGAACAACTTGTGCTCTTCTTAGCAGGATTTGTGGCTTCAGGTGGCCATGCCTCTTGCCTTCCCAGACTCAGTGACATGCGTGTTTGAAGTGCTGTAGTCTTTGGTCTGCAGTTGCCTGGCTATAAACAGGTGTACAGTTGCTATTCAAGCTGAGCTTCAATTAGTATAAGAAAGATGCCTTCTCCTCCCTTTCCTCCATGCTTCTTTCTTATGTAGCACCTGCCTTGGCACTATCTCTGCCCACAGTGCCAGATCTTGGCACAGGGGGCTGTGTCTGAAGGTCCAAATGGGGTTCTTCCATCTGCCAAGAAGTGTTAAAATCTGTGAATGTGCACATCCCAGAAAAGATACCCTCTCCAAATGCACATTTTCTCCACCTAAAAACATTTGCAAATTCATTTAGACTCTTCCAAGAAGCCATCCCTGCCCACTCCAGTGAGAAGTGATTTCTTCTGTTTTCCATTTCTGGAGCACTTAATCTCTCTACCATGCATTTGTCACGTACCATTTATTCCCTACATCATCAGCCGTCACACTGGTGTTTTAGCACTCTTTCCACTCTACCACTCTCTCGCGTCTATTCCCATTTTGGAATTTTTCCTATGAATAATAATAATAGTGAAAATAATAATAACTCACATTTATTGACTGCTTAATGTGACTCAGGCACCATCTAATGCTTTTAATGCAACAACTCTACAGAGTAGGTGTTATCTCTACCTCCATTTAAAATCATATAAACCTAGGCTTAAAAGAGGACTTTCAAGGTTCCACAGCTATAGTGAGGCATAACAAGATTTGAATGCAGGTGATACTGTTACAAATATCCTTAATAACATCTCGTCTTACCTCAAAACTGGCAAAGAATAGCTGTCTATTTAATTCAATCCTTAAAGTTTCATAGAGTGCTTGCTATGTTGATTTTTTGCCTGGAATTACTATGTAATATATTATAAACTTTATAAATCTACGTGTGTGTGTATATATATATATACACTACATATAGAGATAACTGTATGTACATAGTATATACACATAGCTACCTGATAGAAAGGCAATAAATACACTTAAATAGAGGATTTATAACATTGGAAGTATTTTATATGATCTTTGTCCAATTTATCTAGCACAGAGGGATATATAGTGGTTGTGCAGTAGGATTTTTTTCTGGCTATCATAATTATCTCTATGTTTCCCCATGATCCTTGTAACTATTGGTTACATGCAGTCTTCTTCATTCAGATTTATTATTTAAAAATCTGTATCTAAATGAGAAGAGAAGACCTGTATTTTAAAATCTGTATCCAAAAGCCTACACTAACAATGAGAATCTTTGGCAGAAATTTTCATATACAAGAATGGAAAGCTGTGGAGTAAAATTTATATATTATTCTCTAATAAGAATCCACAGGAAACCACCTATTCACCTACACTTAAGATATTTTTGACTGTTCCCAGAATAAGTTATTTGATGTAAATAACTGTGTTTTGTAAGACAACTGCATGAAAAAAGATGCAAACAAAATATCAACACTTCTATGTGGACTTTGAGTCATCTGAGTGTGATAGTGTCGTGGTTCTCAGTCTTGGGCGCCTCTCAGAATCTCCCACTCCACATCTCCATTGTGAAGATGCAATGGAGTGGGAATTAGGAATCTGAATTTTTGCCAGCATCCTAGTAGATTTTGAAGAGATTGAGGGATCACACTTTGAGACCAAATTTAAAGATACAGTGGTTAAGGGATGAAATTTGGAATCAGAAAAAGCAGAGTCACCAATTAAACATTTACTTGCAATGTACTTCTCTAAACTCCAGTTTCCTCTTCTCTAAAATGCACAATAACAGTGTTATCTGACTCATAGCCTTGTGAGGAAATAAAGTGATTGGCTTAGTGCCTGGTACATAGGAAGTGATAATTGTTAGCAAGCAGTGGTAGTGATGGTATTACTGGTGTAAATAAATCTAGGTGCTCTCAGAATCATATATCATGCGGGGATTAAAATTAAAACAGCAAGGAGGTACTACTGCACACTTACTAGAATGGAAAAATCCAAAATACTGATCATCCCAAACACTGGTGAGGATGTGGAACAGGAATGCTCATTCACCACTGGTGGGAATAAAAATCTGTAGAGCCTTTCTGGGACAAAGGTTGACAGTTCCTTAGAAAACCAGATAGACTCTTGGGGGACCTGGGTGGCTCAGTCAGTGAAGTGGTTAAGTGTCTGCCTGCTGCTCAGGTCATGATCCTGGGGTCCTGGGACTGAGGCCCCATGTCAGGCCCCCTACTTAGCAGGCATCCAGGCTCAGCAGGGAGCCTGCTTCTCCCTCCCCTCTGCCTGCCCCTCCCCCTGCTTCTGTGGCCACATTCTAATAAATAACATCTTAAAAACAAAAAACCTAAATATACTCTTACCAAACAATCCAGCAAACACACTCCTTGATATTTACCCAAATGAGCTGAAAACCCATTCATACAAAAAACATGCAGATATTTATGGCAGTGTTACTCATAACTGCCCAAACTTGCAAGCCACCAAGATGTCCTTCCATAAGTGAACGAAAGAATAAACTGTGGTATATCCAGACAATGGAATATTATCCACTGATAAAAAGAAATGAGCTATCCAGACACAAAAAATACATGGAGGACGCTTATGTGTATTGCCAAGTTCAATAAGCCCATTGGAAAAGTCTGCATACTGTATAGGTCCCACTTTGTGACATTCTGGGAAAGGCAACAACTATAGAGACAGTAAAAAGATCAGTGGTCGCAAAGGTTTTGTGGGAGAAGGGAGAGAGGGATGAGTAATGGGGATTTTTAGGGCAGTGAAACTATTCTGTAGAATACTGGGACATGAACATATGTCACGATACATTTGTCAAGACCCACAGTATAAAAAAACAAAGCATGAACTCTGATATAAACTACGGGTGATAGTCAATAATACACAGATATTGACTCATGAGTTGTAACAAGAGTATCATGTTAATGCAAAATAATAATAGCAGGAACTTGTGTGTGAGTTTGTTGGGGGGAATATGGGAACTCCACTTTCTTCTCACTCTGTAAACATAAAACTGCTTTAAAAAATAAAGGCAATTATTACAAAACAAATGAAGACAAAAAAGGTAGGTGTTACTTGCATGGCTAAATATGAAAATGTGATATCAAAGAAAGAACACTGGCTATGAACTCAACGCTCTGGGTGGAAAAAAAAACACACAACTGGATTTTAAAGACAGTACAAAGAAAGGAACCCATCTCATTTATAAATTTTATATTGATTACTATTGGATATAATATGTTGCATTAAGTATGTTATTAAAATTAACTTCATATCTTTCTATTTACTTTTTAAATGTGACTACTAAAATTCTGTAATTATATGTATGGTTCACATTAGACTTCCATTGGTCAGTGCTGATCTGTGAAAAATGCTCAGCATCTTTCTAGCATATAAAAAGGCCTTCTAAAAATTAGATCTCTTAGATACTCATCAGTGTCCTGTCTTGTAATGATCTTTCATTATTTTTCTTTATTACAGTAAAAATTTCTTTTTTATTATCACTCTTTTCCCTTGATGAGTTCTAATAAAAAATTAAGGCCAGTTTAATCCGTTGGACATCACCTCAATATTCCTTTCCCTCTTACAACTGAACTGTCCAGTCACCAACTCTGGACTGAAGTCATCTCCATGGCCCTGACTGGTAACATGCCAGTCTCATCTCCAATCAGCCAGTGCTGCTTGGTCTCTCCAACGTGTGCATCCTTCCTCCCATTCTGGGGCTTCCTGACCAGATAGTCCTGGCTGCCTTTGAGAGACTCTGAACTTTGAATGGTGTTTCAGGAGCTTTCCATCCTTCTCCAAGCAACTGAGTGGCCCAATCAAATGGTTTTATGTTACAAAAAGTTTTACTGCTTAAATGCTGAAAAATAAACCTAGTGACTTGTACCGTCTGCTGTACACAGCCAATTCTGACATAATGCAATGTACAGGATCTCCGCCTAAAGGATATCTATATTTTCTTTTTAAAAATATTTTATTTATTTATTTGAGAGAGCGAGAGAGAACACAAGGTGGGGGGAAGGGGCAGAGACAGCGGGAGAAGCGGACTCCTCACTAAGGAAATAGCCCTATGTGGGGCTCAATCCCAGGATCCTGGAATAATGACCTGAGCTGAAGGTAGTTGCTTAAGCAACTAAGCCACCCATGCACCCCGGTATCTGTATTTTCTTCCAGCATTTTGCTTGATACAGTTTGAAGTGGACCTGGAACCAGGCCCTGGAGAAGGGAGGACCATCTCCCTGAAGCTAGAGGGAGATCTGCTAAAGGGATTTATGGACCAGAAGCTGCATCTTGGAGGCTCTCTGCTCTCTAATGGTACTAGGACAGAAAACAGAATGGGATGTGCTAGGACACCCTTGGGTGTCTGAGAAGATTGTTCGAACATAGTCTCATGATGTCAAACAGATTTATGTCAGAAGATCAAAGAAATAACCCAAGCTTCAGAAGACTAAACTCCATTAACATATAGCCATTCTCAGCAGGATCAAGCCTATTGTACTCTACAATGATTTGGCATATTTAAGATCCCAGTGCCTTTTAAACCTTTTGTGCCTTCCCTGGCATTAACTGCGTATCACAGAATTCATAGTCTTGTGGAAATTATTCTGTATCTTGAGTAACGCCCCCATTCACTGAGCAGATCCATTCATTCTCTGTCATCTATTTCATCTATTTTACTAATATTTCAGGTCTGTTGATCAAGTCTGTTCTACTCTGGCATCCTATAATATTTTAAATATCCCCTGAGCCTGGGAAGTACCAATGCTGTTGTTGTTTTAATAATCATAATGAGCCATCACTTCCAGCTGCCTATATATTTTCTTTAGTTTCATAACTAATGCCTCAACCTCCAACTTCTAAAAGGAGCTATAGTTTATCCATCCAGTCATGTGCTAGCAAAGGGAAATCCTACCAGTAGAGATGATGAATCCCTCTGCCTATTGTACGTCTACATTATCCAGGGCAATTCCAGTCAACCTCACAGTATCATGCTTGTCCATATCTGTCATGGTATGTCCTCCTAGGACCAGATAACATCCTAAGGCAAGTGTATCTAGAAGGGGGATCTAGAACTCTGTACCTCCAGAAATCTCAAGCCCAATCATAGAAAGGTCAACAATGGACCTTCTCCAGGAGTAGCAAACCACCAAAGAAAACTAGGTCAAAACCCTTGCCCCTTAATAAAAGCTCAAATTCAATTCTAGGATATACCCCTCAAGCCCAGGCAAGAAGTCACCTCTAAGATACCACACCACCACTACCAAAGGCCGCAGGCCCCTCTTATAAAAGATAAACACTGCTCAGAGTAAGGTGGCTTTAAAAGAAGAATGGAAGTAGACCAGGGTCTCTAAAGGAACTCTGGAGCTGGGCTCTGGGGTCTGTAGCTTTGTTTCTTCCTTCTGGTGTGGCAGTAAGCACTCCCAGGGAACTACCCCCCCCCCTTCCCATAAGTCTTGATAGAGAAAAATTATAGAGCCCTTTCAGAAGAGTGTGAGAACCACATGGATCTGGAGGGGTATCTCATCCCAATTGGTCATCTCTCTCTGGAAGCTTATGGGCCTTGCTCCATCCACTGCTACTTTTTAGTTCATGTTTCAGCAAAACCTCCTCTCTGAGTCACTTAAACTTCTGAGCTGGAATTTCTGAACTTTTTCTGCCTCTGTTTAGACCAGCAGTGTTAGCTTCCATCTGATCCCCACTCGTGGGGCTAAACTCCTGGGTTCAGTGTACCTAAGAACACACATTGCTTGGTTCCCAGGCTTTGACTTTGCCTTTAGAACGTTGGGCCCTGGCTAGCAAAAGCTTTTCTTGAATTCCAAAATCCAGACTTGTACCATCCTTACTTGAGCCCCTTTGTGACCATGCTTGATTAACTGATCACTACAGAAGTCAGTGAATGATTTCTGCAAAGCCCAGGATTATAGGCAGCTGATGAATATTAAACAGCAAAAGGAGTACAGCCTTTAAAGCAGAAACACTGTGCTATTATCTGACTCTCCTGACAGAATGGGAAATCCTTGAGAGTAAGAACTGTGCCTTATTTGGCCACGGAGTACATAACTCCTTGCCTATCAAAAGCACTCAATGAATGTTAGATGAATGAATGAATGTAAGAATATACCTGTATGTAAGAATGTAAGAATATACAGGAAAGCATGGACTATCTCCTCATTAAGATTATAAACCTGGATATGTTTCTTTCCAGAATCTATTCTATTAATATGCTGAATGCACTTAAATTACTATTCCCCTATCTTATACCGAAATACTTGGAAGCATCTTTTCAACTTCTTCAGATACAAATGACTGCAGGTAAGGTAAAATGCTAGCATTATCCCATGCTAGTTATGTCACCTAGGTATAATGATTCAATCTTATTTTCCCCACTCCTAAAACAGAGCTCAGAGTCTAATCTCAAAAGTATGTTGGAAGGATCAATTAAGACAATATGTAAAAAGCAGCAAACACAGTATCTGGAATACAACATACATCCTGTGAATTTCCCTTTGCCTACCTTCAAACATGTCAAGTTTCTGGGTATTAGTTTGAGAATGCTCCTGAAAGATGCTAGAAAAATTTCTTTCCTGCATTCACACTGGTTCTTTTCATGTTGGGTAAGAGGCTGGAGAATCAGCTAGGGAACATTTCTAAGCCACACATTTTGTAGCCCCTCTGTTCTGATACCACGATTATAACGTGTAGATGGCAGAGTATTTCCAAGTAATTTCAACAGCCTTAACGATGTCACTGGACACCTGTGCCTTTTTGTCCTACTCAACAGTTTTCATTCCTGGCTTAATGTTACAGTCCCTCAGGAAAATTCACAAACTTACAGTATTCTTCTACTTCACACATTCTCCTGCTTTCCAAGATAAATGCTCGCATCTTCTCCTCTGTCCTTGAATGTCCAACAGGCATCTCAAAATTATCATGCACAAATAGAGACCCCTGATTTATCTCCCTCACATAACCTACCCCATTTCAGTAAATGGCAGCTCCATACTTCTAATTACTTGGATTAGAAAACCCAGAGTCATCAATTACCACTCCTCTCTTCCTGTCTCTCTCTTACAACATAAACTCCACAGTTCGAGGCCTTTGTCGATTTTGTCTCACACACCATATCCAATCTATCAGCAAATTCTGTTGCCTGACCTTCAAAACACATCTGGTATTCCACCACTTCTTACTACTTCTACTGCTAGAAACACCTTTCAAGCTATTAGCATCTTTTGTCTGGATGATTTCAACAGCTTGGTGTCATCCCTTCCTAAACCCTCCCTTCCCTTGAATTTACTCAGAGAAGCCAAAAAGAGCTATTTAAAAAAGAAGCCAGCTCATAGCATTCTTTTACTCAAAGGCCTCTTGTCTGAATGAAAACAAAAGCTAAATTTCTCACAGTTTCCCAAAGGCTCTCATTGATCTGGCTCTTTTGTTGTCACTATCTCTGAGCCATCATTTCCAATCACTGCCCTCCTGCTCATGCCCCTGCAAGCTTTACTGGCCACGTTGTTGATCCTTAATCAGAAGCTCTCTTAGTTTCCCTGCTATTTCCTTAGTCAGGAGCACACTTTTCTCTACAATCCACATAGCTCATTCTTCACTTCCCCCCAAGTCTTTGTCAAATACCACTGTGCCACAAAGCTCTTTCCTGGAGTACTCTGTCTTGAATAGCAGCCCTGTTACTCTCTATCTTCTTTATTCTGGATCATTATTATTATTTCTTAATGAAACCCATCACCACCTGGAAGATGTTGATTTATTTGCTTTCCTCTCTTCTTCTGGTGTAACAAACTCCACAGTTCAAGGCCTTTGTGGATTTTGTCCACTTGCATACCCTAAGTACCCAACATGGGGTCTGCCACTTAGGAGGCATTTAATGGATAGGTGTGAATCTTGATCTCAGTGGGACCCAGTGCTCTAAAGCTTAGATTTTCTAGCCTGAAACCACTGGCCAGGGGCAAAGATGTTCATATTCAAGCCAGTTTCATGACCCAGTTCAAGTCTTGATGATGGGTTGATTCATGTGCCATTAACACAAAATGATCAAATTATTTTATTACAAAGTAGTCTCAAGATTTTATTATTTTTACTTCTCAGATCTTTTTTTTAAATTTATTTTTTATTTATTTTCAGCATAACAGTATTCATTATTTTTGCACCACACTCAATGCTCCATGCAATCCGTGCCCTCTCTAATACCCACCACCTGGTACCCCGACCTCCCACCCCCCACCGCTTCCAACCCCTCAGATTGTTTTTCAGAGTCCATAGTCTCCCATGATTCACCTACCCTTCCAATTTCAGGCTTTTCTATTAGTGCCCAAGATGTATCACAGAAGTACCTTTTCCTTCTTGCTTTTCACTTCTAGGCTGCTTTGAAACTCAAGCCTCTCTCCTGCCTCACAAAGTTTAATTTACTAAACTTTTGATACTGAGCCCAAACTGTCCATTTTTAAACCAATGTTTCTGGATGATTGTGGTTAGATTTACAACCAGATGCTTACTATATATTTCACTGTCTCAGTAGTATTTACCTGGCCTTTTAAAATGTGAAGCTTTTGTTGGGTGTGTGTGTGTGTGTGTGTGTGTGTGTGTGTGCATGCATGTGTGTACACGCACCAGAGAGAGAGAAAGAGAGAGAGAGAGAGATGGAAAATGTTTTCCCAGAGTTCTTTGATAATTTCCACTAAATAACTTAAAAGCTAAAAACAAAATCTATGAACTTAACCTTTTGTTTTTGTCTCTGACTTCACCTATGAGTTCTATAACAGTGATGTTATTTTCTCACATGATTAAAATTTTGAATACTAAGTCTCCTGATTCCCTTTTCAAAGATAATATACCATAAATTAAATAAGATAGTTATTCTGGTTTTGCATATATTTTTAAGTTCTCTGTTATAATTACTGGAATAGTTGTTATTTTAATTGCTAATATGCCTTTGCAAACATCCTCTTGGAAAATGGAATTTTCTAGAGAGATTATAACTCTCAATCATATCTGTATGCATCACACATTGCAGTTTGTTTTCCTTTACCATCAAGTGAAATTCATTATTTTTTTTTCTTTTACTGCCTGGAAGTCACTGATGATTTTAAAGACATCTTCCCCACATCTAAGCTATAAGAATTTACTGTAGAGTATGAATCAAGGAAATACATGTAAATTAAACATAATGCAACAAAGTCATAGAGCTTAAATCCTCATAAACAGATATTGATTGAGGATCCTGATACCATCTACAAATGCAACTCATATGTGAAAATTAATGATATATAATGCTTCCCAATGCTTTATAAAATTGTCAGTTAAAAAATTAAATCACCTTGGTTTATTTACTGAGGTATTGCCGGTGCTCTAATTAATAAAAACCACATTTGCATTTTATTTTCCCAAATGAAATATATAGCAATCATTCTTACTCCAGGAGTTATTTTCCTAGTGAATAATTATATCTATGTTTGTCTTATCTTTTAAAATAATGTTGAGTGAAAACACTGAGTTAATATAAATTAATGCAAACTGTAAATGTGTTCTAGAAGAAAAAGGGAAAAAAACGGTTCTTATTAAATGCATGTGCAACTATTTCAACACAAATGCAAATCAGCCCTAATTTTATTTTCAAAATGCCACTCTTTAACCAATATAATGCACAATCAATTTTAAGTACCAGGCAGGATGCTTTATAACGCTGCTCTAGGGAAGACACACAATTTTTCATTTCATCATCAACACAGTTAAGTTGTATCACCAAATAATCTATAAACCTCTGATTAACCAGATGCTATTTTTCCACCCTCTGTTCCAGATTAAAATGCAGTGATGTGTTCAGTAGGGTACTAAAATAAATAAATAAATAAATAAATACCTGATAAAATTTTTTCGTTTCCCTCCACAGAGCCACCCAAGCCCCCCAGGTGGAGGGGAAATGGACACTGGCAAGCCCTTGTGTATGTAACTGTTGGAAAAGTACATTTGAATAAAAAACGTATTTGTTCCAATTTATAAAGTCCATCTCAATGCAGTTTAGTGCACGCTAGTGTTTCACCCCCTACACCATACCGTACCTCTGGTTTTCCTTTCTTAAGCTCTGAAGGTCTCTATCTGTATGCTGGTGACCCACATTTCTCAGGCTAAGTCTGGCGGAGCTACACATAACATGGTGGGAACTACTGGCAGCCTACATCTCATAGTTGAAGAGAACTTGGAGTTAGTTCTTGGTCTAAAAGCACAGTTGCTTATACTGGTTGTATAAGCTCTATCACAACATTTTCTAGATCTTATTTACCTAGCTAGCTCTCTTGTTTCTTAATAGGCCTTTGTTAAAAAGAAAACCACAAGCCGAAAGTGGTGTCAGTTAGACTGAGTCCCCAAACCAGAGCTTGATACCTAGCTTAACTGCAATTTCAACCTCTACCAGAAATTAGTCAGTAGGGAGTTTCTGGATCCACACAAAGAAGTCTGCCAGAGCGGCCCCTCTCCATCCCCACAAAGAAAGATGAGGTCGTCTGCAAGATCAGACTCCCTGCTCTTCCCCTAAGGCAAAGATACTGTGCCTGAAATAATCCTTCCCTTTGTTAATAACTTTCTTGCCCCACCCGCCTTCCACAAAAACTTTCCATTTGGTACATCTCCTTGGGATCCTCTTCTGCTTGCTATTTGGGATGCTGCGCAATTCACGAACTGTTTAATAAAGCCCATTACATCTTTTACATTTATTCAGTTGATTTCTTGTTATTTAACATCCTCCTGGTTGGAGATCTGTCAACCTCTTAACCATTCTTCCAACCAGGGAAAATTTTCTCCCTCCCTTAGCTCTTACTTCCACCTCATTGTGAATGAGACCACAGAGCTAGTCTGGGTCTTCTAAACTGGAGTCCAACTTCCTTAATGCATGGCCCACCTGTTAGACATTCTTTGGTATTGAGCTTGGATGCCTTCCACACCTGGCGTGGCCAAACACACTGGACGTAGTGATGTGGACCACTCATTTCCTTTTCCGTGTTGATAGCCTTTGCATCCTGGGTCAGTCCTGCCTCATCCTGCACTTTCTCACTAGCCTGTTTGCTAAGGGGCTAGTCTGCCTTGAGGCCACACCCTTTGCTGTGCTGATACACTGGTTTTCTGCCAGATGGCTCAGTCAGATAGATGTGCTAGAGCAAATCAAATCATTGGCCAGGGCTGGCATTCTTTTGTTGCACTCCCTAAAGCTCTATTTATTGTATTAGTTGTAAATCTATCACTCCCTATCAGAAAATGGAAAGCAAATAGATGCCCTTCACATACGAAGGTGAGACTGGATATGCCCTTTGAGTTTATTTTCCATTAGCACAGACGACCTCCTCTTCCCACCCACTCCTCTCGCCTCCCCCACCAACACCTGTGCATGGTTTGCATGCTAACTGCTGGGGCATTGCCTTGTTCAGAAAGAGTGAAATCACCTGGACCACATAAGGGAGTAGCCGCCACCTGCACCTAATGTTAAAAACACTGCATTAACTGAATCTCGGACTGAAATGGAAATAACACCTACTTTATCCCACATCATTGGTAAGGGAAATGTTCTCTTTAAGTGAAAATATTTTAAAATCTATTTTGGATGGACAGTTTTCTAAAATTACTACATTGCTCTCTGCTTTCTTACCCTGGGGATTTTAAATATGATGACTTTGGTCAACATTTGGAACATCAATTTCTGTGCTATGCCCCCAAAGATTATTAGCGGAGGTGTAATTGTTGGCTCCTAAAATAGGTGTCCTCACACTGCTTGGCTCTGTAAATCTCTATGTCTGCTTTAGGGTTGTTCTGTCTATCTCTTTGCAGTTTTTGCCTTTACCAATTGCTAGCAGCATTTCCCCCTTTTAATCTGTTTTGACCTGCGAAAGGAGATAGCCATGTCTGGTAGAATAGGTCGTAACATAAAAATATATTGGTTCTGACCGAGCGCCTGAGGATATCTCTTGAGAATATACACATGAAATTTTAGGAAGAATAATTTTGGAAATATTATGGACTTCCTTTCTTGCCCATAGCTGTAACTCTGCCCAGTTGATGTGCCCCTACAAATACTATGAAATACATAAAAGCCAGAAAAACATTGCCACGTGTTCCAAATATCTTCATAGCACACCCACAATCCTCACCGAAATACTGAGACAGAACTCACACAGGTACAGGTACCTACGCCCTTGTGGTTAGAGACTCCCAACACATCTTCCCCGACAGACGATTTGCACGCATAGGTAGGCTTGCAGGGATCTGAGTGTGTGTGGAACCCACCTCAGAGCCTTCGCTGCATCGTGATTTGTAGTCACTATAGTTTTCTTTTCAGTATAAACCAAGTAGCTGCCATTTTGTCCCATAAAGTTCCATCAAAGACACAAAGACCCCTCAAAGACACAAGGCCTCTCTTTTCTCTCCCCCATTCTTCCCACTTCTTAAAAATAAATAATTAAAACTACCTCTTTACCTGAGTGCCTGTTTCCTGCTTTTCACGAAACTCTTGGGGTGGAAGATTCCCAAGGACAGCAGGAGGTTGGATCAGCAAGTCTGAGGGCTGAAGTTAAAGGGGAGAGGGAGAAAACCTTTACGACTTTCCTACTTTCCGGCAGGTTCAAACGAAGAGTCGCAAACCGTGAGAAAAACACGTTTGATCCTTGAGATGAAGTCAAGAAGGCATTCTGCAGAAAGGTCTGCCATTGGGTGTAAAATGTTAAAGTTGAATATCCAGTCTCAAAGACTCATAGGAAATTACCCCATGGGCGGGGTTGGTGATTTGATGTCCCCACTTACATTCACTGGGAGAACTAAAAAGATCCCAATTTACCATGTTCACATCAAACTCCTGAGAAGGTTGGAAAACCAAATTTCATTATACTGGGGGCCAGAAATTGTTTCACCAACCTTTATAGTGTTCCATTTTAAGTCATGAATCGTGTTCTAATGGGTGGCCATGCATTCTGGCCATGACTTCTTTTCTTTCTGGGCATTAAAACTGGAATGTGTAAAATCAGTTTTGTTTTGCATTCAATACAGTAGGTAATTGAGTGCTGCTGATAAAGAAAGCCAAAATCAACATATTCCCCAGACCTGTCCACTAGACAAGGAGGTAACTGGGGGAATTGGGACAGAGGACACATACTTGGAAGAAAGGAGGCAGGGAGTTAAAGCTATGTGGGAGGAAAACTACTCCGTTTCATTTGCTCTCCTTACCGTTCTACTCTTCTCTTTGCAGTCTCTGGATCGTACTTCATCAACAGAACTGCAGGGAGAAGGCACACAAACATAGTGAGATGCAGCCTGGGTGCCCCATCTCAGGGGGGCTGTTAAGGAGTAGGACCCTATAGGAGTAACGTTGTCTGTTCCCCAGGATGCTGGACTTCCCTGTTGCCTGGCCACCTTTCTATCCCCAACACCTGGCTTACTGCCCGCCCGAACAATTTAGTACCTGCCTGACTGCTCCAGGAAATAAATAAATAGAAGTCTTCACCACTGTTCTCTTCTTTAGCATTCTCACCCAGCCACAACTGCAGTTCCTATCCTGGGTCTGAAATGAAAGTGAGATTTCACAAGGCATTGCTAACTGCCATAGTTCGTGTTTAGTGAGAGCAGCCGTGTGGAAGGTTCCCTCCCTCCGCCCAAGCTAAACGATGGCCTCACAAGCCTCCTCTCCCACAATTCTTCTATAATATGATATAGAGCCTTGTCCTAAAATGCACTTATCGTGCTTTATTATGAGTTAAAATTTTTCCATTACGAAATAACAAAATGTAATGCAATGAAACCACTGTTCCCATTGTGGTGTGTTTCCTTCCAGTCATTTTTTTTTTTTTTCCAAAAATGCACTTATCCTTGACCCTGTAGATATTATAAATATTTTATTATCCATTACACTATTACTCTGATTCTTTTGGATGAAGGCTGTATCTGCATCACTGTGTCTTCCTTGTATTTCGAGTCATTGGAGTTAGCATCCTATAAATAAAACAGACAAACACTTAGGAATCAGATACGCAGTTTCAACCTTAACAAGTAAGGTGGGTGGGTTGTGCAACTAACTTAACCTCTCCCAGACTCAGTTTCCACTTCTAGTTAAGATTATAGGAATAAAAAAAATTATAGGAATGTGTATTTCCTATGACTTTTTTGAATATCAACATTAGGCAGCCTATGTGTACCTAGCTAGCTGCCTAGTGCAGAGCAGACACAGTAAATATCATCTCTCTTGCTCATGTGTAGAGGATAGAGCTCAAATTGTTACACTTATTTGGGGTTATCTGATGAGTAGCATATATATGTGAAATTATCTATTTAGAGATATTTGGATACACAAGCATAGGATAGTCATTTCCTTATAAGAAGTTCTGTGAATTTGCACTTAAATCTACATATCAAATAATTATTATTCTTTATCATGAGTCATAAAGGAATGTTCTGCTAACCCTATTCCCGATCTAGCTACTTAACCGTATTTAAGATTGACAACCTCAAAACAACCCCAATTAATAATAAAAGTCTCATTTTCACAAAACATGTTTTCAGAGGAGCGTAATTTAATTTCCTTTAAAAGGTTCATCATAATCAGTTGTTTATTAACATGGGGCCAAAACAGTTCCTGGAGTTTGACAATTGTTCCCTAAGAGCACACTAAAGATCCTCCATCAACTGGGCCAGTGTTTATTAGTACCATACTGGGGTACTGTGTTCTACCATTCTGGTGGGCACGGGGTTGGGGGGGGAGTGGGCAGATACAAAATATCTGGAAGACACTTTTACAGTGAGACCTGGTTAAAAAGCAGATAGATAAGGGTTTGGTTCCTTGTCTCCAAAATGGTCTTCACCTGTCTTAAAGATTGCAGGTGCTTATTATAAGGAGAGCTGCTTGGACCTTGAAGGCAAGTAGGAAAACTTCACATTCCCTTCTACCACTTAAAGGTGGTCTTTCTAGAAGCCAGTCACCTGTGATTTCTGAGCGGCATGCCTCATCTGCAGAATGAGGTTCCCATAATAGTGCACATGTCTAATAAAGTCCTGGGCATTAAGTAAGAAGTCAGTTGTTATTTTCACTTATTTTCCCCCCCACTTTTCTCTATAGATAACACCTGCTTACAGAGATTTTAAAAATATCAAATGAGAAAACCTATCTAAATGCCCATGAGTAACAGATCTTGGAAGGTAATAAGTTCTCAGTGTTAGTTCAGATCCTTGATGTTTTTAAAGATTATTTATTTATTTATTTACTTATGTATGTATTTGAGAGACAGAGCACACGCAGGAACAGGGCGGTGGGATAGAAGCTGGGGGGGAGGGACAAGCAGACTCCACACTAGGTGCTGAGCCCCACATGGGGCTTCATCCCAGACTCCAAGATCATGACCCAAGCCAAAACAAGAGTCAGACCTTAATCTGCTAAGCCACTCAGGTGCCCCTCAGTTCCCTGATCTTTAAGTTCTTAAAAAGAAATGTTCCTGCTCAGTCTATGCTTTTTAGGATTACCCATTAATGTCACTTTTGATGTGTAAAGTTTTATTTACATGTTATTTAGAAAAGAAAATAAAGCATTAATGGATCATACATTAATTTCTGTATTGGAATTCAAGGGAAGCATGTGCCATACACTCACTTTTGTAGACATGATACTGGGATTCTTTAATAAAGCTCTTAGCTCTTCTGACTCTGGTAGCAGTTTGAACATGTTTCAAAATCTGTCCACATAGAAGGGTTTAATGACAGTATATTAAAAATATCCGAAGGACACCTCGGTGACTCAGTCAGCTAAGCATCTGCCTTTGGCTGAGGTTATGATCCTGAGGTCCTGGAATCAAGTCCTGAATCACGCTTCTTGCTCAAAAAGGAGCCTGCTTCTGTCTGTCTGTCTGTCTGTCTCTGTCGCACCCCCATATGTGCCCCCTCGCTCTCTCTCTCTCTCTCTGACAAATAAATAAATAATTAAAATCTTTAAAAAAAAAATCTGATTAAATGGAATGTTTCTAATAGTGCAAGTAGCCAGGAGATGAAATTTCAAGTTCGCAAACAATTTTTCTCTTAGTCGTATAGTTCATAGTTACATTTAGAAATTTTCCAAATGGCATCCAGTGGGGCAATATTTTTGACCCTATGGAAGACCTGCTAACCAAAGGAATGCCAGATCAGTCATTATAGACAAACCTGTACAAGTTTCATCTTTGGTCTATTTGTTTCAACTGTATGGTCTTTAGTGTTGGTTTCTGCATTTATCCTGTGTTTGTTTTTTGCTAATTACCACCACACAGAATAGGTCATTACAAATGATAGACTTGCATATTAATGAACTTAGAGGGCCTACAGGTGTGACAGGCCCCAGAAGACAGATGTGAATAAGATAGCTCCTCCCCGGAGGGAGCTGCCAGCCTTCTCTCTGGCAGGAGTTGCTGTCACTCTTCTTATTAACCTACAGAACCCTTATGCATCCTTATTGAAGTTGTTCTTCCCCAAACAGTCACATTTCTAATGTAGAATAAAACATACGATGGTAATAAAAAGCATTTGCTCCATATACCACAGCTTTAGGGGATGGTGCCTGTCCTATCCGGGTCCTATCAACATTGCAGGTTCAGGTCTGAGCCCATCACGTGCTTAACCATGAATACCAGCCCTAGGCAATGAATTATGGAATATCCCATTGTAAATACAAGTGATTGTCACATAACTTTTCTCCCTGTACGTGCTCTTATCTAGCAGGATCTTGGATTTCTGGTTTTCTAGGACTTAGCTTCGGTGCTGGCATTATGAAAGGTCTTTTCAGTGGTCCTGCTCCCTACCTTGGGTTCATCAAATGGTGATTTTTTGAAATTTCTTCTTTGTTTGGATTTTGGAATCCCTCACCAACTCCTGGAATAATTCTCTTTTCCCCAACATAGCCCAGGAATTCTAACTATAAGATGGTCTCTGGACTCCCTTTCAGAAGTAGGTTTGGGAAAAGGAAAAGTAAAGGGTATGGAGAATTCAGGAATGAGAGAAGGTTATCCCTGAGCAGAGTTTTCAGGTATGAGTCAAAGATGTAAAAGAGGAAGATGTTGCACATTTGGGAATAAACCACCCCTAAATTAGATGGGCAAGTTGTGGAGTTTAACCATTACTAGCTAGTGGACAACACAGAACACTTTAAAAACAATTTGCAGTCATACGTTTGACCCAGAATCAATTTGAACTATTGCTTTATTTTCATTTATACACAGTTTTTAGAAGGAAATGTTGCCTGAGGAACCACAACGCATTTGGATTATTTACCTTCCTGTCCCTTTCACATTGTTGCAACCTCAGGAGACCTTCCTTGCCTTTTGTGGACCTGCGGGGAGAAACCCACTGAGGTGACTACAGTTTGAGGAAGGAAGCTTCCTCACTCTGGAGGGAGTGAGAAAGATTAATCAGAAAGAGCCCTGCAGGTGAAGAATAAGAAAATCTAGGAGGGGACAGCTATTACAGTGCAAGTAAGAAATCATGAAGAAATGCTAAACTAAGTCAGTAACATATGATAGGAGAGGTAGGAAAGAAATGAGAGTTATTAAGATAGTGGAATTGGCAGAACTCAGAGATAATTGGATATGGAGGGTAAAAGAGAGGAAGAATTGAGAAAGGTGTTTCAATTCTACCAGCCCAGCTAAGGAATATAGACTAGAATGAGAGAAGAGCAAGTAAGTTCAGCTGGAGGCTTGCTGACAAGCAGAGGTATCTAACATGCAGAGAGACAGGACGCTGCAGCTCTGGGGGGAAGGTACAGCCATACATCGAAGGAGCCAGTGACACTAAACTTGGTAGTTGAAATCTTGAGAGTAGGCAACATTACTTACAGAAAACGTGTAGAAAGATAAAAGAAGACAGTGAGGATGGGTGGGCGAGATAATAAATTTAATAAAAAAGCAGAGGCAGGGAAATGAAAATGAAAGATCTGAGTCTTTGTAGAATCAGAACCGGATTAGGCCACGGAAGCTGAGGGAAAAGATGTTTAAGGAGTAAGGACGGCATCAACTGAAGTTTGGAAATTGCTCAATGTGTTCAGCAATTTTAAGTAATTGTGACTGTAAGAAGTTTCAGGAGAGTGACAGAGCAGAAAGGCAGACAATGAGCCCAAGAATGCCTAGAAAGCGGAGTAGGCTACTCTCCAGAGTATCTTGGAGGAGAAGGGAATTTTATCTGAGCTAGCAAGCTATATAAGAAACGCAGACTCAAATAATTTTTTTTAATTCTTTTTGGGGTGGTAGTGGAAGATATATGGATAAGAAGGGCTTTAACTGGGGAAAAGATAAACTGTGAAGGTGGTGCAGAGTGTTCCAAGCAAGGTGAGTCACTGAAAGGAGAAGAGATAAAAGCTGAGAAATCTCCCTGGATGACAGGGACAGTTGAGAACACCATGTTGCCCCCTTCTCATGTCAGCCATGTACCTGAGACTGCAGTGGAAATCCAGAAGACAAATAGAGCAAACCTTCTCATACTTTAATAAGCATAAGAATTACCAGGGGAGGGTGCCTGGTTGGCTCAGTGGGTTAAAGCCTCTGCCTTTGGCTCAGGTCATGATCCCAGGGTCCTGGGATCGAGCCCCGCATCGGGCTTTCTGCTCAGCAGGGAGCCTGCTTCTCCCTCTCTCTCTGCCTGCTTCTCTGCCTACTTGTGATCTCTGTCTGTCAAATTAATAAATAAAATCTTTAAAAAAAAAAAAAGAATTATCAGGGGATTGTTTTTATGTGTATATTCTGATTCACTGTGTCTGGGGTTGGACCTATGATTCTGGATTTCAAACAAGCCCTCTGGTGATGCCCGTGCTACTGGTTTTCTGACTACCCTTTGAGAGATAAGGACATTGAGGAATGTGCATGAGCAAGGAACATGGATTTTGAATGTAATCAACATAAATGCAAAGTAAGGACTTAGTTTGGTAAGTCAGAAAACATGGCAAGGAGGCACTCAAAAATGCATCCTACAAATAGTTCATGTATTAATTAAGAATGTACTAAAGTCTTATTTAACCTGCATGATCTGCCTCTCTTTTGCAGAGCATAATACAAGGTGCATTAGGTACAGTCTCTGAGAGTTCATGGGTATCTTCATATGTAAAAGAAACAGAAACAAATAGCTAGTAATTAATACAGAGATATGTAATTATTTCAGAAATAAACAATGGTCAATACTTGTTAGAAATGGTAGCTAGACAGCTCAAATATTTTTTTGGATTAACGTTTTTAGATGGAGATGTCACGAAGGGTTTTCAACTGGCCATTCATTTCGAGGTTGAATACATACTGAATATCATCCATCTTTCCTACATTTGTCTTTAAAAGAAGATATGACAGATGTAAAGTTTCCATCAATTTGAGAATAGTAGAGGGGAAAATGAGGCTTCCCTTTGAATCTAAGTGATCCTATCTCTTTAAGCCTCTTTCACAGTGGAGAGCTACATGAAGCCTGAGTCTGAAATCATTTGGTTCAGACAGAAGGGACATGACAAGGAACAAGTGTCAGGAAGAGAGAGACAATGTTAGATGTTCAGAAAGTACCTAATGTTTCTTTAGGCATTTCCTCCTGTTTACTGAATGAGGGACCCACCCTGCCTTTTGCTACTGCTCCAGCCTGTTAGCCAATAGATAACACATTGCTTGTGCCATTCTTACCTCCATCACATACCATTTGCTCATAAGTGTTCAAGGACACCGGAGCACAAAAAGATTAGCCAGAGCAAGTTCAGTGTCTTTAGAGACTTGCTTGCTGGTTTAGAGGGAAGGGTTAATCATAAAACTACATTACTAAGTAGCATTGCCCATAGAGCCCTTTGCCTTGTAGGACTGCATAAAATTCCACTAGAAATATGGACTGAAAGAGAGTCTGATGCTGTTAAGAGTTCGTAAAATACTGTAAATGAAAACTTCTCTTCCACAATAGGAACAGGGCAGCATGCAAATTGTAATGGTTCCAGGAGTTACCACCGTAAATAAATCTGTTCTAAAGTTTTAAAAGTTTTTTTTTTTTTTTTAACCACTGAACTATTTTATATCATAAAACTATTACTAATTCAAGGACTTAGTATTTCTTAGAGGACAAATAAGGGAATATTGTTGTAAAGATTAAAGTGTTTGCTACAGTCGGTTTAGTGCAATTGCTATTAGGGAGGCCAGCGATCATTTTAGAAATCTGGGATCACAGTAATAAGGAGTTGGAACTAACACTGAATGATGTGGGTAGTTTGAGCATTGACAAAATAAGATATTCTGGGTTTGGATGGAAGTTGAGAGGGTTAACAGAATAAATAAAAATGTAGAGGAGGAAACAGTTCAGGGTTCAGGTGTGTTTAAACCACAATGAGAAAATCAATATGCCTGGAGAGGAGGGTTTTGATTGAGTGAAAATCAATTTGGCAAGGCTGATTATAAAGACCCTTGCATTTTGGGTTAGGTTCTATGAAGATTGAACTATGCATTAATTACATCCAGAGGGGAACAAATAGGGAATATGTCTTTAGCATTCTGACCAAACCATTTCTTTCATTGTTTAAAAAAATTTCATTGTTGCTTCTGTTTTTAAAAATAGCACAAGCACATGGTGAAAATTTCATAATATAAAAAAGTAAACAAAAGAAAGTTAAAACCACTCATAAACGCAATGACCAGATAATGCAGTTGACATTGGAATATTCTATGCCAATTTTTCCTAAGCATACATGCATTCACACACTCATTTTTAGAAAAGTCAGTTCACTCCATATCATAGTGGCTATAAACTAAATGCATAAGACATAAGTAAGTTAGCATAATATGTGGTAGCAGGCTAGAGTGGGCGAGGTATTGAAGACGCAGTCTTTCACACAGACACGTTACAAATTAAGTACATGGAATGTTCTTTGCCTTCCACAAGGAAATATACTACTTCCTCACCCTACACCCTTGCACTGTGTTTTATTTCAAACCTATAGCCATATCTGGGTCCATGTTTAATGTTACTACATTTGATGGGAATACAGGTATAAAAAAATTCGATTTTGTCAACTCTAACCTTAAAAAACAATAGATAAATGGTACCTGACTCTCAGCCTGAGTGTGTGGGAGGCTGACAGAGGGAGAAGGGCGCTGACGAGGTGCGGCCAGCACTTGGCAGCAGCTACTGCTGTCAACCAGGAATGGGGATCAAAGCTGGCAGATCCTCACAGTTTTCAAAAGAAGACAGAAATCCAGTACTTATGTGTTAATTTCTGACTTTTTAAAAATAGGAATTAATCATATTAACAATAGAGTCAGAATTCAAGAGTGAAAAAAACAGCTACATTCTAGACTCTACAGTTGTTTCCTTGTGCTTATACATGTACCCACAAAACAAAACAAAACAAAACAATCGCAACAAAACTTCTTGTCTCTTTACAGTTAGGAAATGATACTACCCTGCTTCCTTTCTGGCAGAAAATCTTGAATGGGTAATGGACATTTCTACTTACTAGACTTTTCCATCCTTAGCTGTAACCTGATATAATATTTACATTTGTATTAGCATATTATGAATCTTTCATTGTAAAAAGACTCATTTGGAAAGTCTGTAGCATTCCAAAAATATGCTTACTGAATGTATATTTTGTTGATTTGAATAGGTATTTACCCACTGGAGGAAGATCTCTTCCCAAATGCCACTTAGGTTATTTTCAAGAACTCCCTACTGAATATTGATGCAGCTGTGTGCCTTTGCAGAAGTGGGAACAAAGCCGGCAGTGTCGAACCTTGGAATCACAGTGAGTAATTAGCACAATGTCTGTAATCAGGGAAAGGTTAGGTTAGGAAAAGAGGAATATAAATGTCTGTGACACACAAAAAGGAACAAGAGGGAGATCATCTGAACAAGAACAACAAGAACAAAAAGAGCACTTGAACTTTAAATGTAAAAAACAACTGGATTTTATATTTATTTACCATATCTTCTCCACTTTAATCATAAACTTTTCTCTTACTTGAAAAACCCTAGGCATGTGATACTATACTTTTATCTACTTATATCATTAGTATTGCTTTTAAATAAACAGGCTTCAACTACTCCAGATTGACAAAAGAGAGCTTTCATAGTTAATCAAGATTGCCTAAGCACAGAAAACACAAAATAACTTGAAATGAATGAAGCACTATCTAATTTTTATCAATAGCAAAGATGGTATAAACTACAACAAAATGTTATGAATAGAAACATCCAACAAATGAAGTTGTTTCAATAAAACTTTGTATTTGGTCTATTGTGAAAATAGAGATATAATTCCAAGCAGGGAACAGGTATTTTTATTTAGCCTAACACTGTGTCTTCTTAAAAATCTAACTGAAATATTTTTGAAATCAAACTATGGATCTGAACTGGATCATTATTTAAAGAAACAAAGATATGAAGTAACTTTAAAAATTGTGCATTAACTTCCAATTTTTCTGATTCCCAAAATTTATATTGTATGTGTTTGATTTTCCTCAAATTAGAATTTCATTTTTTTCCATATTGGGGGAAAAAAACAAGTTAGATTTTAAGATCCAAGTTTCTAAACTTTATTTTGCTTTTTCCTACTTGGAATTAGTCTAAAAAATCTTTTAACAATATCTATCATGATTTATATGCATGCCCAGGGATGATTTTCACCAATGAGGGAAGGGAAACACTTGCTTATGGTCCCAAGATTTTTTTTTTTAATCCTATTATTACTGATATTATTACTTCTACCACATGAATTTTGGACCCTAAGATGAACACTTTTAGCAAAGTACAACTTTATCAATTGGTTAACTAATCTTCCTTAATGTCCATGTTAATTTTGGGACCCCTTCTGCAGTGACAGTGAATAGGAAAGCAGTTGAACTTTTGAAAGAAGAAAAGTGGAGAGAGCCTTTTTATATTACTGCATGGACCTGGTGATTTTATCTAAAATGGAAATAAGGATGGATTATCTGAGGTGTCCCTGGTTCTTTTCCTGGTAAGTAGATACAAGATGAAGCCCCATGTAAGTCAAAGAACAGAATCAGAGTACCTCTAGAGTTATTTTTCTAACCCATTGGTTGATTGATCGATTTAATAAGAATTTATTTAAAAACATCTAGATGTCAGGTACTCTTTTAGACACTAGTGATGTAATAAGTAACAAATAGACATTGCCCACTTATCCCTACAAACTTATGTAGTAAGATTTACATGCTAGAAAGGAACAAAAACATATAATTATATAAGTAATGAATTAGTTGTAATTCTAGGTATTATGAAACTTCACATAAATGAAGATCTGATCTAGTCTTGAGTCACACAATAATGTCACATAACAAATGCCCCCAAGGAAGCGGTCTTTAAACTGGGTTCTGAAATAACATCAGGAATTAAGGAAAGAAGTCAAGTGATCCAGCCCAAAGAAGATGGAAGGAAGCTGCTCATGTGAAGGCTTAGACCAAAATGCATCCTCTATGTTTAAGACATTTGAATTAAACCAGTGATCCTAGAGACCACATAACAAACACATTAATGGCAAAGGTGTGGCTGGAGAGGTGTGTAGGGGTCAATCAAGCAAGCTTCCTTGGAGCTACAGAAATCACAACCTCTCTACTTATTTGATGGTAGAAAGAGATGGAAATTAGTTTGAAGAAGTAAATGGTTTAGGTAAGAGATGGTCTCAGTTCAGACTATTGTGATAGTAATAGACTGGAGAGAAACTGAAGGACTTAAGAGATATTTGGGAGATAGAATGAGCAGAAATTGGTGTTCAGTTGGATGTAGTAGGTGAGAAAGAGAAAGGGACAAAAGGTAACATCTAGGTTTGGGGGTGAGCCACTGGCTGGGTAGTGGTGTCATTTATCAAAATTAGAATCTATCCCAAAGAAGGGATGGGTTTAGATAAAGAAGGCTTTGCTAAGGAAAAGTTACTGTCATGTCAAATCATTCCTGAAAGGCCACCCTAGGGGATCCTTGCATTTGGGAATCTGGTTTTACTTAATATTTCAGTGTTTTCTCTCTCCTCCATGTTCTTTCACCCTCCCCCAACATGGTTATTCTAAAGGGGTTTGCCTCTCTCTCTCTTTCTCTGTCTGTCTTCTCTGTCTCTCTCTATATATACATATATGCATATAATTTGAGAGAACCAAAGGAGAAAGAGAACAATTCTTTTCCCCCTATCTCTTACACAAATGTGTGATTGTACCTATTTATTTTCATACCTCCACAAAATTTTTAACAAGATCGGCCAAGTCCTCATCATCTACTTTTTCATCATATGTCGAGCTTACAAAAGCTCTTCAGGAAACTGTGCACAAGTCGGTGCTCCAAAGGTGTGAAAAATATATGTGAAACATGGATACACTTGGAAATATGAAATAACAATTATTTTCAGGCAATTCACATTCAAACACAGAGCTCTTTGGCACACAAAAGAAAAAGCTGGCTAGTAAACTTGCTATTTTGATTTTCTACCCATATGATAGCAGGCAGTGAATTCCCAGCCTTTGTAATTCTTTTTTTTTCTTTTTAATAATAAAAGATCATATTATTTGACTTGATGTACCTTGTAAATAAACCATACATTTGCTGTCATGACCAAAATCAATCAAGCAATCACCAAATATTGATTGAGTACCTACAATGGCAAAGCAATACACTGGGAAGAGTGAGGAGCTACAAGGAAGTGTACAAGTTTTTTTCATAGAACTTTCTGTCTAGCTGGCAGGACAAGATCTGAACATAATTTAAAAAGGAGATTTTTACAGATGAGTAATTACAATGAAGGATAAGTAAAAAGATACAGCAATTAAGAACAGATTGATTTACCATGTATACATTCTACTATTTGCAAGAAAAGAGAAATTTTGTGTTTTGGAAATTTGGTAAAGATTTATGGAAGATAAAGGTTTTGAGCTCAATGTTTCTCTCTCTCTCTCTCTCTCTCTAAATATATTATTTTAGCTAGGAAGAGAAAATGAAAGAAAAGAATGGTATGATATTCCAATTATGAGCTGCTCAAGAGTAAATTGTGGTGTCATGGGGGATGTATCAACAAGATTAAAAGCTAGAAATTTGTGTTTTAACTCAACTACTCAACTTTCTTTTTTTAATAGATTCTATTTATTTATTTGACAGACAGAGATCATAAGTAGGCAGAGAGAGGGGGATGCAGGTTCCCTGCTGAGCAGAGAGCCTTCTGTGGGTCTCGATCCTAGGACCCTAAGATCATGACCTGAGGTGAAGGAAGAGGCTTAGACCACTGAGCAACCCAGGCAGCCCATCAACTACTCAACTTTAACAATAATTATGTATGTGCAAAAGCACTAGCCTTCTCTGGACATCAATTTTCTTATTATTAAAATGAGGGAACTGGATTAAGTGTTCTTTACAGAATCTTTGAAATTAAACACTAGTTTGTATTATAAAGAAAGAGTAAGTTCTTCTTACTTGTCCAGCATTATATGAAATCAACCAAAGTTAGAGCATTTTTTAAATATGCAGATTATAGCTTAAATCTGACAGGCCAGGATTAAAAAATGGCAGACCCATTTGGTATCTAGGAAACCTGGACAAGAAACTTAACCCTGAGGTCCCTTTGCTCTTCATCAATCAATTGATAGATGTAATTGTATTTGTAATTGATAGATATGATGTATTTTGTAATTAATAGATATAATAGACATAAATATAAATATTAACAAAAATAGTCTTTTCAATAGTGAAAATAATATGTAACAGTGCTGTGTAACATAGCTGGTCATATAAGAGGCACTGAAAAAGCTTTGGTTATATCCCCTGGCACCCATGGATGAAACCCTAGGTTGCAGTCATGAGATCTGAGTTCAAATCTCTGCTATGCAATAGATTGAGGGTCTGAAACTAAAAGGGGTTTGAACATGTTCCTTGTTTACATGTATCTTAGTACTACCCAACATTTTACAGGAAAACAAAAAGTCAAAATATATATGGGACAATATGGATTGTGTAGAATGTAGCAGTTGACAATGCTAAACAATTAGGGAATGCTGTAGTTATTTCCGTTTCACAGTATCTTTTTTTCTTTTAACTAGACTTGTATTCCCCTCACACCATTCCCCACTGATGCTTGTGATAACTTACAATTTCTCTTCAGTGTGCTTTGAGATTCTTGGATACTGTTTAGGCTGCACAACATTTCCACTCCACTGTGCTAATTAACATCACAATGAATAATTATCAGCAGCTTCACAATGGTTTCTAGCATACTGTTTTTATTTTATTATTTTTATAGATTATGAGGAAAGCAACATAAAACACACCACCAGTTTTCATGCCAAGAACGCTTCATCCAACTAAGAAATGTCATACAGTACATTTCAGAAATAAGTGCCACTCATAAACACGGTATTCTAATGCATATTGAAGTTTCATGTACTAAAGATTGGAGTAGCTATCGGTAGTCAATGAATAATGGATAGGAATGATTAATGACTTTGTGAGATAAGGGATAATTAGATTTGGCATGTGCATCCACCATTTAAGCAAATTAGTATGTGGAATGTGTAGCTGAAAGAGATACAGACAAATGACATTAAGCTTCGATGATTCAGATGGGTCTCCTGAGAATGGATGATCCAAATTCTTTTCTAATTTTCCTCCAACAACTCAACACAACCATAAAGGTAACAATGGATCTTATTTTTATGCTAGCAATGGTTGCCTCAGCAACAGTGACAGAATCTGAAGCCCAGCAAGCCTCTTCACACTTTTCTGCCTTCAGGTCATTCATTCACCCTTCTTTTCCCATATCTCTGTCATTTATTCAAATAATGCTCTATAGCCCCACTACCTCTGGACACAGTGATGTTGGGGAACAATAAAAGCTCTTGGCAAAACTGTGAAGAAGGAACAATTTTCTATAACATCTCCTGCCAATCCTCCATCCTACCTCCTCAATGCATTCCCACAGCCGTATACATAGGCAAGTACACCTGTAACTGCTTATGTGATACCCTATGGCTAATCACCTCTTCTCAAAGTGGAACAATAATAAGGACTACCCTTTGCAGGTGATGGCAAGTTTTGGATCCTCTTTATTCCTAACAAACCAATGATGTCCCACTCCCCTTGTTTGAGCTTTCTAGTTAAAACAAGGAATTAATGTACGCCAGTGTGTTAATGCTACATTTTCTCAATCTGAAGCAGAAACACATTGGTATGCCCTCATCAAAAGAGAGGTATGCCAAAAGTAATTTGTTACTAATCATAGATAAAATGCAAAACTTATATAAAGGAAATTTATTTAAATTAGAATTTCTTAAATGTTATCTGTATAAAAAAATACTCACTTGTATTAAAAGGTGTTTTTATTTTCTCCTAGCAGAAATGAAATAGTGCAGTTAAAATTAAAATGAAGTAACCTGAATGGGCTGGGGAAGGAAGGTGGGTGGGTGGTTGGTGGCACATAAAGAAGGTCTAAATTGTAAATATTAGTCTTTAAGAAAAAATGTTGGTGGAATTTAATTGAAAAAACGGGCTTATTATTGATATTTTTTTAGCCAGGGAGGAGCAGAAGAAGAGGGAGAGAAAGAGAATTCCAAGCAGGCTCTACATATAACGTGGAGCCCAGCACAGGGCTGGATCTCAATCCCGAGATCATGCCCTGACCTGAAATCAAGAGTTGGGTACTCAACCAACTGAGCCATCAAGTCACCCCATAAATAAGTAGATTCTTAATAAATATTTATAATTTTAAATGGATTAATGTAGACTTAAGAAAACAAATGAATGAATACTGTTAGGAATTAGGGTGAGGTACTCATTAAATCAAATGTCTGCCAATCATACTTTCTTTTGTCCGTGTTTTTAGAAGGACAATACACAAAAGGAACAATTGTGAATAAGAAGCAAAACATATTCTTATGTGTTGTACAAAATCCTGGTACCTTAGACACAGCTCTGGTAAACTCTAGTTTCTAGAAGCCTAGGTGGGACCTTATATGTTGCTTCAAAATCTTTACATTAAGAACTTATTTATGGGGCACCTGGGTGGCTCAGTGGGTTAAGCCTCTGCCTTCAGCTCAGGTCATGATCTCAGGGTCCTGAGATAGAGCCCCATATCAGGCTTTCTGCTCAGCAGGGAGCCTGCTTCCCACTTTCTCTCTGCCTGCCTCTCTGCCTACTTGTGATCTCTCTCTCTCTCTGTGTCAAATAAATAAATAAAATCTTTAAAAAAAAAAAAGAACTTATTTATGTGACTCAGACTGGTCACAGAAATTCTAAAAAAGTATAGACAAGAAGAAACTTATGATAGCCAGTTCTAGAAACCTAGCCCTTAGTGACCTTGTCCGCCTACATGTAAGCACCAAGGACGATAGAAAAGAGATGGAAAAAGAATAGAGATAGAGATGGAAGTGGGTGACTTAATGCACACTTGACATTAGTGAGAATGACTTTGTTATTGTTTGCTGACTAATCAGATCAGAAATGTCTTCCTTGGGCCCCAGTGTGGGGTTGGCAATAAGAAGTAAAGCTAGAATGGCTGTGGGAAGAAAAGAACAGAAAACATGACCAAAATATGCCTTATGAAAGTACTTAAAATAATGAGAATTTGAAGCTAATAGAGGAGACATTTGGGAACAGAAGAACCATTCAGAACATTTAGATTTAACATGCACGCACACTTATAGTATGTATGTGTGTATGTATAAGGATAAATACAAACATGTATGTATTTGAATATATACAAATATATAAATCATATATAACATGACATGTGAAAAATATAAAACATAAAATATAGCATATATAAAATATGTAACACATACAAACTATTATTTTTTAAATATAGAAATATGGGTGCCTGGGCGGCTCAGTCATTGGGCATCTGCTGTCGGCTCAGGTCATGATCCCAGGGTGTTGGGATAGAGCCCCTCATCAGACTCCCTGCTCAGCAGGAAGCCTGCTTCTCCCTCTCACTCCCCCTGCTTGTGTTCCCTCTCTCGCTGTGTCTCTCTGTCAAATAAATAAATAAAATCTTAATAAATAAATAAATAAATACATAAGTAAATGTTAAATATATACAAATATGTCATATATAAAATATGTATACATGATATATATGATATAATATATCATGACACATATACAGTGTGTGTGTATATATAAATATATAAATAAAGCCTAGCCCCTAGTGATACACACTTAAACACACCACATGCATATTTAAGAGTCACTTAGGGAAAAATATATTTTTGCAGAGTAACCTATGAAAACTACCTATAGTAATTAAACTAGTTGTTTTTATTCATGAAATAATGAATCATGAATCACCAAACATGAACAAAATATTAAAGAAAATACCAGGGTGGGGAAACATACAGCTGACTAGGCAGAAACAGAAATAACACAGAGCACAGAAGAGCATCTATAAGACAGATTTCGTGTATTCAGAGGAAAACAAGCATTTATGGCATTTATAAGAGACTGCTGTCAAAGGGAAAAGGGTATCAAAAGGATGTAGACAATTTTTAAAGTCACCATATAGAATGAAAAGTAAGTTGAACAAAGCTAAGGATCTAGCTGTTTAACTGAAAGAGAACAATTGACAAAATACCCTGCAAGATTAAATCAACCCCTGGTGAAACTGGAGCCCAACTAGTTGCACTACAGATGTGAAATTTATAAACTTAGAAATTTTAAAATAATAAATACGCAATAAACTTTAGGAGTCAAAAGAGAAAAGAACACATAGTTCGGTAAGTCGCTATATGATTAATTGTTCAAAGACTGGAATCAGATAACACTGTCAAAAATTAGTAACTCATAAAAAATATTTATTTTAAGCATGTAAAGGACAGTACCCAAAGAAATAAAATTCAGAAACTATGAAAATAAATGATCCAGAGTAGAAGTGGATACGAATGTGAAAGAAATTTTGCACTCTTAATTTGAGACTCATCTATACAGACTCTCAGGAATTTTGTAGATAGTTCTTTAACCTAAAATATAACTTTAAAAAAATTAAAGAGGACCCACATCAATAAAAGACTAAGTAAATAAATTACAGTGAAATAAATTTTAATAACCACTTATGGCTCTCAATTTAGATAATGCTCATACCTTCTCAAAGTGCTTTCACATGTTGTTGAAGCAAAAATCATTTATTGATCACTTCTTCTGGGCAAGCCATTGCTTTGCCTATTAAGTTATTTGTTTTGATCCCTGAGACAGGTTAAGGGAAAATGTCTTTCATCCTTTAGACAGTTAAGAAAACTAAAACAGAACATCTGGGTGGCTCAGTCAGCATTTGCCTTTGGCTCAGGTCATGATCGCAGGGTTCTGAGATTGAGCCCCATGTCTGGCTCCCTGCTGAACGGGAAGCCTGCTTCTCCCTCTGCTGTCCCCACCCCTTCTTGATCTCTCTCTCTCTCCCTGTCAAATAAATAAATAAAAATCTTATAAACAACACCACCTTAAACAAGAGTAAATTGCTTTGCCTAAGGTCATCAAACTCTTCCTGGTGGTACTTAACCTCTGTTCCCTGTCTTCCCAAATGCAGATTCTTGTGGCTAGCCTCTCCTCCCAATTAATGGGAAATAAAAGACAACCAAAGGATTTAATCCAAAAGAGCCAATGTGAGAAATGGATAAGTCAATAAGAGAATTGGGAAATGCATAAGCACTTAATATATTCCACCTGACTTCTATTTGCGAGGCACTGTGGTAGGTACTTACATGGATTTTATTTCATTAATCCTCACAAGCCCTATGAAATAAATGGTATTATCCCCAGTTAATATGTTAGAAAATTGAGGCTCAAACTAGTTACTTAGGACAGTTTATGCAACCAGAAGATGGCAGCAAACTATCCAGTTCTCTAACTTGGGTTTCATTTCCCCCTAAGCAGAGATTCTCAGTCTTGGTATTATTGACTGTTTGGGTTGGATAATTATTTCTTGTGGGGATGTTTAACAGCTTCTACCCACTGGACTCCAGAAGCATCCTCACCTCCATTTGCAATAACCAAAAATGTTCCCAGATTCCCCAGGGGTTGGGATGAGGGATCAATCTCAGCTGAGAAGCACTCCCTATAGGTATGGATTCCCTTCTTGAGCTTTATTATATTGCGGAATATCCCCCCCAGTGGGATGCTAGTTCCTTAAACTTGGATTCTCTTTGGCTTCCTCTATGTACCTTATTGTGAAATGCTTATTGACAGTGTTGAATTTTGTCTGGGTCTCCAGAGTCTGGAGAGAAGCAATGATTAGGCAATCCCTTTACCCCCTGGTGTTCGGAAAGAGGCTTAACTTCTAGCAGCCACCATTCCGCATTTGCTTTGATAAAACAACAACTGATCACTCTCCACTTTCACAAGACCAGATACAGACCCTCCAAATTCCCCTTCTTTGTCTAACAAATGATTAGATGAACTGTTTTGTCCCCACTGATAAATCAGAATGCTGGTAACCAAATTCCTTAAGTTTCTCTGCTCCCAGGCCTCTGGGCTTGGATCTATCCTAGGCTGAAGCTCTGCATAACTCTTCCTTAAGATCCCCACCCTGAAAATAGACCTCCTGAGAAAACCTCCTACCCACTGCCTGGCCACCTTATCCTTGCTAATCCACTTCCTCAAAACTCATCTTTTTGTAGCTTTGTTTAATCCTCTTTATGAAGAAAAGAGCTTTCCTGGCTGATCTTTGAGAAGCTGGCAATCTCCTGGTTAGACTTGGTTAGACATTCTTCCTCTTGCAATAGCCCCCTCCTGCTATTACAATGACTCATCCCCCCCACTCCAGTGCAAGAATTTTTTTTCAAATAAAGTTTCTCTTTACCTAAATCCAGATTTTTTATTTGACATTATGATAACATACAGAGACAAACAAAAAAGAAGGCCGATGACATGATATCTCTATCATTTAGGACAGACTCAATATCCTGCATTTAACCTAAAATACAATTTTAATTAAAAAAAAAGTATGTGGAATATACGTTGTAAATATATAACTGAGTAAAAAAAAAAAATAGGTATTTCATTCAGTGATTTCAAAGGTTGCTTGCTTATATTCACAGCCTTCTAAGTGGACTTGTTTGGAACCCTCAGGGCTGAAAGCTGCTCAAGAACTAACATCTATGCATTTGTCAGCATAGGTCACAATTGACATGTCAACTGAGTAGTAAAATGGTCAGGGCAAAGCTAGCTGGAGTGAGTGACTCAAAATGAGAAAAGAGTGTGATGAGATTCATTGCCTGAGGCATAGAACCTTTGCTTAAACTGCCTCCCAAAGGTCTGGATTGATGAGAAGCCAACTTGTCTCCAAGAGCCGTCTAGGTGACAAAGAAACGGTTCACCACTGACAAGGTTACATCAAGGGAGCAAAGGTGGAACAGAAATAAAGCCAAAACTTGATCTGCCATGGAGAGGTTACCTTTTGTAGTCATGTCAGAACTATCCCCTGAGTGTATTTCTTCTATCCTGAAACCACTTTAATTTATTCTGTAATTTAACAGGAGGCAGAGCCCATGTGGTGGTAGGGGTGGGGTGAGGGAGGGAGAAATGGGGGAGGAAAACCAGCTCCACCAGCAGCTGACGTCTCTCTACAGTAATTTTCTACCAATTTTTCATTTGCCTCATCTCCTAATTATTGCCTTCAAAAATGATTGCTTCTCGACCCAAATTTTGAACTTGGTTCCAACTCTTTTATTTTTTTCACCCCCCACCCCCAGACTGATAGTCTACATTAGCATTTTCAGTTGCTATTTTAACATAAAACACCATTAATGACATGAATTCAGGCTTTTTTTCCCACATACCTAGGGTTACCCAAATGGATAAAGAGGTCCCACTCTTGACAGAGGAGAGGGATTGTCTTAGATCCTTGAACCAGCCTGTCAACCAATCTCCTAAATATCTTGTCTCCATTTCTCAACCTTACACTCACCCTCTCTTCCACTGATAAGCAGTCACACTAACACTGTCATTGGAATTTTTTGACCAACACTGGTGACAATCTCAAGAGATTCAGAAGTCTAAAATCATATAAAAGGATATGGGGGGAAAAAAAGCTAACAGGCATGACATATTAAGAAATGATAAGGACCCATGACTGAACAATGTTGAAAGATACTAAAATTCAATTGAAAAATTTTTTTGCAGATTTCTGCTATAGTAAGTTTCTAATTTCTCCACGGATCTATTTATAGGCTTAAAACTGGCTGTTGGAAGACCACAGTGATGTATTTTGTGTGGTTTCTATATTGTTCAATAATTTGAACTAGATCCCACATTTAATTGAGAGTTGATGTAAAAGAAAAAACCTATTTCTGACTTGTCTTCCTTTGCCAATAATATCTAGTCCACATTGCAGCAGGGAAACAATTGCTTGACCTTTGTAGATGCTCTCTTTTTTTGAGGGAGCATAGGCTTTCATGTTCACTACAACCCATTGGATTATACCTACCTGTTCAATCTGTTTATATTAACTTCCAAACCTCTGCTGGCATCCAAGTTTGAAAACTAGTCTACAAATGCTATGATTCTTTTATCCTACTCCAGATTCACACATCCACAATCTCCTTCCCCTGTATACTTCATCTATGTCATTTAATACACACACGTATTGATAATGAGTAAATTTTTTTTCCAGGGATAAATATCCATTGAGGGTCTATGTGTAACCATGGGAAATAGCCTGGTCAAAGAGAGAACCAGGACCATAAAAAATAATGTGTGAATCAATATCATCCTGCATGGTCAGATTGACAATAACAATTACAACAAGATTAATTTTGTCTAAAGTAATCTCAAAAGCTTATGTTGATCAAGACATGTGCATACTCAATAATTTGCAATAAAATAAATGTTCTTCAAGCTTATTCCTCCTCCAAACAAAGATGAGAATATATTAATATATTCCTTTTAAAAAGAGAATGTCTTATTTAAAATTTTGCATGTTCAGATTTTCTTAAAAAAGAATGCCTAGAAAAGTTCTATAAATCTTTTGAAATTATAATAAGTAAGACAGTAATGGCACAAATCACAAGTACTATAAAACTGCCTTAGGCATTATATTTTCTAGAAATTAGCATTTTAGAGTACATTTTGAATTTATGATCACTGGTAATGTATAAGAGCATTTTAACTTAAATTTAAAAAGATGTTGCACTATATACACATATACATGTATATTATATCCTATCTATCTATCTATCTATCTATCTATCATCTATGCACCTATCTACCTAGTTTGAGTCACTGTTAAAACAGTATCTGTCCAAATTTATAGGCTTGGTTTTTAGAGTAGAGGCGTTAAGTTTCTAGCTATCTGACATACAGTCAACCTTATAAATAGTCCTTAAAAATGAAATAAAATAAAAATAAACATGTAACCAATCCAAAAACATTTTTGTTGTTCCTTCTTTATTATAGTTCCTTTTTTCCCTCTTTCTCTACTAAATCATTTCTTTTTAAATATAGAGTTCTAATATTTTAAGGAAATTCAGCTTTGTAAACAATTCAACTAAGCAACAAATTGTCAAATAGGTGATTTCTATTCCCTTCAGGATATAATACCCAAATAAAGTAATATAAAAATCATTAAGATAGAAGATTTTTATATTTCTGTTACCACACAAAATTCTGTGTTTGGAGTTATAATAATCTTTGTTAATTAGAGATTATCAGAATTTAGAAAATTGTTTGAGAGAGAATGCATCTTCCAATGAAGCTCTATTTTAGGAAACTTTTTTTCATTCATTTCTAATTCATGCATAGAGTTTTCTCTTGGGACTAGAGTTCTTGCTTTGGATGCCAAAAAAGCCATCTTGTAGGAAATCAGTCACTGTAAGACATTGGCACAGAACAGAAAAATATTCACTTCCTACTTCACTAGAAGATGCTGTCTGTGGAAATTATCAGTAATTCTAAGCATTTACACAATCACTGTTCAAAGTGACATTATCAGAGACATGGCATTGACAGGAAGAATCACAAAATGGTAAGACAGATAAAGTAATTTGCAGAAGTACAGTAGGCCATCACAATGATGTCAACATAGCTTTAGATGATGGAAATCACATGTATCCATGTCTTTAGATCTAGGAAACAAAGTTTAAGAAACTCAGTTATGTCAGGAATTAGTCTGACCCATGCCTTTAACGTGTCTAAACTACACTAAAACAAAAATTAAAACCTTCGTGTTGCCACTGGTGTACTGCATCACTTCCAAATAAGGTCACTTGTTCATTTGGAATCTTTGCTTGTTTATTTTTCCATGTCATCACTGAAAACTTGTGTAATGAAAACAGTAACAATAACAAAACACGGAAGAGTGAATAATTCATCAGATATGTGTGCTTAACTTCAGTACATATCTTGTTAGAAAATATAAATATCTTGTTTGCTAAGGACTGATATCAACAATAGGCTTTGGAACCTACTCAATGATCTATAACTGTGCTAACCCATTTTGATGTGTTAAAGCATATGGATTTTTGGAATCAAAGTGTGGCCATCTAAGAGAAAAATTAAAAGGAAGTACTATCAATAGTGAGGAAGACCTAGACCCCAAATAGGTGCTAAGGATAAATGATAAAATATAAAATCAGTTCTATGTCATCTTAGGCAAGCTAGAGTTTTACCTTGTAACCATGGGGAAATTCAGTCAATTCAGGCAAACACTTATTTTATAAAACAGATTTTTCTTTTCTAACAAAAGATTGAGAAAATGTTTTCTTTGTTGCTTAGGCATTTTTTGATGTTATGTATAAATGTTGCAGGGCAGAGATCTCTCACTGAATTATTGGCAAGGACAATAAAAATGGATTACCTCTTAATCACACTGATGAGATTCACTTAGTGTGGAGAAACAGAAAGATCACGTATATTGTTGCTAAAGATGCAGTAGATTGCTTCTGTTTTACATGTACATAAATGATTTTCCAAGACCCTTTAATGTGGTCATACAAAATATTAGCAAGACATGTATTTAGTTCTCAAAATATAATCTTGACTGTGAAACACAGTAAAGCAAACTACTTCTTTATTCATATATTAAATGGTTATATATTGATATGTGCTAGGAGTCAGGCACAGCTCTAAATACAGATGATTAAGTGATGAAAGACAGACATTAAACTCATAAAACTTATACATTAGTAAGAAAGGGCATGTATTAAGCAAGCAAAACCAAGAAATAAACATGATTATTTCTGATAGTGGGTAGTTTTGACAACCCTAAAAATGGAGAATGGTACCAGGAAATGGGGTGTTGTTATAACAGCTAAATAAACTACAGTTTAGAGGTTGGGTAGCAGGCAGGAAGGGAACCGATGATATTGGAAGCAGTCCAGATGGGAACCAATGTGTGTAGTATATAGCTGTAAACTGTTTGATAAAATTGTTGCCCATAATAATCTGGGAATAAGACCTGGTATCTATCTACTCAGACTGTACCTGGAGAGAAAATTGTTGAAAAAAAGAAGGGTAATATTGTGTATTGAGATAGTAAGATAAGAAAAAAGTTTATCTGGAAAAAGATTGGTTGAATCACCAAAAGAAATAAAAAGGAATTAAAAGAGTCCAGATTTGAGAGTACTAAATGGTTACCAAACTTTATAGCTTAGACCACTAATAAGTGCCTCTGGTAAGAGGCAGAATACTTTTAAAGATTAAGGGCTATTCATATGCAGCCTGGAAGCAAGGATCAGATTACAGCTGTGGCCATCTCCTCTGAAACCATTGTGCCAGGAAGCCCCAACATCTCCACCATTGACTGAAATGTAAAGTGGGAACATAAAACAGTTAAATAAATCAACCTGGCTTAAGATCTAGGAAAAAATTTTGGATGGGATTACAAGTACAAGGAACATGACTGGAATAAAATAGATCATATGCCTACTAAGTTTTTAAAGAAATTGTATTGCCAAAACTTCTATAAATTTCATCTTTAAAAAGCCTTTGGCATCTGCAGCCTGAAAACAATTCTTGGACTCATAATCTTCCAGGAGCAGGAAGCATGTGGTGAGAGACATTCTTCCCCTACGTGCATTTTTAGAAAACACTGTAGATATCATCATGGAGAGTAGAATCAAGAACCACAGAGAACAACAGACAAAAGGAATTTCTGAAAGACAGCAGAGTCAGGATCTGATGAAGAATTTATCCATCCCCAGTTTAGGAAGGCTTCAAGATTCATACAAGAGTTCCTAAATGTTATTGGCCAAGAATTGCATTATGTTTCTTCCTTTACTGAATGAGGTAATCACCACTTATTACCTGCTGGGTTCATCATTGTACATTAGTCAGCATACAGATAATTTTTACATCGGTTGATAGTTTGCTACATCATGAGGAGCCACACCTGGATCTGAAAAAAAAGTGTACCTCACCTGAAAATTCTGAAATTTGAGCTGGTGGCAGTAGCTGGGTGGAATTTTGGGTTATCTCTCTCTAGAAGGTGTTTAATATGTAGAAGGATGGAACAGAAGGATATTTGAGGCACATAAAAATGGGCTGTGACATCTCAACTGACACCCCTTTCTACTTCTTTCTGGAATGATTTCTCATTATTGATTGCAGTTAAGGTAACCACTTGGTCTAGAGAATGTCAGCAAAGTGATATATGCTGGTTCTAGGCCTACTCTATTAAAAACCTCCCTTGCAAAATGTTCCGTGTTCTTTCACCCGTTTCTAATGGTGGTAATGAGGTGCTCTCCACAGTGATTTTGAAGCCAGATTTTGAAGACTGGTGGCTCCAAAATTTAAAGGAAGCCATGGTTCCTCTATCATTGTTTGGAGGTGAGTCACCTGACTGGGATCACCCTGATTTAAATGTCAAGTGAGAGAGATCTGATTTGTATGGTATCGAGCTACTGATATTTTGGCAGCATGATATTTTTACAGCATGTATTGTTGCATTAATTAATCCAAATGGCTAGAGCTTTAAATAAGAAAAAGATCTTAGTGTACTAAGAACTCCAGGAAAGTTTTTTTTTTTTTTAATATTTTATTTATTTATTTGACAGAGAGAGAGATCACAGTAGGAGAGAGAAAGGGAAGAGATCACAGAGAGAGAGAGAGAGAGGGGAAGCAGGCCCCCTGCTGAGCAGAGAGCCCGATGTGGGGGGCTTAACCCACTGAGCCACCCAGGCGCCCAGAACTCCAGGAAAGTTTTGCAGCTCAAGAATATCAGTGATATCCTGGGAGACTATCATCCTTCCACCATTTTCAGTTCATTTCTCTTTTGTTCTTGTGTTTATTGCTATATGGTCACAAAGTAGTTGCCATAATTTCAGACACTATGATTATAGGGTGAGAGGAAGATGTGGAATGGGTAGGGTGCAGAGAGAGTGATTGTGGCTATAAAAGTACATTTTTTATATTACTTTTCTTTTAGTCAATGAGGGAAATCTTTACCAGAATTCCCATATATTGTGGACTGAATATTTGTATTTCCCTAAAGAAATCACATGTTGAAACCCTGTGCTCTGAGGTGATGGTATTTAGTGGTGTGGCCTCTGGGAGATAATTAGGTTTAGATGAAGTCATGAGGGTAGGGTCCTCATAGTGGTATTAGTGTCCTTACAAGAATAGGAAAATCTATCAGCTCTCTTTTTCTTTGCCATTTTAGAATTCATAGAGAAAACAGAGATTTGTAAGACAAGAAGAAAAATTCCAACAGGAACCAAATTTGCCAGTATCTTAATCTTGGACTTCCCAGGCTCTAGAACTATGAGAAAGAAATGTCTATGTAAGCCATCAGAGTATTGCACCTTGTTACATTGGCCTGAGAAGACTGGCATACGTTACTGTATATTCACTGTCTTGACCCAACACTATGTTATTTTCTCCATTCTTCCTATTCATAGTTAGTGAGAAGAAATCTGGACCATGTAGATACTCTGCAGAATTGGTTCTTGTACCCAGACATTTGGATTAGCTCACCATGTCAATGATACATGTTAATTGGACAAGAATAACATGAAATTACAAAAGTGTCAGGTGCCTCAAAAAGACACATGTATGCCAGATAATAAAAGAGAAACCCTATGAAGATTTAGGAGCCAGCCACATCAGTGATATTTTTGAGAACCCAGTGGTCTAGGCATGTTGGAAAAATCTAACAAAATTGAAAGACAAAGTGATCATACCACTTTGGACTCTAGGATCAGCATGTGTCATACTTTGGAATATCTCATTGATCCATTAACTGGGTGAGAGCAAAGGCTGCCAGTTTTCACTGTATGAGAACATAAACTAAGATCTCTGTAGCAGGTCCAGAAGGCAGGTGGTTCTATCACTTGGAGCATATGACCCAACAGATTCTATACTATTACATGTATTAGTAATGGGAAAGGATGCCATGTGGAGGTTTATTGTAAACTCTAACAAAAGAATCACAACATAGACCTGTGGGTTGTGGTACAAGATTTTGCCACCTTCAGTGGAGAACTGCACTCTATTCAAAAACATTTCCCAGAAGATATGGGTTAGCTGACCATGAAATATTCAAGTGATCATTCATCTAAACCTTTCCATCATTAACTAATTTCTGAAAGATCCAAAAAGTCCTAAGCTGGAATGAGCCCCAAAGAAATTCATCATAGGTTGGAATTGTACATTTGGATTGAGCAAGAACAGAGGCAGAAGGCACAAGTAAGATGCACAAGCAGGTAGCTTAGACCTCCTGTCATCCATCACTCTTATACCCATATTTCTCTCTCAGCTCACACCTATGGCTCACCAATACAAGCAGAAGGCCAGTATAACTAGCTAACAGATGAGCAAATGATTGGTAGTTGGCTAATTATGAGAATGCAAATTAAAAACGACCCTGAAGAACAGCTGTATCCGTAAATCTTCCCAGAGTTTCCCAAACAGAGCTTTGGGTGGTACATCTGGTTTTCTACTTGGTGTGTTAAGACCAGTGTGTCAAGGGAAGAAGATATATGGACTCATGGACTATGGTGAGTAGCCTAATTGGTTGGGGCCCTAAAAGGAGGGAGATTCAATGACTGAGATAAAGACACATATGAGGAATAGTTATGTGGATGGATCTATGCGGATAGTCACAAAGTGTGAATAGCTTTTTGTCATAGGTGAACACTCAACAGAAAACATGTAACATAGAAGAAGCCCTTATCAACCAAACTGAAGGGAGCTGGTTTAGGTCAGCCAGGCCTTCTCATCTGCCTTCTCAGAGCTGGTGCACTAGGCAAATAAACAGAGCAGCTGTAATGACTGGGATAGACCTGTCCATCAGTCCAATGGTATGGGCTCATACTCCGTCTGATTGAATTACTACTACTTCTAAATATCCAACCTGCTAACAACAGAAACCAATGGTGCACCTTTAGTATGACACCACCCTTTGAAGAGACCAAAGCACATTGGTAGTGCATCAGCTCCAGTAGATCCCTTTTACCCTGGAAGGAGCAGAAATTCATCTCGACTAGAATTGCCCATATACCAAAGAGTGGATTTGCCTTTCCTTCCCACAGAGCTTCCTCAGCGCCATTAAAAAACAGACTAAAAAGTGTTTGATATTACGAACATGGATTCCACGTAACATTATATCGAACCAGGGAATCGACATTTCAACAAGAGAGATAACCGTGGAATTCACTAACTCCATCACACACCACAGAACTCGGAAATTTCCAGCCTTATACAGCAACAGGAGACCCTTATAAAGGCACAGTTGAGAATTCAGCTTGAGAAGATAGGGCCCCATTTTCCAGTGGATAAAGTATGCACTGTGCATCAATGACCATTATGTATAACTGTGTTCTTAACAGATATAATATACGATATGGGAACAAAGGGATGGCTTCACTTATCATTACTCCCAGGGATGCAGTTAAGGAATTTGTGCTTCCACAAATCTTGATTCCTTACATTTAAAAAGCTAGATCACAGAGGGTCACAAAAGCCTCATTAAAATTTAAGTTATTGCTGCTACCAAGTCACTCTGAGTTTTTCATACAGTAGACCAGCAGATAAAGAAAGAAGTTAGTCATTATCCTGGGAAGATAGTTTACCTTGACCATCAGGAGAATGTAAGGCTATTATTACACACTGGGGACAGGGAAGAAATTTTGTGACCCCCACATGATTTACCAGGCATCTCTTTATATTCTCTTACAATTTTTTATGGTAACTGGACGGTGCAACAGGCAAGGCCCGAGAAACTTATAATACGATAGCCCAAGCCTTTCTAGCAAGATGTCCAATAAGGTAAGGCCCAAACTGTAAGGCACCTAGACTAGCAGTGACACTAAATAAAATGGAGGGGATTCTAGAAATGGTAATGGAGGAGAGAAACAATGAGTATAACTTATGGCTTTGAACTAGCTGTAGGGTGTGGGCTATAGCTCATCTTATTTACCATTTGTATGCTTCCCCAAGAATTCTGGAGGAGCTTGTCCTAGAATTTAATGTATGAAGCACAAGGATCTGAGTAGTAAAGGAAGTGGAATGCAGTGGTTGCTCTTGGATACCATCATTTCTCATGGCAGGACTGAGGCTCTGGGAGTAGTTTTGGCTGATAGCTCTTAGCCAGGACCTTCCTCTGGGATTTACCCTCCCTCAGCCAAAGAGAGTTGATATACCCACAATTATATCCCCACTGCTCATCAATGCTTGACTGAAGAGGAGGTATAAGTGTTTTTCTCCTTTGCAACAAGTTGGGATAATTTTCTATTGACATCCTAGCATCAGAGCTTGTGGGAAAGTCAGTCTGCTGAGGCCTTGATTCTGACTGCATGCCTCTGCCCAGTCTGGTTTCCTTCACTCCTCCATGGGTGTTAATTCCAAGGACATTGACCACTAAACTTCCTACACATACATCTTTGTACCAAAGTCTAATTTCTGGAGAGACTTATCTAAGACTATGATCAATAAGGGTCTCCCTACAAATGTGATATTTGAACTGAGACTTAATGACAAGGATTCAGCCATAAGAACTATATAAAAAAAAATCCAAAAACCAAACACCAAAACCAAAACTAAACAAAACACTTCCAGGTAGCAAGATAAACTTTATTGTTTATCTGCAATCATTGTCCCACTCAGGGTACCCCAATCATACCTATATTTGTTACCTAAGGAAAGTCAAATATGGTTTCCAAGAAGTTTCAGAGACTTATTACACTTTAAAAGTTGTACTCAAATGAATTTTGAGCAATACTTGCACATTTCATTAATGCCATTCTTTAATCAATTACAGGCAGAAAGCAAACTAGTACTTTTATCATTTAGAGATTCTGGGTCATGTTTATCGAGGGATTAATGTGTTACATGTTCATGGTATAGTTTCTTAACTAGACAATAGTGACCATTATCTAAAGAAATTCTTCATTAGTGAGATTTCAGTGATCAAAGAGTACTTAAATGAGAATCGATATTTCTAATCTCTTTCAAAGTATTCTAGCAAAGATCTTCACATTAGAATTCAATACAGATACAGATCTGAAATATCTATATTTTTAAAAATTTGATCCTTTACTAAGATCAGAGATGATCTTAACATGAAGTTAGGGGAACACTGATTATGTGGAAAAGATTTTTTGAGGGTCTTTGCTAGCCAGACTGCAAAAGCCTTATTACTATTATCACCTTTAATTATATAAAGAAATTGTTCCACTATCTAGGGTCTTGAAAATGTAGCCAATTGGAATGTCAGCCACACAGTTACATAGCTATTTCAGTTTAATCTCTACCAGACTAGGCTATCTCCTTAATATCAAAGTGGTTATTTTCACAAGAGTATAATACTGAGATTAGGCAGGCATTCAGCTTGAGAAAACCTTTTATTGCTATTTAAGAGATAGCACCGAGAGAATGAATTTAAACTTGAGAAATAGGTTTAAAATGAGCATTCATTGATTTATTTATCTGAAACACTTACAACTTTCAGAGAAATATAAACTAGATACTATCATATCTGAAATAAGCATTGCCACAAATATAGAATGAATTTGCTAGCAATGATTCTTAGAGAAACTGACATAAATACATATAGGTATACATATGTACATAGAGGTACACATTATACACTAAACTTATTAAGTTGTTTACTCATTCCTTTTGACCCAGGCTATCTCTAATCTACCTCCTATCTTCCTTCTTCCCATTCCCCATTTAAATATTTATTTTTCATTCTATCTTATTTGCCAACCAGGAAACTCTTCATATATTTGAACAATGTGTATCTATATGTCTATGTATCTAAATCTAATCTGAGTTCAGCAAATTACAATGTGGGATAGCCACCCCTTTTTATAAATTAAAGATTAATTAAAATATAACATGCTCATTAAAAAATATATATTATATGGTTGCTTTTGTCCTACAACAAAGTTGAGTAGTTGTGTAAGAAACTATGCCCTAACTCGAAGAGATTATGCTGAGTGAAATAAGTCAAGCAGAGAGAGTCAATTATCATATGGTTTCACTTATTTGTGGAGCATAACAAATAGAATAGAGGACATGGGGAGTTAGAGAGGAGAAGGGAGTTGAGGGAAATTGGAAGGGGAGGTGAATCATGAGAGACTATGGACTCTGAAAAACAATCTGAGGGGTTTGAAGGGGCTGGGGGGTGGGAGGTTGGGGTACCAGGTGGTGGGTCCTATAGAGGGCACGGATTGCATGGAGCACTGGGTGTGGTGAAAAAAATAATGAATGCTGTTATGCTGAAAATAAATTAATTAATAAAAAAATAAAATATATCTTTATTCAAATGATTAAAAAAAAAAAAAACTATGCCCTACAAGCCAAAACTATTACTATGTGGCTGTTTCAGAAACAAGTTTGCTGACCCCTGATATATACACGCTGTGTTAGTTATCTTGTGTTATGACACTAATCATCCTGAAACTTTATGGAGTGAAACACTGGTCCCTTTATTTGCTCTAGATGCTGAATATTGGCAAGTTAGGCTGAATCCATTTGGAGAGTTCTGCCACAGGTTTCCTTGAGGCTTACTCACTCAGTTGGTTGTTCAGCAGGGAGTCAACAGTCCAAGAGAGACTCTCCCTTGTGTTTAGTGGTTGGTGCCAACTGTTGCCTGGGACTTCTCTCACTTGGTTTCTTATCCTTGAGAAGGCTAGCATCAATTTTTTTTTGTTATCAGGGCAGCATTCTAAGAAAATAAGGGCAGAACCTGGAAGGTAGCTTAGAGTCCTAAATGTGGAATATCACTGCCATCAAATTATGAAGGTCAAATTAAGCCATGAGACATAAACTGAAAAACTAACTATTTCTTACTTGGGAGAATTAGAAAGATCAGATTTTAAAAATCACATTTCAAAAGCCTATCATAAAGAAATCAAAGACATTTATGCCCCCCCCCTTTTGGTAATGTGCTTTCTTATACATACCCTAGATTATATGGATACTGTATTATGTGGCAATTTCAGGAAATGCAATGTTCCTTATAGGGGTGCCTGAGTGGCTCAGTCATTATGATCTGCCTTCAGCTCAGATCATAGTCTCAGAGTCCTGAGATCCAGCCCAGCGTAGGCCTCCCTGCTCAGCAGAAAGCCTGCTTCTCCCTCTACCATTACTCCTGCTTATGTTCCATCTCTCGTTGTCTTTCTCTCTGTCAGATAAATAAATAAAATCTTAAATAAATAAATAAATAAACATTTTTTTTAAAAAGAAGTGTCCCTTGTAAAAATGTTTTCCAGCACCTCAAAAACGAATCTATGAAAAAAAAAAAAAAAACGAATCTATGAAAACTTGGAAATATTCATGAGAGAGCATTTTCACTACTGTCTGGCATTTTATCCTATCTTCCAATAGAGAATATGTTGATTATAACTTAACCTATATTCATGAACAGCTTTGTCACTCTCTAGTATCATTTATATATAGTCCTCTAATATAGCAGTGGTCTTGGGAGTTACTGATGGGTATAATTGCATGGAAGAGTTGCCCCTAAAGCAAGTGATTAAATAGCTCTTTATAATTTTCTTTGATGGTTTAGCAATATCCTCAGATTTTATTTCTTCTTTCTAATCTTTAGTTCCCAGATATTGCCTGGAAATTTAAATTTAAAATGATATTAGGGTGCACCTGGGTGGCTCAGTATGTTAAGCCTCTGCCTTCAGCTCAGGTCATGATCTCAGGGTCCTGGGATCGAGCCCCGCATCGGGCTCTCTGCTCAGCAGGGAGCTTGCTTCCCCCCTCTCTCTGCCTGCCTCTTTGCCTGCTTGTGATCTCTATCTGTCAAATAAATAAATAAAATCTTAAATAAAATAAAATAAAATGATGTTAGGATTGTGTCTAAAGCAAAAACATATACATTTTTTAAAAATTTTTATTTATTTAATTATTTTGAAAGATTTTATTTACTCATTTGAGAGAGAGACACACACAGAGCATGAGCAGATGGAAAGGCAAAGGGAGAGGGACAAGCACTGATCTGGGAGCCCGATGTGGGGCTCAATCCCAGGACCTGAAGTTCATGATCTGAGCTTCCAGAACTATGAGAAATTCATTTCTGTTAAGAGCTACCCAGTTTGTGGTATTTTATAACTGTCCATACACATAAAGAAAATAAGTATTAGTGATGATTTGGAAATTGTACTAGCTCTCTCTGTACATACACATACATGCATTATATTTTATATAATACAAAACTTTTTTTTAATCAAATAACCACTAATCTTTATATACTACTATTGGTGAAGTTTTTCAGTGAAAAGTATACAAAACCAAAATTTTTCTTTGGTCTTCATGTGTCTATGTGATCTTAATGGTATTCAAAATTTTGTTTTTAATTAGTTGTCCGTATATTAAGATTAGGAGATTTCACATACGAAATCTAGCTCTCTGACTTATCTAAAGTTAGAAGATCTGACAATGATGGTAGCGCTTTCCCACCTCAAAATCATCTTAAAAAGCTGGAAGATTGATAACATATTTGATACATTTGAATCAACACATTTGAACATTCTGTTTTACTTCTCTTTCCTACAACCGATGTCCTCTCATTCTTCTTGCCCATTCTATGCACGTGGCATTTAAGTCCGAGAGCCCAGGTTTATATTAAACTTTCCTTGGACCTGCATCTGTCCTCACTAACCTGGGTTTATTTACTCTTAGCAGTGCCCTAGGAAGTTCTCTTCTGTGGGGCTCCCCTGACTGTGCACATAGTTAAGATCAATTCTTAAAACACCGGCTTTTCTGCAGGTGTTGATTTTCTGTTTCTGTGACTTCCTGTGGGCTGATGTTTGTTCCTTCACACCTGTACATTGCATGGCATCATGCTGTCAAAAAAAAAATTTTTCTTTTTCTCAGTCTCTTTAGGAAAGCAATGACCGTTCTTTGTGTGTGTGTGTGTGTGTGTGTGTGTGTGTGTGTGTGTTACTTTGGCCCATATTTTAATTTCTGCTGGGTTTCGTTTCCTATGTATATTGGATACAGTTACTTCTGATGTAAGAATTTTCTCTAGCAGGAAGCTCACTCTTTGAAACTGAAGGTCTGAAGGTCTGAAGGTGTAGTTTTCCTTTCCTTTAAGGAGTACCCATACCTTCATGGAAAGGACAATTTACTACTTAGTTGCATCTGTTTTTCATTTTAATGATTGCCTGCCCAGGAAACATACTCACAAATGGGATCTCACCCTAACGAACTGATGCAGATTGCCCATCCAGACGTTTAATCGCTGCCGGTGATTCCCCTCTGCTCACTTTCTTTCTCTACCCACCCCTGCTTTTAAATTCTCGTCATACTCCTAGGAATGTGTGGAAATACAACATAGTACTCAAAAGATTATAGTGAGTATAAGGTTTCCTGCATATGACTGAAATTCCCTCCCCTTCCCACTCTGCCACTACCATATTATTATGGAAAAATGGTGCTATAGGGTTCCGTGCAATTCTTTTAGAATCCTCACTTCTAGTGGGCCCAGAGTTGCTTTGTAAGTCTGTGTGGCTTTCTGGTTAGAACTGTGCAGAATAAAACAAATGTGATTAAGTTTTTTTTTTTTTTAAGATTTTATTTATTTATTGGACACAGAGAGAGATCACAAGTAGGCCGAGAGGCAGGCAGAGAGAGAGGAGGAAGCAGGCTCCCCACTGATCAGAGAGCCGGATGCGGGACTCGATCCTGATGCGGGACTCGATCCCAGGACCCTGAGATCATGACCCGAGCCAAAGACAGAGGCTTAAACCACTGAGCCACCCAGGCGCCCCTGTGATTAAGTTTTTAAATCACAATTACTCTGACAGATATACTCAATATTTGGCTTACTTAGCCTCAACAAATCAAATGTACTAGAAAACCATGACCCAAGAAAGGCATATACATCACCTGAGAGATTACCAAACTTTCTGGATCATAGGATGTTTAGCGGCTTAGTAGTATTTTGCAAAAGTAATGATAGTTTATGTCCTAACAACGTGTTGAGCAATGTGCCACTTCTCAAACCTTGGAATCAGATTGTACACCACCCGTCACTTCCCACCCTGCACTGATTTTCACATGGGGCCTGCTAGTTTGCCAGAGCACCTGCCTAAAAGCCAGCTCCTAAAAGGCAGGACATGACTAAAAGGAACGAGTTGAAACTGAACCACAGGTATCTCCCACTTTTCGCAAGTTCATGTTATGAGGCCACTTTGCTTTTACAAAACACCTGCATTCGTACCTGTTTTCTCTAACCAAAAGAAACCTAAAAAAGATTTTCACTTTTACAAGAGAAAGAAAAAAGCAAAGGCAGTGTTCAGCGTTTGTTTTAAAGTGATCTGCTAGGGAGAACTGCAGGCGCCGGGAGCTGCGTGCACGGCCCCGCCAAAATCCTCCTGGGGGAAAGTGTTCGGCATCTCAGCATCAAGCTGCCACAGCATCTGGGCTTCGTCTGACTTTATTTTGTATAATGGTTAGCAAAATATTAGCTTCTCCTGGTGACATTCAGTATCAGAGAAGCCTAAGTGAGGTTACTTTTTGGGTCTGGGAACACCGGAAAAATTTTTGTATTTTAATCAATGGTAAATGCTTCTTTGCTCTATGCTATTTTTGGCTTATGAATAATTTCATGGGAATGCTCTACTTTTGGATGGTGGGGGAAACCTGTATCTCCATATAAAAGTTTGCACAGTGTCTCTTTTGAGTTCCCTGTGGTGCCGGAGGAAGCTCTGGCATACAGTTTGGGAGCTAAGGGTCTGTGTGTTAAATGAGTACACACACTTACACCTGTGCATCTTAGGGGGTTTGATGAGTCATTCTGCACTTCAGACGTTTAACTAATAGAAAGTTCATGTCTTCCTGGCATTTCGGAGATGAATAGGTCATTAGCAACCATCAGGTAAACCTCTTCACCTGACCCATGAGATGCTAAGGCTCCACAAAAGGGTAAGGGCCTTGCCCACCTTCATAGTGCTTCAGTTTTTCTTTCGAAGTTTATCATTACACCACTTGAAGTTTCCCTAGGTAAGATATTTTAGTTTGGAAAATGGCATGTGACTCCTTTTTTAATGCAACATTAACGGACCGCCGTCTCATCTCATTTAAAATACAAAAATGAGTTGATTATAGTTCGTTTCCATTGTTCATGTGTGTTATATTGCATGTGCTGTTTAGTTAGAAGTGCAGAATTCTCGAACACCTGGGCTACTCAGTTGGTTAAACATCCAACTCTTGGTTTTGATTCAGGTCATGATCTCAGGGTCCTGGGATCGAGCCCCACACCGGGCTCTGTGCTCAGTGGGGAGCCTGCTGGAGATTGACTTCTTCTTCATCCTCTCCTTCTCCCTCTGCTCCTCTCCCTTCTCTCTCTCTCTTTCTCAAATAAATAAAATCTTTAAAAAAAAAAAAAAACCACAAAACAAGTGCAGAATTCTTTTTGGCAAAGGGGAGCACAGTTTCCTCGCCTCTGTCTAATATTTCCTAGTGCTAGATCCTCTTTTTTTAAAAAAAGATTTTATTTATTTATTTGACAGCGAGAGACAGAAAGAGACAGAGAGGGGGAACACAAGCAGGGGGAGTGGGAGAGGGAGAAGCAGGCTCTCCGCTGAGCGGGGAGCCCAAGGCAGGGCTTCACCCTAGGACTCTGGGATCATGACCTGAGCCAAAGGCAGATGCTGAACAACTGAGCTACCCGGGTACCCCTAGTGCTAGATGGTCTTGTGTCAGAAGTCAGACCTCAAGGACAAATGGCCTGCTTTGCCCATCGAGCAGGCAGTGGCTCCTGCTCCAATGATCTAACCCTCACATTGTTCTCAAAGTCCATTTGATTATGAACTTCCTACTGCCAGGAAGGGTATGTTCTTTTATCTAGATCTATCTGTTTTCTAAGGTGCACTTTAAACTCCATTGATTTTTGTTTTCTCCTGATGATGTCATTCTCAGTAGAATCTCCATATTTATTTAAGCCCTATTATCCACATCACCCACACAGCTCCCAGAATTTGCTAACTTATGTGCAAAAGAAAGGTATAATTAAACAATTCATTTCATTTGTTTACTTTGAATTCACAAGAAATTGATTTCAATTCATCACCTGATTACCATTTTGTCCATAAATTTGCATCATGAAGGACCAAATCTACAGAAATATTTAGGTCAGCTCTGTGAACAAAATCTTCAAATTTATTGCACAAGGTTCTATTTCAGAGGTCAGCGAAGGACAACCCATGAACCAAATGTGCCTGATACCTGGTTTTGTATGATCTGTGAGCTAAGAATTATTTTTATTTTTTTTATTTTGTATTTTTGTATTTTTTATGATTTTAAATGGTTACTTTTTCTTCTTCTTCTTTTTTTTTTTTTTTTTCCCTTACAGAGAGAGAATGGGAAAGAGGAGCAGAGAGTGAGGGAGAGAGAGAATCTTAGGCAGGCTCCATGCCTAGTGCTACGGCTGAAGCAGGGCTTTATGTCACAACCCTGAGATCATGACCTGAGCAGAAATCAAGAGTTGGATGCTTAACTGACTGCCCCTTAAATGGTTACATTTTATTTATTTTTATTTTTTAAAGATTTTATTTATTTATTTGACAGAGAGAGAGAGAGATCACAAGTAGGCAGAGAGGCAGGCAGGGTGGCAGGGGGAAGCAGGCTCCCCACTGAGCAGAGAGACTGATGCAGGGCTTTATCCCAGGACCCTGAGACCATGACCTGAGCCAAAGGCAGAGGCTTAACCCACTGAGCCACCCAGGCGCCCCTTAAATGGTTACATTTTAAAGAGGTAAATAAATACCACATCATAGCCTCAATTTTGCTTTTTGATACTCTAAGCTTAACATATTTACTATCTGGCCCTTTATAGAAAATGCTTGCAAAACTTTAGTATACTTATTTCAGTGCTCATTTTAATGCTGTTTGTCACCATCAGCTAAGTATAACTAGTTATGTTTCATGCATTGCTTAGGTAATTCAACTACATTTGAATACAGATCGTTAAATTCTGCTAACTTCAATAAATACGCATGGAGCTTCTCTTTCAAAATAGGCATTGTGCTAAGTCCAGGGGATGTAGAATTTAATAAGACAGGAAGCTCACAATTCAATAAAACCTCCTCATTTTACTCAAAGAACATCTCCTTTACATTTCATTTCGTATATTACAATTGAAGTAGTTTACCACCTGTTGTAAGCTAGAGGATTGAGGATTGCCTTTTGACTCTTAGGATCAATGAGAAAGTTTGCTGAAGGTAGGAAAATAATTTTTTCTTTCTCCCAAGATGTATACCCAGGGCAGATATTTGACTTCTTTTATCACTTTCACTCAATTCACACTAGAAATTGAATAACATCCACAGAGCTTTTGTTGCAGTAAAGCATAACCATCAAAGTCAGCTGCCATCATATTTTTAACTCTGAATGGAATAAATCTATTTAAATGACATGATCTTGATTCTAATTGGGGCATCACTATGTAGAGTAACAGTGATTAAACCTACTATGGAACATTTTTCTCTTTACATTTAGTAGAAACATGAACTCCATCCTTCACAATTCATTACTTAACACTTCAAAGTTACCTGACACCCCTGAAACAGTAGGTGAGGCTCAAATTCTCCCACTCAGTTTTAAAAGAAATCATACTGTAACATATGTGACGTTTTTTAATCCCTAAGTTACCCATTCAGTTTCATAAAATATCACTGAAAATATATGTTTCACAAACACAAAGAGGAATTTCTTCTTTGTTAGAAAGTTAGAAAGGAAAAGACGATCTCTCTCTCTCTTCCTCTTTCTTTCTTTCTTTCTTTTTTTTTTTTTTTTGGTGTGAAATGGTGGTATGTGAAAGCATGGGGCAGGACCTGTGGGCAGGCAGAAAGAGCTGCACACTGGGGTTGTGAGAGGTGGTTGGTTTTATACTATGGGGTTGAGGGAGTAAGGAAAGGGAGGTTTCAAAAGAAGTTTCTTCTAGGAATCTCTCAATTATCTCTATGTTAACGCCTTGCTAGAAAGGGAAAAACAACCTAAACTTGACAATGGCAAAGCCTCTAGTATCTTATAGGTTCTTCAAGATGGTCTCTTTTTAAAGTAGTTCACAAATGTGTCCACACAGAGGCAAAATACACTCTCATAAATGATAATAAATTTACTTAAGAGAATAATCAATGCGTTAGGTGACATATAATACATTTCCCTAAAGCTTACAGTTCTTTAAAAAAATTATTTTTATTTATTTACTTATTTTTAAAAGATTTTATTTATTTATTTGACAGAGAGAGCACAAGTAGGCAGAGAGGCAGGCAGAGAGAGAGAGAGAGGGAAACAGGCTCCTAGCTGAGCAGAGAGCCCAATGCAGGGCTCGATCCCAGGACCCTGAGATCATGACCTGAGCTGAAGGCAGAGGCTTAACCCACTGAGCCACCCAGGTGCCCCACTACTTTTTAAATATGAATTAATGTCCCAGTACTTACTGGTCAAAAGAATCCTTGTTACCGCCTTGTCATTTACCCAGAAAGACTGTCTCGCTTATGTTTTGGTGGCTGCCATTCACTGATTCACTCAACAAATATTAGGTATATACTGCTTCCCAGACATTAGGTAACATAAAAGTATTGCTATGTCTCCAAATTTGGCTACTCCACGAAACAAAATAAATAAACTTTTTATAACTATGCATTTTAAAGTCTGGATTAAACATGGAAAGTTTCATTTTTAATTATAACTATCTTTTAGAATTGGCAAGTAATAGTGTAAAGGATAGTGTAGTCCTTCACTCTAGTATATTCCTTGTGTTAGTCAGATCAACACATTACTCATTGTTGATATTGACAATACTATCCTGTGATGCATATCATCATGTCTATCGGATTCAGAACACATTAGCAGATTCAACAGGAGCACCCCTATGTCAACTGTTTTACACAACTGTATCTCTGTGTAGTGAGTCAGTAACAGTTTTCACAGGTCCTCTCTACCCCTTCTCTAAGGTGGGTCTTGACTTATCATGGTTTGTTTCCTTGAATTCTAGTTAGACTTTTACCTTATATCTACAATTTTTCCTGCTTTTTATCTTCTAGCCTTTGGGAAAGCCCAGAGGCAATGTAGAGCTAGGTCATTTAGGCCGGAGGAAAGACCTTGTCAACAACTTCTGCAACTGTATTTGAGGTTCACAGTCTTGGCTTTACATGTTGTTTTTGTTTGTATTTATTTATTTATTTATTTATTTATTTATTTTTGTGTGTGTACTATATAGCTGCCTAAAAGTCACTTCAATAATTAGTCAATCAATAGTTTTTTAGTTACAATGATAAAATGTAATTAAATAGCACTTTATGAGTTATAAAACACTTCTGCATCCATTATTCTATTCAATTCTCTCTTGAAGTGAAAAGTAATGCAGTGTTGTTATTATTATTACCATTTTTCCAAGAACAACATGATTACGCAATACCATTGCATCTGCTAGCATTACACTGCTAGGAAGTGCTAGAATTGAACTTTAAGTCTTATGTCAAGTGCTATGCTATTTTTTTCTTCGCTTTTTCATGCTTCCTCTCTTCACATTATTTTTTGAAATCAAGTACTGAAAACAAAAACAAAAAATAAGTGTGTACCAGATAGAATGGAAGATGCAAAATACAATTCTCGAGACCTAAAGATGGTAAGTGTTTTTCCAACATGAACTGGTATGTTAAAAATAAGCATTAGAAACAGGCAAACCTTAGTAGAATAGAAAAAAGAAACATTACTTCATTCAGAGTAGTCAGGGGAAGGGAAAGATAGAAGATGAGATACAAACTAGCTCTTTAAGACTGGAAGGGATATTTTATGTTAAAAAGAGTGGTAGAACCATTTTGGAAATGAATGATAAAATGAACTAATTAGTGAAGAGGTGAATCTTCACCCTGTGTCTACACAAATTGTTTGGAAAGTGAGTTATTCGGTATTAGTTTGGATAGTATTCAAGTGTATAGACTGAAGTCAAACAGGGAGATTCTACCATCTACTAGTGAGAGGAAGTAGTACAAATTATTTAAGCTTTCTGAGGCTTAGGTTCTTTATTTAAAAATGCTACTAGACAAGTCCCAGGCTGCTGAGGTGATTAAAATTTATAAAAGCCCTTAGCAGAGTGCCTGGCAAGACACATGCACTCAATGACACTTACTCACAGTAGTAGTAGTAGTAGTAGTAGTAGTAGTAGTGTCTTCATGTAGCTAGAGTCAGGATCCCTATTTTTTTTTTAAGATTTTCTCCGTTCATTTGAATGAGAGACAGAGAGAGAACACAAGGAGGGGAGTGGGCAGATGAAGGAGACAAGCAGACTTCCTGCTGAGCAGGGACCCTGCTGTGGGGCTCTATCTCAGGACCCTGAGATCATGACCCTAGCCAAAGTCAGATGCTCACTCAACTGAGCTACCCAGGTACCCCTCAAGATCACTATTTAATGGCATGCCCAGAAAGTCTCAGAGCACCACTGTGACTATTTTCAGTTTATACTAATAACGGGATGTTTTTCTCAGTACTAAATGACAAACAAACATAAAACCAGATAACACAATAAAGAGGCAGGTGGGCTGCATGTGTACAGTAGGTCCCTCTTATCTACTTGGGAGTATATTCTAAGAACCCCCAGTGGTATCTGAAGTCACATATAGTACCGAGCTCTGTACATACGGTGTTTATATCTACCTATCTATCTATCTATCTATCTATATCTATGATCAAGTTTAATTTAAAAATTAGGCACAGTAAGAGATTAACAATAATAGTAAAATAGAACAATTATAGCAATATACTGAAATAAAGGTTATATGAATGTGGTCTCCCTCTCTCTGTCAAGATATCTTTCTGTCCTATACTCACCCATGTTGTGATGCTGTAAGATGATAAAATGCCTGTGCAATGAGGTGTATGACACGGCGACTGTGACTTAGCATTAGGCTTACTATTGACCTTCTGACAATTCCTTAGAAGGAGGATCAGCTGCTTTCAAAAGGCAGTGGACCGCAGGTAAGGAAATTGCAGAAAGCAAAATCGCAGATAAGAGGTGCTACTGGACACTCCGATGGAGAGAAACTGAACTGAGCTGCAGGTCAAACGAAAAGAAAATGAAGCCTTTCCTCAAGCAAAGTATAGCTACAAACAGGTTTCACTTTTTTCTTTGTAATTCTGCCTCTTTAGTACATTGCTCATAAAGATCATTTCCATGTAACTTGACAGGGCTTCCAGTGAAAATGGCAGAGTTAAGTCATTTTTATTCTACCCCTTCCCTTAAGTCTCACTGAACAAATATATACACAAAGGGGAAGAAGGGAGGCAACACATTTTTTTCAAAGTGCCGAGAAAGCCCCTCACTGCAAACCTAAAACCAAAAAATGTTCTTGTCACACGCTAAAATTTGGACCAAACTGGCTATGGCTGCTTAAAGTCAATATTTATCGTCTCAGACTTTGGATAACTGCAGCCTTCTCTAAAAGAGATTAAGACTGTCGTGAAAAGGTGATTTAAAAATACTGTGGGGAGAGTGTTGACAAGATCCAGAAGTGTGCATGATATGAGGGAGGAAGGGAGAGTCACCCTGTGCAGACCCCAAAGTAACAGGGCAGAGCAGGAGAGGGACCCTACGATATGGATTCCTGCTGATGCGCCATTTTATGATCTTCGACTGTGCTTCTGAGCACAGGGTGGTGACTGGCCATAAGAGAATAAGGACAGAGGACTTCACCGTGAGCTGCAGTTTTGCCCTAAAATCTAAATGCTAAACAGAGAGATGTTCCTAAATCCGAAGACATATTAGATTTTGTGAGAGGGAATTTGAAACAACAAACCAGAATGGAAGTTTTAGTGTGTTCCAAAGCACGTGCACCCCATCCCCCACTTTAGTCTCCACTCCATTCATCTTCAAGTAACTGCTCTCGGGGGCACTCATGGCCATGCCACCACCTTCTCTGAAACAGGTGTAATAACTAAGAGAAACCAGCAGGAGACTCAAGGAGGACATGTTTTAAATATGCATAGTGTTGTGTTCAGAATGTCATTTAATGAGTGCCAATAAAGGTCACCTCTGGGTGAGCAGAATTCTTCTTTGCACTTTTATGTCTTCCTTACATTAAAAAAAATAAAATGTAAGCATTTGGCCAAAGGATAAGGAAATGGAACATCATGCAAAAAGTAACAGCGAAGAAGAGAAAAATAAAGGGAAATAACTAGGAGACACAAAATAAGAATCAGGAAAAATGCGGCGATGGAAAGAGAGAATTCACCCACAGGTTCATTTACTGAGCTGTCCCTGTGATGTCCCAGCTCCTAAGCCAGTTGTTGGAATCAGAGATGAAAGGTGAGAGTTCCATGGAATCAAAAGTGTACAGTCTAGTTTGGGAGACAGGGCAGGAAAAATACGGTTTCAATAGAGTGAGGTTTTGCTTTTGGTTTCATTTTAATGGCAAATGGAAGTGCAGACCACTATGGGTAGGCCCTGTTTCTGAACACTTAAGGGTTGCCTACTTTCTCAGGCACTACCCTGGTGACGGGACATAGAAAGTGCAGTGGGGAAGTTCCCCAGCACTACCCCTGTGCTGGCTCTCATTTCTGCTCTGTGCTCCTCTGAAGCAGCAAGCGGTGAGGCACAGACTAGTGAAGACAGAAATATCAGCACAGGGAAGGATGAAGGAAGCGGAAAGGGATAACTGACTGGTGGTATTATTAATAATATTATTTATTTTTTTACTATTACTCTTATTTCATGTGGCTGGCATGGGAGGAAAAGTCTTTTTCCCAAGGTAATGGACAAAGGGACTTCAGTGGGCTGTGGAAAATAACAGGAAGGACTAATCAGGGGGCATAGACAACTACTGCCTAAGTAACGTTGCGGTTCACACCTTTCTTTCTTTTTTTTTTTTTTTTTTTTAAGATTTTATTTATTTATTTGACAGAGAGAAATCACAAGTAGATGGAGAGGCAGGCAGAGAGAGAGAGAGGGAAGCAGGCTCCCTGCTGAGCAGAGAGCCCGATGCGGGACTCGATCCCAGGACCCCGAGATCATGACCTGAGCCGAAGGCAGCGGCTTAACCCACTGAGCCACCCAGGCGCCCGGTTCACACCTTTCCACTTGCAAATTCACATGATGGCTCTACTGTCCATTTCTAGCAATGATCAGTAATGTAGAAGTCAAAGGGAAAAAGAGGATTGGATTGGATGACTTTGGCCACATACAGGAATGACAAGCAATGACATTTTTAAAAATAGAAAGACATGATCATTTATTTGTGACTGTGATGACTGCCCATACAGTCTAGGTGTGTTCAGAAAAATAAAGAAAACCAAAGGAAATGAATTGAGAACTTCAGAAAAGAGGGGGAAAAAGAAGAAAACAGATCCTGGAAGCTTCAAGGAGGTAAGAGGATGGCATATAAGAATTTAAAACATAAGAGACGGAGGAGCGTTGCATAATGACAGTTTTCCAGGATGCTACTCTGGGGGTGAGTAGCCAAAACGGGAGAGCAGTAATGAGTGTGGACGTCTCCTTGTGCAGGAATTCAGATCTGGCTAGAATTGAGAGTTTTCCACTCATTGTTCAGTGGAAATGGAATGCAAAATTCGTAAAACCCCATTGTGTGTGTGTGTGTGTGTGTATGTGTGTGTGTGTATGCTGTTTTTAAATTCCTTGTGGAAGTCAGTGACATAGCACCATTTTTTGTTTTTCTCAAACAATTCTCAAGTAATGTTTTAGTTAATTCTGATGAAACCCAGGTTGAAGAACCCTCTTTAATAGTTATTGCTCTAGGATCCCTGAGGGGCTCAAGAGGCCAGCAATCTGTGGTTTAACCAGACTTCTGTGTGATTCTGATACATGCTTGAGTTCTAGGACCACTGCTCTAGAAGTTATTACATTAGTTCATCGGATGATTCTTTTTTTTTTTTTTTTTTTTTTGGTGAAACCCCAATTTTCTACCAGTTTTTGATATTCGTCTCTGCCCTCAGCTCTTTTCTGGACGGTACCGACCATCATCATAACACCACTATTTTAACGTCCAGTGTGTTCAGCTGGGGGTTTCAGTTTGGCAGATTCAGCTTCTTTTAACCAGGATGGATCGAACCTGTTTACTATAAGACAAGATAAATGACAGCACTGTGAAAGAGAGCAGCAAAATAAATAAAATACATTAAACTTAAGTTAGAACACACAAAGTGTTTATTGGCTGAGGATGTCGTCCTGTGACCGGTTAATGTTCGTGGGATGAGAGGAAGGCGCACACCCAGAAGTAGCTGCGATCATGGGTTAAGGCCACAGTTTGGAGGATAATGTAAGGTAACTTAGCTGTTTCTAAACCATATTTTATATTATAAAGTAGTTTGCATATAAACCACATTGTAATGAGCCAACACTTAGAAGGCTGATTTCAGTGGGGTATTGTTTGAAAGAATGCCTTTTTCGCCCCCTTCTTTCCTTCCTTCCTTCCTTTCTTTTAATTTTTAGTTAGAAGTTGGACGGGGAACCCTGAGATTTCCTACCCTATATTTTTATGGATTTGGCCAAATATTCATGTGACATCTACTTCTGATTTTTCAGTTTAAAATACAGCCTTTTGGGGAAGTATTATTTTATTAGAATGCTTCCTTTGAACTATGGATTTTCTCATTTATTTATATTCGGGTGATTTATTATAATTTGGAAATGACTGGGTTGAAATGAACACTTCTGTTCTTTTTTCTTTTTTTCTTTTTTATTTTTTTTAAAGATTTTATTTATTTATTTGTCATAGAGAGAGAAGCGAGAGTGAGCACAGGCAGACAGAGTGGCAGGCAGAGGCAGAGAAGAAGCAGGCTCCCTGCCAAGCAAGGAGCCCGATGTGGGACTCGATCCCAGGACGCTGGGATCATGACCTGAGCCGAAGGCAGCCGCTTAACCAACTGAGCCACCCAGGCATCCCAATACTTCTTCTTCTTCTTCTTTTTTTTTTTTTTTTTATTTCCAAACCTGTTATATTTAAGGGGAAATATTTAACCTGTTCCAGCAAATGGCATGCTTTCAGTTATCATAACTGAATGGATATGAACACACACACACAAACTTACACATACCCCGAAATGATATACACAGGAAATCAGAGTATTCTACCTAAGACATACCTTCCCTGACTAGCTGACTAGACATTAGTGTTATGAATGTGTTAACACTAGCCTTTACTCTCTCAGTTTCTTTCTTTAAGTATGATATGTAGATTAGAATAAAACTACTTTTAAAAATCATTACATGTTTTAATAGAATATGTTCTTATTTCAACCACTCTCTGTTGTTAATCCATTATTATAAATAAAGATACAATATTCATATAACACCATTCCTTCTAATAGAAGTTAGTAAAAATATTTTTCCTTTTTTAATTTAGTGTTTATCCCCAACTTTTGATATGTTTTTTACTATTGCCAATATTTTCTTAAAATTTCTTCCCCTGCAATATTTACATGTTTACTAACCTATTTGTCTTTGCAAAGTGCTAAGAAACCAATCTCTACTCTTATCTGGAAGCTATCTGAGTATATAGAAAACTCAAGTCATAAGATCTATTGTAGTCACTCAGCCAGATAGTCTGATTTATAATGAATATGCACGTATGCAGATGGTATATATTTATATGTGTATCTATTTATATATCTATTTACATATGTATCAATTTATAGATATAAATTTGTATATTTATATATCTATAAATATAGATACACATATAAATATGTGTATATGTATAGGTCAATATATATGTATTTATATATGTATCTGCTTATAGATACATCATAGCTATATGTATATACATGTATATATGTATATGTGTATAGATAGCTGTATGTATATGTGCACACATATATGTACATATATTTTATATGTACCTGTTTATAGGTATATAGCTTTTTTGTGAGTATTTAATTTATACAAACACAGAGAGAGAATGAAAGAAAGAGGAGAGAAGGGAAGGAGGAGGTAAGGGAGAGTAAGGGAAGGGAGGGATTGCTTGAGTAGATCAAGCAAATAGTACAAAAGAGCACATAAAACAAGTCAAGTGAAAGTTTTGTATTCCCTGGGTAAACTATTGGCTCAAATTCAGTCTATTAAAATAAAGAAATAAATAAGCAAACAAACAAATCCTCACAGGTAAATACAGATTGCACTTTCAGGACGTGATTCATTTCCAGGGGTCTTAGCCCTGAGGTAAACTCTTTTACAAGAGATAAGCCAAGAGACAGTTAGCATCTTCTCTATAACCACACTCTGTGCTATGCGCTCTCCCCAGAAGAAATGTTTCACCCAACTGAACAGCAGTGTGGTGCAAAAACAGAACTCTTTCTGAACCAGCGCACTTGCAACTCTGTAACCAGGAAGAATAAAAATAAACTCTCGTCTTAGAAGTGCTAATCCATTTTTCTGAGGTTGTGTTGACTAACAGAGCGCATTTAGGTATACTTGAAACTGTGAGCCCTCTGGGGGGATATCAACCCCACACAACTTGAGGCAATCATTATTACAATGCAAGCAGCTCTCGGGGTCCAGCATATGGACCACAAACTGGCAGAGAGCCTGAGCTCTCCCAGGAAGGACGCCAGTGCCCCTCTATCGTTTCCTTAGCTGTTGGGAGAGATCTCAGCTCTTCAGCAGTTTCCCTTCCTGACCAGCTTTTCCCAAGATAAATCTTAGCTAGCGCCGTATGTTTCAAGAACAAAAAAACAGCTTCTGAATTATTACAGCACAGTGTACTCTAGCCCAGGAAATTCAAGCTGCTTAGGCACTAAAATCATAGCACCAGGCAGAATCTGAGGGAGCAGTGAACCCGATTTCACAACCCTTTGTCAAACAACTCTTGTCTACACGGTATAGGACTCCTTGGGAATTTCTCTGAGATAAGAGAAAATGTGGGCTATAGCCATTAGTTATTTTGGAATCCTAATCCTGGCTGAATGTTCAGTTCTCAGATGATGTTGAGTCCACAAGTATTACTGAAGCTTGGGGGGTCGTCAGTGTTTTCCTGAAGTGGTTTTTTTTGTTTGTTTGTTTTTATTTTTCTATTTTAGAGCTATTGAATGACTGTAATTATCAGTAACTATGCTAAATGCTGGGAATATAAAGACAGTTAAGATATTATATTTGACTTCACATAGTTCTAATAAAGTAAATGGACACATCATCCAAAAAAACCTGCAAAATTGTATACAGGTCTATTTATAGGGATCCCTATAGGGCTGAGCAGGACCACAAAGGAGGAGCATCTAGATGTTTCATAAAGGGCTCCTAGAAAGAAAATAGAGTTGAGTCCTAAAAGAAGGGCTGTGGTGCATGCAGTGACTAGCAGAAGAGCAGCTGGGCATTCCTGGTTGAGGACAAAGCATCAGGAGAAACAGGGAGGCAAAGAAAGAAAGATATAAGAGAGGGACAACAAGAAGTTGGATTTTTGTTTGTTTACTTTTGGGTAAAATGTTCAAGAAGGAATGGAAAAATTAATTCAGAAGATATGGACAGGGGACAGCCGATAAAGAATTTCTCATTGACTCCATTCATTCAGCCATTCAGTACAGCAGCTTAAAACAGGTACAGATTCGGGACGCCTGGGTGGCTCAGTTGGTTAAGCAGCTGCCTTCGGCTCAGGTCATGATCCCAGCATCCTGGGATCGAGTCCCACATCGGGCTCCTTGCTTGGCAGGGAGCCTGCTTCTTCTCTGCCTCTGCCTGCCACTCTGTCTGCCTGTGCTCACTCTCGCTTCTCTCTCTATGACAAATAAATTTAAAAAAAAAAAGTCTTTAAAAAAAAAAAACAGGCACAGATTCTTTGACACTCTCCTGATCAACAGGCAGAATCCCTTCCTATTGAATCTGGGCTGCCCTTGACCCTTGCTTTGCCAATAAAATATGATGAAAGTGACGTGAGGCTTCCAAGGTCATGTCCTGCGAATTGTTTTCCAGTGCAGGCCACTCAGAATTCTTGTTCTTCAAATCTAGCCACCATGCTGTGAGGAAGCCCAAGCAGCCCCATGAAGAGCCCTACATAGAAATAGAAGTTCCTTCCCACTGCAGTGGCTGAGCACCCCGCCTAGTATCAATACCACTTTGCCAGTCGTGTGAATGATGCATCCTGGAAGTAAGTGGCAGCATGAGTGTCATGTTCCAGCTGGTGGTGCACAGAGCCTTCTTCTCTGAGCCCAGCCCAAATATATAATTTTGAATAACGTAAGTTATTATTGTGGCTATAAGCCACAGAATTGGGGCATAATTTGCTATGCAGCAATATAATTAACTGGAAGAGTCAGTCCGTATTTACTGAATGCTTACCGTATTCTTAAAATACAATCTTAAGGAGTTTACACTTTAATCCTGACAAAGATTTTTCTCCTTGACCAACCTGTAGCCAGACTCCTCTAATCCCTCTTAATGACTAGGTCTCAACCTTGGCCTCTAAAAACTGCATACTCTTAACACAAATAATTCTGTCCACTCACCTTCTCTCACATTAAAAGAATTAAACAAACACTAACACAGTTTCTGATAGCTCAAGGCCTCATTCCTAGGATGACTCTGGCCTCCCTTAAAATATCTGCCTAAGAAAACTCAAGGTTCCCAAAAAACTTTACTGGGTTTGTTTTGTTTTGTTTTTTAGGTCAACACTTGAAGGTAGGCCCAAACCCCTTTTCTTAGAGCATTTACTAAAAAGAGGTTTCAACTGTCAATCTTTCCTCTGTCCCCTTAAGATGTATATGTATCTTCTATGACTCAAGTGTATCTTTCTTAAGGACCTGAAAGCCATTCCTTCCTTCTTTTCTTTCTTTCTTTCTTTCTTTCTTTCTTTCTTTCTTTCTTTCTTTCTTTCTTCTTTATCTATCTATTTAAAAGTTTTTTAAAAATTATTTATTTATTTACTTATTAATTTCTTTTTAAGAGATACCTTGGTGTCTCAGTTGGTTAAGCTTCTGCCTTTGGCTCAGGTCCTGATCCCAGGGTCTTGGGATCAAGTCCTGCATTGCACTTCTTGCTTAGTGGGGATCCTGCTTCTCCCTCTGCCTGCCTCACCCCCTGCTTATTCTCTCTGTCTGAAAAATTTAAAAAAAAAAGGTTTTATTTGTTTATTAGAGACAGACAGTATGAGCAGGTGGAGTGGCAAAGGGAGAAGGAGGCTCTGTGTTCAGCAGGGAGCCCAAGGCAGGCTCCATCCAGGGATCCTGGGATCATGACCATACCCAAAGGCAGATGCTTACCTGAATGAGCCACCCAAGAGCCCTAACAGCATTCCCTTAAAATATGAGCATCAGAAAGGATATTGCCTCAGTCTCGGTCTCTTTGGAGGATAGAATCCTAACTTCTGTATTTACCTTCTAGCAGACACAGATAGCCTAATCAACATTTACACCATTCAATCCTTTGCAATTTTTCTCTTCCCTCACTCTACTGAGCCCCAGTATGCCCTTCTTTCCACTTGCTCATTCTCCCTTTAAAATACCCAGTCAACTCTTTACCAATCAAAATGAGTTCAGTTCATGCTAGATCCTCTTCCCTGTTACAATAGCATATAACTGATTAAAATCTGTCTTTATGTTTTAGTGTCCAGCTTTGTTTACCCTTGACAATCTGAAGGTAAGTAGATTTCAGCTTTAAATCTGCCTCCTGGCCAATAGTAGTAGCTGGACTGTCTTGCAGAGTTGGAGTCAAGGCTTACCATGAACTAAAACAGGAATCACTTTGGGATTCTGTTTCTGTCAGAGGCAGAGAAGATAATCGTGGTAACCTATGTGCTTAGGATTTGCCAAACCTGTGCAGTAAATGCTAAGCTTCTGAAAGTTTTTATTTGTTTGTTTGTTTTTTAAATAACTTATTTTCGCAGTTAAATTTAAGGTGGTTATAAAAGAAAGAAACTAGATTTAGGGAGACTAGTCTAGAAGCCATCAGTGTTTCAGGAGAGAGAAGCAGAAGGCCAGGGCTGGGGCAGAGAGATGGACATAGAGAAGACACAACTATGATAAGGAGGACAGAGTCCAGTAGAGTCCTGTGTTACCTCCAGGTTTCTCTAACTGGCCACTGGAGGACTACTTAACAGGATAGGAGATGGAGGAGTAGCCAGCCAGCCAGCAGGTGGCAGAGAAGAACAGATATTACACAGTTTGGGATACGTTCAATTTTAGGGTCTGGGGACATATATCTAACTCAGCTAACTGTCCCATTACATATTCAAGTCTGTAATGCAGGAAGAGGTTTTGTACAAAGATAGAGATTAGGTCATCATAACCACACAGTAGGTTGTTGAAAGAAAAAAACAAGGGAGGAGAGCCCATGGGAGAGTTTGTGGATGGAGAAATGGCAAGAAGATTGAAACCTGGTTAACACTTATCGGAAAAACCAGAAGAAATAAAATCTACAAGGGAGATGGGGAAAGAACAAGGCAGAACTTCTAGTAGAATCACAGGAATCAAGAGTACAGGTTTTAAAATAGTAACCAACAGTGTCAAATGGTATAAATGGTCTCTTTAGATAAGGGCTGAAAAATGCTCATTAATTTGACAATTAAGAGGTTTTTAGTGACTTTAACAAGAATAATTTTAATAAAGTAACATAGGTATGTGAGTTAGCTCTTTCTGAGAATGAAACCACTTTTAGATTTAGTGGCTTCAAACACAACCAGTTATTTAGCTCATGAAACCATGGGTTGACAGCCTTGGCTGGGCTTGGCTAAGTGTTTCTAGTCTGGGCCAGAACTGACTGATCTCAGGCAAGATCGCTCACGGATCAGCAGTCAGTGGGGGGGGGGGGTTCCCTGCTTGAGCGAGTGGGGAATCTCCCCATGTGGTTTCACGTTCGCCAGTAGTCTAACACGGCTTACTCGCTCAGGTGAAGTTCACAGGGTTCCAAAAGTAAGAATGGATGTACTTAGAGATTCTTGAAACTCTTCTCAGAACACATATCCATCTCCTTTCTATAGCATTGTGTATACCAAAGAAAGATAAAAATCTGCTCAGATCCAAAGGGTGGGAAGGGTCCAGTGAATTACAATTTCTCAGTCTCTTGCAGCACCAGCAAACAGTTCCTGGAATTCTGGTTATCCGCCATAGGCACAGCCCTTTAAGGACAAAAATGGCCTCAATTTATTTTAGAATGAGCTTTTTAAATGTCAGAACAAAAAAAAAAAAAAAAAAAAAAAAAAAAAAAAGCATGGCGAATTTCTACAGCCCTTTATGTCCACAGAGAGTTAAAGACTGACAAATTTCCCCTGCCCCACCAAGGCAGCAGAATAAATCATTCTCCTTAGCAGAAAGCTAAGGCCTCATTTAACCTAGCCACCTTATTTTTTTAAATGCAAGTCCAGAAGACTTCTGGCTTCTAGTAGTGCAAGGGCCAGGTTATTAACATGTACGCTCCTGTTGAAAACAACTTTAGAAAACTGGATAAAATATTACAAAAGAGCTTCTGAGAAGCAACATACAGACAACAGGACAGTAAGGAATTACCAGGCCCAAGTGGAAAATATAACAAAACCCAGAGATTTATGCCAGCACAGGAAGCAATTTTGCCCTGAAGGTATATGACTTTTCTGAGAATGGGACCAAAATCAAAGCCCAGAACTGAACAAACCTGGGAAGCTGAATCAGACTCCTTCTTGGTCAGCCAGACCCTAAAGAAGTGACAGAGCCTGGGTAGAATTTCAGTCAACAAAAGACACCACTCCTGACATTTCCAGTCACATGACAGAAGTATGGGATGGCCCCCAATCCATTTTTCTAGGATAGTTCTGATTTATGATTGTTAAGTATTAATAGCACGTCTTCCATTTAAAATTGTCCCAGTTTGGACAATATATTGTTTGGCCACTTGCATTAATTTCCCATGGCTGCTATAACAAATCACAACTAACTTAGTGGCTTAAAACAACACAAATTTATTATTTTACAGTTCTGGAGGTCAGAAGTCTGCAGTGAGTCTCAATGAGCTAAATTCAAGATGTCAGAAGGCTGAATTCTTTTCTGGAGGCTGTAGGGAGAATCCTTTTTGTTGACTCTTCCAGCTTCAACAGGCTGCCCACACTCTTGGCCCATGACCCCTTCCATCTTCAAAGCCATCGGTGATTGGCTGGTCTTTTCACATCATATAATTCTGACACTGATTCTGCCTTCCCCTTTCTCATTTGACTCCCATAATCATATTGGATCCGACCATATAATCCAAGATAGTCCTATTCTAAGGTCAGCTGATTAGCGGCTTTAATTTCATTTTCAACCTTAATTTTCCCTGGCCATATTAAAAAACATATTCACAGGTTCTGGAGATTAGGATGTAGGCATCTGTAGGGGGTCACTATTCTGCCTACCTTGTCATCCAATAGGCTTCCCAAATTTAGCATGCCCCCAAATTGGCTCTTGGCTTTCCCCAAATCTTCTCCTTCTGCAGCTTCCTATCTCAGTAAATTATGTACCATTCATTCAGCTGCTCAAGCCAAAAGACTCGTGTGCATTCTCAAACCTCTCTTGCTCTTAAACTACATATCTAATCAACACATACTGTAAGCTCTTAGTTTACCTTTAAAACATGTATTCAAACATATTTCATCCCCCTCCAACCCATTACCATCTACTCCAAATCACTGTCTCTCTCATTTAGACTATTGCTAGGCCCTATGTGGTCTCCAGCTTCTGTTTTGCCTACCCCATTTTCTGCCCCAGTTTATCTTCCACAAGACAGCCAGAGAGATCATCTTAAAACATAAATTGCATTATGGTCACTCCTCTACTCAACCGAGCTAATGATTTCTCATCACTTGGAATAAAAGGCCAAAGTCTTCACCATGGCTTGCAAAGCCTTTCCGAATGTGGTCCATTGCACCCTGTTCTACCTCATCTGTTACTTTGGCTCTAGGACACTGTAAATATGGTATCTCCTACCTCTTTTCTTCCTGTGACTCTAGGAAAAATGTTCAGGTGATTGCCGGGCTAGCAAACCAGAGCTAGGATAGTGCTATTATCAAAGGGGAACATATGGGATTATTTTGTTCTCTGCTTATATTTAGATATTTTCATAACCAAGAAGAAAACGTTACTGAAGCTTAGATCCTTTCTCTAGGCTTTGTGAAATAAACCACCAGTGACCCAGTAGGATCAGTTCTGTGCCAGAGTTTTGGAGGGTATTAAAGCATGACAATAACTAGGTTTAATAATAGCCTTTGCACTAAGACCTTGGGGGATTTCTGGCAGCCTCAATTACTCCAGTTCTTACTTTCTTTTGCCCTGTATTATCTTTAGTTGCCCTTGAATGCAGAGAGACTTTCAGCCGGAAATTTTCAATTTCCTATTTCAAACTTGCCACAAAAAATGTCCACCTCTCCCACCATATATTCTGTATACATGTACAGATATTCTGTAGATGGTATAGACTCTGCTTCATTTCATGTGATTCTGTTTGCTTAATTATTGTTTTCTCCTCTTAATTGCTCACAGTAATCTAACTCTACTGTGCTTGCTAATGAGCACAGCTTAGACGTTCCACATATAACGAGCTTCAAGAGTCTTTCTCTCATTATCGTCACTAAATGTTCCCATATATATTCTCACTTGACATGTATGAAAGCAAAAATAATAAAAACTATAAAATTCTATGGTGATCTGAGGAAGTGTAATGTTCATAAGTAGAAAGTTGTGGCTTTAGCTTATACTTATAAAATGCTAGCTTTGAAAGAACCTGGAAAAATCATTTAGTTAGCCCCTTTGTTTTAATATGAGGAAACTGAAGTTCAGAGACATGGCATGCCTTTGCTGGAGTCACACAATGACAAACCCAGCCAGCTCCTGGTCCTGTAAGATTCCCACTGTGGAGCCTTTGTCCTTAAGAACACATTGCTTCTCCTGTTACTTAAATTGAGTTTCTGCAAATAAATGGACTAGCATGTCCCCTGGGTTGTTATTTATAACTGAAAACTTGAAAACAATCTAGGTAGCTAACATTAAGAAAACCAAAAAATAAATGGTGATATACTTAGGTAATATTCTCTAAATATTATATAATTATATATGGATATTATAATTATATAATATTACACAAATATTAAAAATAATTTTTAGAGATACTTAACAGGGTCAGTCAGTAGAGCATGGAACTCTGATCTCAGGGTTATGAGTTTGAGTCCGATGTTGGATGTAGAGATGGCTTCAAAATAAAATCTTAAAAAAATTATTTTTAGAAAATATCTAATGACCTTTTGAGACCTCACAATATAATGTTGAATGGAAACACGTCAGGCTACCAAACTGAATATAGTGTGGTAGCAATTTTGTTTTATCTATGTGGTAAGAGTAGGACACATCAAAAAGAGCTTTTGAGATGACAGGACTGCAAATTACTTTCGTTCCCTTTTAAAAACTTTTCTGTTTTACAGATTTTCTACAATTTGCATGTTTTCATTAAATTTATAATTAGAACAAAATTGCAGTTTTTTAAGAGAAAAAGATATGATCAAGACTTAATAACTTGAAAGAGATTTTTTTTCTCGGACTGAGGGGGCAATTGCAGAGGATTATGAAGAAATTTATAGAAAGAAGAGCTGTTTTCACAACTGCTGTTGAATTATTAAGTGGCAAAACTTGGGCCAAGTAAAGAAGACAAGTCAGCACCTGATGCTGTTATATTTCTTCCAGTGTCTTCTTTCTCCAAACAATATTTGCTGAGGGTCAGAGGCCATTTCTATGAGCATGCATTGTTGTGTATGTTGGCAGCACTAATGAGGTGAAATGTAACTTTTCTTTTTACGTATGTGTGTGTGTATAAGTGACTGTTTGTGTTCACAAGGTTGATTCTACCAGTCCTCTAGTGATGTGACACTGGGTGGCTAACTTAAGGCTCTGTTTTCTCATCTTTTAAATATAAGATCATGAAAGTTTCTGAGCTTTAGAAATAACGTTTTGATTGTTTGCCTCTCCCAGGGTGAATCAGATAACTTCTGCCACAAAGCTTTGTGGAGAATCATATTATACTCTAAGCTGTGGGCAGAGTCAAAATAAGAGATACAGGCAAAGCTTTGAGTTGAGGCAAAATCCTAGTTAACAAGTCAGAGAGCCAGGTCCAAAGGCTTTACCTATCCCAGAAAAAGGACTAGATCCTGCCAGAGAGTAGCAGAGTGATCCTGAAGGAACTGTAAGTTGAGGGTGCCTGGGTGGTTCAGTGGGCTGAGCCTCAGCCTTCAGCTCAGATTATGATCTCAGGGTCCTAGGATGATCTCAGGGTCCTGGGATCGAGCCCCACATCGGGCTCTCTGCTCAGCAGGGAGCCTGCTTCCTCTCTCTCTCTCTCTGCCTGCCTCTCTGCCTACTTGTGATCTCTCTCTGTCAAAGAAATAAATAAATAAACTTTTAAAAAGGAACTATAAGTTGAGAGAGGGTAAGAAGGTAGTCCTGGGGGCGCGGCCGTCCGGGTCTCGGAGCGAGCACACGTGCGCCGGCCAGACCCAGCGGAGGCAGCGACCGGGCGCTCGCGAGGAAATGGAGGGCGAGGCGCTGCTCAGAGCTCGGGAACAGTGTGGGCTGAGTTTCGCCCGGAGAGGGGAGAGCGAGGAAGGAGAAGCTCTGACAGCCGGAGAGGAGAAAGGGAGGATGGCGAGCTAGAGCAACCCGACGGCCATGGAGGCCGAAGAGACGATGGAATGCCTTCGGGAGTTCCCGGAACATCATAAAATGATCCTGGACGGATTGAATGAACAGCGAGAGCAGGATCGGTTTACTGACATCGCCCTGATTGTCGACGGACACCATTTTAAGGCTCACAAGGCTGTTTTGGCTGCTTGCAGTAAGTTCTTCTACAAATTCTTTCAGGAGTTTACTCAGGAACCTTTGGTGGAGATAGAAGGTGTTAGTAAAATGGCCTTCCGTCATTTAATTGAGTTCACATATACAGCAAGGAGAAGAAGCAGCCAGTGATGTATGGAAAGCAGCAGAGTTCCTACAAATGCTAGAAGCTATCAAAGCCCTTGAAGTCAGGAACAAAGAAAACTCCGCCCCATTAGAGGAAAAATACCACAGGAAAAAGCGAGGCAAAAAAAAAAAAAAAAAAAGAAAAGATTGCAGAAACTTCAAATGTTATCACTGAGTCATTGCCCTCTGCAGAATCAGAACCTGTTGAAATTGAGGTGGAGATTGCCGAAGGCACAATCGAAGTGGAAGATGAAGGCATCGGAACGTTGGAGGAAGTGGCTTCTGCCAAGCAGTTCATAAAGTACATTCAGAGCACAGGGTCCTCTGATGATTCCGCCCTGGCACTGTTGGCAGATATTACCAGCAAGTACCGGCAAGGTGATAGAAAAGGGCAGATAAAAGAAGAAGATGGTTGTGCATCTGACCCCACAAGCAAACAGGAACATATGAAATCACACTCCACTGAGAGTTTCAAGTGTGAAATATGCAATAAAAGGTATCTTCGGGAGAGCGCATGGAAACAGCACCTCAACTGTTACCACCTCGAAGAAGGTGGAGTCAGTAAGAAGCAAAGAACTGGGGAAAAAAATTCACATATGTCAATACTGTGAGAAACAGTTTGACCACTTTGGACATTTTAAAGAGCATCTTCGAAAACATACAGGTGAAACACCTTTTGAATGTCCAAATTGTCATGAACGATTTGCTGGAAATAGCACCCTCTAATGTCATCTGACTGCATGCCAGACTGGAGTAGGGGCAAAAAAGGGAAGAAAGAAGCTTCATGAATGTCAGGTCTGTAACAGTGTGTTTAACAGCTGGGACCAGTTCGAAGATCATTTGGTAATACACACTGGAGATAAACCCAACCATTGTACTTTATGTGACTTGTGGTTTATGCAAGGAAATGAATTAAGGAGGCATCTCAGTGATACTCACAATATCTCAGAGCGTCTAGTAACTGAAGAAGTTCTTTCAGTAGAAACACGTGTGCAGACTGAACCTGTGACGTCAATGACTATTATAGAACAAGTTGGGAAGGTGCATGTGTTACCATTGCTTGAGGTTCAGGTGGATTCAGCACAAGTGACTGTGGAACAGGTCCATCCTGATCTGCTCCAGGACAGCCAAGTGCATGATTCACATATGAGCGATCTTCCAGAGCAGGTCCAGGTGAGGTATCTAGAAGTGGGTTGAATTCAGACTGAAGAAGGTACTGAAGTACACGTGGAGGAGCTGCACGTCAAGCAGGTAAATCAGATGCCAGTAGAAGTACAGACTGAACTTCTAGAAGCCTACTTGGATCAAGTGACCCCTGAAATCATGAACCAGGAGGAGAGAGAGCCCACCCAAGCAGATTGTGATGAGGCTGCCAGGGAAGATCACGAAGATGCTGTTGGTTTAGAGACCAAATCAACAGTGGATTCCAAAGCTGAAAGGGCAGGGAAAGAGAACAGAACACCTATGCCTGTTTTAGAACGAAATAACAAATGAATATATTTTTAAATTTATGTTTTGGGTTTTTGAACTGATGTTGGGCAGTGTGACTGTCCTTGGGCTAACAGACAAGTGGACCAAAGTTAAGTCTTTCCTGTTGTGAACTGTTTCTGTTGAAACAGATTTCCCCCCACTTAATGCCACAGAGGAGGTATCTTTCCCATAAGTGAATGGAAAGCTTTGAGAAGTGTTATTTCTGGAAACTTAAATGGATTATAATCTTACTATATAGTTGGGTACGAATATCTATTTTCATTGTGATGAGGGTTCTCCCTTCTCTCTTTCCCAGGTCATGTCCTTTCTCAGATTTTTTCAATATTGTAAAATCAAGCGTAAAATCATTAGAATACAAATTTACGTATTCTAATGCATGTTAGAAAATTGAATGTATAGGAAACACAAGGCTGCATGAAGAAAAGTACATTGTTACTGTGCAGTTAAATTTTTGGCTTCTGGCTTGCTTTAGTTTGAACAACCTTCTTGTCTTTACTGATAGTCACGGATGTCATCTCTGCAACAGGAACAGAGTGGTGGTGGCAAAATTTCTAGAATGTAAAAAACAAAAAACCACACCCATGTGCTACAAAACTTCTATAAAGTGTCTCTGGTTCTTTCAAAGTTTGTGTTGTAAGGAGCAATGTAGGTGATGCTGTAGTAGTTTATGTTTTTGCTTATAATGACAACTACCAATTCTTTTTCTTGGTAACTTAAGTTAGGTTGGGAAGTTTCATTTAATGGCAACCAAAGGGCCATTTCCAATTGGGAAAATTCATTTATATCTGTGGTAAACTTTTTTTTTTTTTTTATGAAAAGTTGCACTAATATTTTACCACCAGATGAAAAAAAGATGAGCATCATTTAGAAATTAATGTATTTAAAATAAAGTACAGAGAAAAACATGTATATAATATATCAGGCTTTGTTTTGAATGAATCTTTTCCCCCCGATCCTTAATGTAAAGATCTTGTGCTATAACTTTTAAAGCCATACAAATAAGAGTGCTAAACTGTGGACTTAAAAGTAGGTGTGTAAATATTTTTAATCAGTATTACTTGGAAAATAAAATATAACAACCACATAAAATAAACCAATATGCTATTTTCTTTACCTGTTAAATATTGGGAGATACTTACATTTTTAAAGTAAAGCTTAAAATTATGTGTTAAAAAAAAAAAGAAGAAGGTGGTCCTTGGACAAGGGCCTAATTTCTGTTTTTGCTTGTACCCTTATTTATCTATCTGTCTGATTATCTATCTATCTACAACTTTGGAAAATTCCAAACCTATGTTAAATAGAAAGAAAGATGTAACAAACCCTTATATATCCATTACCAAGCTTCAACAAAATGAATGTTTCATCTATCATCCCACCCATTCCCCCTCCCTGGTTAATGTTGAAGTAATAATTCTATTACTACATCTGTAGATACTTTGGTATGTATCTCTTAAAGATATAGACTTTTATTTAATATGACCACAGATTATCAGAACTAAAAAGTTAGTGATTTCTGTTAAAGGTGCAGTTTGAAGACTTGTCCCACAGAGAAGTGAGTGGAAGGGTCTGATACACTTGAACAGTCAAAGGAGCACCCTGGGATCCCAGGCCCATTAGTCTGACATCACTCCTTCCCCTGGCACTGCGGAATGGACAGCTTTGAGAACCACTTGGGTCACCATCCACTGAGTAGGAAGTTGGCAGATTCGGTACAGAGCTTTGCACTATATAGGTACTAAAGACCTAAGTCAGGACTCGGACTCTGGAAGAGTCCTTCAAATAGACCCCAAACAGGGAGGTCCCTTTGCTGGTCAGGGAGGCATCTATGCAGAGATACGTGGAGGTAGGAGAGCACAGGATGGGAAGCCCAAGACCCCCATCTCCATCTGACCTCAGATCAGCCACTTACCTTCAGATGCATCATTTGCAAAGTGAGGACAGCATTGGTCTTTGCATGAATTAAATGAAATTCGGTATGGGATAACACCTAACACATACTGGGCATTGAATACATTTTAGCTGATATAATCTAAATATATCTGCCAAACTGAAAGACTAACATGCTGAGAAACTGACAAGATACCATTTTTCAAGAATTTTGGAAAAATGGATTTGTCATATTTCTGCATATTAGTGTATGTTAATTTACATAAATTATTTTGTGTTCTCCCAATGACCTAATTCTAAGCCCATGGATTAAGCTAACCTCTCGCAAACTAATTCCAGTCCAGGATTCACAATCACTGCACTAGGTGGGACAAAGGAACTCTTCAATAAAGGCGGGGGGGGGCATCTAAGGGATTATTCTTCTGAGCATGATATAGCCAGAGGTAAGGAAACCAACTAACAAGTGTCCCAGATCCTAGGCACATTAAGTGGCCCCGAGACTGGGATTCAAATGTACATATCTTTCTTTTACTGTTCTCTCTTGAGAAAATGAGACTCAGAAACATTTTGAAGTGTGATTCATAGTGACTCCATCTGCATAAAATCAGGGCTCGGAGCTTTCGTCTTACAGGGGAACTGTTATGTGACGTGACATTATTTGCTATGATTCACCACTGCATATCAAAGAGGAAAGATGGGTAGTGAGAGGCCCCCTATCTAGGGGTTAGGGAGGTGTTAGTGAGCACAAGGGGAAAGGATGAGGATGGCTTGTCAGGGCAGCAATGAGGAGGCAGCAGGCTGATGCAGACTGAGGTCCTGGAAGGTGAATTTTTCCTTTGCTAAAACAGAGCTGAGTTCAGCTGGGACAAACAGTAGCCCTGAATGTATCCGAGTTTCTTTCCCTTTTAGCTGTCCCTGGCAGAGGCAACCCCCCTGGCAGCAGTAGTAGGATTTTCTGGATTTTTAGCCAAACTTCCTGCTTCCCAGGAGAACCATTCTCTGCTCCCCCAGGGTAATGGGCTGTGAGTTTTGCCTGATGAAACTGCTTTTGTTTTCCAGCTCACCAAAATCTGGCTCTTGACACAGAACCCGACACTGTCCACCATCAGCTATAAAAACAGGAATGAAATGTTTGCTTGGCACTTGTCAGCCCAGAATTGTGACTGAATGAATTTCAGTAATCCTCCGTTGTCATGGAGATGTGGAAATAGAAGGCTCCAGATGGGGTGTACACAGGCAAAACCACAAAGATGGGGTAGTGTGAACTGATGGTTTCCTCTGGCTCCTCTGACATTAAAATTCAAGCTCAAGAAAGCTCCTGCTCCACATAAATCACTTACCACTCTGCTCACCAGCCCGAATACGCCCATCCCCAAACTATCATAAATCTTTTTTCCCTCTTTCCCTCCACTCTCACTTTCATTTTCCCCAAACACACTCTTTTGCATTTGACTGCCTTTAATAAATGTGTTTTTTTTTTTAATATGGGATGCCAATTCCCTGAGAACTGCAGCTCTCTGATATTAAAGGGGCCCTTGATTCACTCTAACCTTTTCTTAAGCAAGGGATGAAATGGGAATTTCAAGGTCCTGCACAGAAGTGCTCTCTCTGGACAACTGAGATAGTGACTGTAAAAATATATTCCTGGGAGTGAGTGTGGGTTAGAGAACTCTGTCTTGGAAAAAGAGGGAACCATTTATTACCTCTTTTGCTTCCAAAGGGCAGTAGTGTCGTAGGATACCAGGAGAAAAGTAGCAGCTCTTGAGTGTTCTGGCTGAGACTGAACCAGGGAACTGGAAGATAGTCTAAAGACAAATACTAAAGTCTAAATAAAGCCAGAAATGCCCACTGGAGATGACCTGGGGGAAATAATCTTGGGTGAAGTTGGGGAGGTGCCCGTGTTCATCACAGGTAGATAAACTGACAAGCGGGAAAACAATGATAGAAAACAGGCTCTCTGGTTCTTAATCTCAAGCCCAACTGAATTTAAATGCAGCTTTGCACTTGTTAGCTATAGAGGGTCACAGGGTCAAACTTGAAAGCCAAGGCACAGGCTGGTGGGTTTATCGTGACATTCCCACCTCTCACTCTTTGTGTTTCTGCTTCAATGAGACCACTCCTGATGCTGTAAGTTACATAAGAAGAAAATATGCCAGCCCACAAAGGAGCTCGCAGTTTAGTGGGGTCATATAGACGATCAATAACCTGGAAGGTTGGAAAGAGAACAGGGAAATGTTGAGGGTGGTTTGTGTTGCTATCTTCTGCGTCCACACTCATCTTGGCTCTTGGGTTTAGTCTCTGCCCTGGAATCGGCCCTTCCTTGGGAGGGATTCTTTGTCTTTCTATCAGGATACCCACTTCCTGGAAGTTTCAGGTGATCCTCAGCAACCACTTTAGGGGACTCCCTGTTCTCTGCTTACCCACTAGCACTGTTCCATCTGTGATCTGTGACACCAGCCTCCCATTCTCATACTGACCTCCTCCTTCTAGCCCTTTTACTTTTTTTTGCTACTGATACCTTTCTTCTCCCATCTCATCACTCCATGTGGTCCCTAGACAAGTCCTGTTCTCTGAGTCGTCAGCTGCCCCGTGGTTTCAGGTCCTTCCCTATCCACCCGGAGCCCACATTCATTATTCCCTCCATTCGAACCTTCCTGTGGCTTGAGATGCCTCTCCTTTCTAGTTTACTCATGTGCACTTGTTGAAAGTACTCTTTAAAGGTTTTTCTTCCTTTGTTTATCTTTGTCTATCTAGTCTATCAAGCTTTCCTTTGGCCCTTTACTTTTCTTCCTCCGTACACTCTCAAGGTGACCTTCTAGATAAGACTTGCATTCTGACACTCCTGAGTCCTTGATTCTCCTCTGCTAACTTGTCTGTAATCAGGACCTATGACCTATTTTGTATTGTCTCCTAAAGGCCCATGTAAACCCCCACTGATTCATAGGCCTGGGATTGGATTGAGGGAAGCGAAAGAGGTCTCTCAATTATTGGGTCGTTAATGACCTGAGCTTCTGTTGCTTTGTGGTTTTTATTAGCCACGCTCATTTGATATACGTCACCACTGGTTAGTGGATCCCATTTTAATTCCTCATTTTTTAACAACCACATCCAAGAAAGCAATGAGAAACCTAAAACTTGTATCAGAACATGTCTCCACTCTTCTGGAATACTGACCTTACACCATATGTTACGATAAACAGATTGGCCGTGTTCACTGCTCTTTCCTACTGGTGATAAGGGGAACTGACATGGGCTTGGCAAAGCCCCCCAGATTAACGAAAAGGAATCACAATCAAACATGCTATGTCTGAGCCCAAAGAGGAAAGCGATTCTATAGGAATGAGGACAGACGTGAAACCTGGTATACCAGACCCTGACAAGTACTTCATTTCTCATGGAGAGTATCCTAGGATCCTCTGGGAGTTTGGACTTCTGTGGTCTCTGTCTGCCCACCAAAGGTGCCAGACAGAGAAAACAATGCCTGGTTTGTAGTTCTAACAACAGTGGCAGCATGTTCCTGACTTTGTGAAGAGAAAACGAGTTCATGCCATAGGAATAAAAAGAAAGAAAGAAAGAAAGAAAAGATGTGAAAAATTAATTTTGTTGCTCAGTTTTTAGTTCTCAAGTATGAATAAAAAGATAAAGGTGATTTTTCTAAAACCTCCTACTGGAATATTAATTTCAGTCATGAAAAATAGCTCTGAAACAGAGATACTATTTTAGGTGAGGTGGGTTTTTTCCACTGATTTTTTTTTTTTTTTAATTTCAAGCTTATAGAGAAATGAATAGAAGAGTTTGATGAACACCTGGGTATTCTTCACCTGATTTCACCAATTTTTAACATGTGATGGTAGACTGGGTGGTTAATGTCTTTTGATAGTATTGGCAGTTTTGTGTTCATTTATGATTTAAACAATTTAAAGACAAATGTTTATTGAGAACAAACCCATAGGGACCAGACACTGCTCCGTGCCCAGAGATACACTGGTGACAAGGACACACAAAATCCCCATCCTCGTGGAACTTAGGTTCATCTTGTAGGGAAGACAGACAGAAAATTAATGAATATAACATGAATGCAATGTAATTTATGGTAGTAATAACTTAACTGATTCAGTTTTAAATGCCTATAAGCCAATTGGCTAATTTATGGAATTTGATCATGCTATTCAAAATGTCTGTGACTCGGCTCGGCGCGGGGCTCGCGCACTGCTCCGGCCCCCTGCCCCTGGTCCTCAACACTTGGCCTTTTAAGAATGCAACCGAAGCGGCATGGAGGACGTTAGCCTCTGGAGGCTCTGCCCTGGATGCGGTTGAGCAGGGCTGTGCCGTGTGGGAGCGGGAGCGGCGTGACGGCACCGTGGGCTTCGGAGGGAGTCCCGATGAGCTCGGAGAAACCACACTGGACGCCATGATCATGGACCGCACGACTAGGAACGTAGGAGCGGTAGGAGATCTCAGGAGAATTAAAAACGCAATTGGTGTGGCTCGGAAAGTGCTGGAACATACAGCACACACGCTGTTGGTGGGAGAGTCAGCCACCAAGTTTGCTGAAAGTATGGGGTTTATCAATGAGGACCTATCTACCGCTGCTTCTCGAGCCCTTCACTCAGACTGGCTTGCTCAAAACTGCCAGCCAAACCACTGGAGGAATGTTGCACCGGATCCTTCAAAATACTGTGGGCCTTACAAGCCACCTAGTATCTTAAAGCAAGAAGGTCCTACCCATAAAGAAACAGGAGATAATTACGGTCAGGATACAATTGGCATGGTCGTAGTCCATAAGATGGGACGTACTGCTGCTGGTACATCTACAAACGGTATAAAATTCAAAATACCTGGTCGAGTAGGAGATTCGCCAGTCCCCGGAGCGGGCGCCTACGCAGAGGACAGCGCGGGAGCGGCTGCAGCCACTGGCGACGGCGACATTCTGATGCGCTTTCTTCCCAGCTACCAAGCTGTAGACTATATGAGAAGAGGGGAAGATCCAACCGTAGCCTGCCAGAAAGTGATTTCCAGAATTCAGAAGTATTTTCCAAACTTCTTTGGGGCCGTGATATGTGCCAATGTCACTGGAAGTTATGGTGCTGCTTGCATTAAACTTCCCACATTTACTCAGTTCAGTTTCATGGTTTATAATTCTCTGAAAAACCAGCCAACTGAAGAAAAAGTGTACTGCATCTAATCCATCTTTTCCGTCGGCATCTCTAGAATAAAGAGGAAAGAAACAAAGGCGGAAAAGGTGACTCACTGTCCTCGGGTTCTACGCCTCACACATTCGACCTTCCTTGTGTAGAACAGGCACAACAGTAAATGTGTGCTGAAGCAGCACTTTCCCTTTCAAAAAACAAAAAATGTCTGTGACTCTTTCGTAGAATGCAATCATAGGGTCAGAAGCCCACGCAGGACCAGCAAACACAGGGTCTGTTGACCACCAGGCCCAGCTGACACGTCCTTTGAGAAGTTTGCCTGAGAAGGGCAGAATAGGGGTTAGTCTGGGGGTGGAGGGGGACTTGGGAGACTCTACCCGGTGTGGAAGTGGACCCCACCTTCACACTGGGTGCTCCGGAAATGCAGTGGGGGTGGCAGTGAAGAGGAAGTTATGTGGAGGGAGGGCGGCTGAGGGGGGTGGGACACAACCCAAGACCCCATGTCCCTGAGAAAGTGCAAGAGACTGGGAACCAGAGCGAGGAGGGGAAGTAGCTTTTGCCCCCTATAGAAGGGAGAGGAAGGGAGACCAGCTGGGAGTGGCCACTAGCTGCCCTGACTTGGGGATAAGAGTTTTGAGAGTTTCTAACCATCTTCTTCACAAACCTGGAGGCGAGGAAGTCAGCTGAGGTTAGGAACAGAGGACAAAGCTTGGAATGTTCCCTGTAAAGAATTTGAGAGTGAGGTGATGGGATTTCTGCTGGTGCTCAGAAAATCCTTTTTGATTGAATCTGCATGTGTCATTTTAGAAACTCCCACCCGCATTTTGTCAGAAGGGAATCAAAAATACAAACCCCCGCTCCACCTCCCTCCAGCCTCCATCAGAAGTTGCAACGAGGTGGGGGGGGTCTGTTCTTGTTCAAAATATAAATGGGTGGCTTTGCAGCCCTGGCCTGCCTTTCAGACTGCTGGGTCCCCTAGCAAGGAGGGGACTAACAGATAGTTGGGTATCCGGGCTCACCAGACGACAGGTCAGTGCCAGTCCCTAAAGTGGGCAGGGAATGAACATAGTTACTCAGTGGGGCAGGGACTGCCTTCTGCTTTCAAGTAGAACGGTGAGGTCCCTGGAGCCTTCTGCCCTGCGGCAGTGAAAGTTGTAGCTTATTAGAAAGGGAAAGACCTGAATGAATATTGAGTACAGCCCATGCAAATGCTTAATTAGAATGAGTTTTAAAAATCTTACTGTAGCCAGCTGGGTCAAATGTATGAGAAAGGTTGTATTTATCACCCCCTCCAGTCCCAGGTAGCTCATTAAGAAGAAAGTGAAGGGTTCTAAATTTTACCAGCCCCTCTTGCAGCAACACTCTGTGGATTGATCGCTCAAGACATTTCCATTTAATTTACAGCAAAACCTTTCCTTTTAACTCATGTGTAAGGGGCTGAGGAGAGAGGAGATGGGCTGCTGGTGATGGATGTGTGGACAAGGAAAGGAAAAAGAAGGGAACTGGCTTTTTTAGTGATCTACAACCGACAGACATTCTATGTCTCCATCCTAGTTTTCCCTTGCAACAACCCTACACGGTAGCAGCCTCTCCCCTACCACTCTCCTTGCCTGGGTCTCCTGGAAATGTCCTGCTTTACAAAAGGGTCAGACAGTTTTATAAGTTGCTTGAAAATCCAGAGATAATAAGAGAAGGATCTTCCTGTCCCCAAAGACAACTTGTTTTTAACTAACTGTGTCGCATGGAATCCCAGAGTTGAAAATTTGGTCTTAAGAAAAACGGTATATGTATGATCTTCTGGTTCACACTGATGGGAAATGCTCTCAGTCAATAAAGATACATGGGGTGGGGGTATGTGGGTGGCTGTGCAGCTTAGTCATTTAAGTGTCCAACTCTTGGTTTTGGCTCAAGTCTTGGTCTTGGGTGGTGGGATTGAGCCCCATGTCAGGCTGCACACTCAGTGGGGAATCTGCTTCTCTCTCTCTCTAACCCCCCTGCCCCTCCTTCCATTCACATTCTCTATCTTAAATAAATAAATCTTAAAAAAATAAATAAATAAAGACACATAGGGTGTCTGCTATGCCTCAAGCGTCCTGCTGGATTGGTTGGTATTTGGGGTTGAGTAAGATATATTCCCACCTGTAGGAGCCCAGAGAGCCCCAAATATATGTCACCCCCTCCGTGGAGCCATTGCTATGCTATGAAGGGACAAGAAGAATAATGTGAATCTCTGCCTTTGAAAGAGAAGACATTCAGGCAGAGTTGTCTAAGAAGAAGCCAACACCTTACATGCCTGTCAGCGTAGATGTTAGAGCATGTGGGACAGGTACATGCTCCAGGGCGACGAGCAAAGTGGGAGATGACAGAGGCCCAGCTGCTGGGAGAGGGTTTCTGTAGAAAGAGGCATGACTGGATAATATATCTAGTGGGGCCAGGAAGGGCTCCCGCTAAAGTGGTTTCCCCTCCGGGGTCATTCACTTGATATAATGGAAAAATAACATTTGGTGATCTTGCCCTGACTCGGCTCCTCCCCACTGGATGGCCCTGACAAAGTAGCTAATGCCTTTGACCTAGGCTTTGTTCTCTGTCTTTCTTATCTATGAGCTGAGAGGAATGTGGAGTGTGATAGGCTTTTCTTTTTTCTTTTTTTTTTTTTTTTAACCCCATGGCTCTTTGGCCCAGAAGGAACCACAGATTCATCCTCCAAGGGTCTCTTGGAGGACACAAGTTCATTTGACTTCATGGCTATGCTACACATAAAGTCAAGGGATCTCCCAGGACTTAACGCAGAAAGATAAAACATGAGACAGAAAAATGAGATGAAAGTTAAAACAGGTAGAGGATGCATCCAGGTTATCCAACATCTGTCTAACAGGCATTTCCACTAAAGAAGATGGAGGTGATGGCGTGTCTGGGTGGCTCAGTCAGTTAAGCATCCACCTTCAGATCAGGTCATGATCCCAGGGTCCTGGGATAGAGCCCTGAATCAGGTTCCCTGCTCAGTAGGCGTCTGTTTGTCCCACTCCCTTTGTCCCTCCCCTGGCTCATGTTCATTCTCTCTGTATCAAATAAATAAATAAAATCTTTAAGAAAAAAAAAAAAAAAGAAGATGGATGTGAAACAAAAGTCACTAAGAAAAGAACATTTCCTGAGATGAACAAGCATAAGAGTTTTCACATTGAGAGGATTCACTGAAAACCAAACAATTTTAATGAAATACCCCCCCCCCAATTCACTCTCATTCTAGTAAAACTACAGGACTTCAATAATGGGGAAATAGTTTGAAAACTTCCTAGCAGGATGAAAGCAAGGGATTTAATAAAAACAAGACTAAAATTGCCACCAAAAAATTCCTTCAATGTTCTGAAAGTTATTTTGAGTTTAGGATTGTATCTCCAGTCCAGTGATCAAAGAAAGGATATCCAAGTGCCCAGTAAATGTATGAATAGGTCCTCAACATCTCTACTTAATGCAAACCAAAGCCACAATGGGGATGCCCTTGGGGATGATGGAAAGTAAGAGCTGTCGCTACCGAGTGTCAGTGAAGTGGGTTGACTGCAAATCCTATCCTTTGCTGGTAGAATGGGAATGGTTCAACCATGTTGCAAAACTGACTGTATCTACTCTCTATCCAAGAGATGTCCACAAAAAGGCATATGCATGAATGTTCATAGCACACTCATTCGTAATAGCCAAACCCTGGAAACAGTCCAAATGCCCATCGACAGGAGAATGGATACACACCTTACTACCAAGCAGTTTTAAAAACACACGCTACTGGTACACACAACAACATGGAATAATCTCATAGCTAATACATTGAATGAAAGAAGACAAATATGGAGTAGAAATTAATCAATTTATGTGACTTCAGAACAGGCAGAACAAATTCATGGCAAGAGAAACCACAATAGTTTTCTGAATTGATGAGGCAATTGCTTTGACCCAGGAGGGAACTTTCCGGATAATGAAAATGTTCTCTATCTTAATATGGGTGGTGGTCCCATACAAAAGTTCATCCTACTATATGCACTTAAAGTCTTTTTTCTTACAATGTATGAATTATGCCATAAGAACCCCCAAAATGAAAGCAAAAAGAAATTGTCAAACAAATGGGAGTAAATGATAGATATGTGGGGTATGCAAGGATTCAGATAAAGTTGCACATTTTTACAAACTATTACAAACAAAATTATTCATGGACACACACCAGCAAAATAAAAAATGAAATATTATAGATCTATCTATGCAATTTCAATGTTTAAAATCAACTTAAAGATGAAGTATGAATGACGTATTTAGTCACAAAACCAAATGTGTAAAGTTTGCAAGCCTGGAGGATGTAAAGTTGATATAACTAACTGTACTTACGTCTTATTCCCTAAGTCTGTAAGTCTATAGATAAAACCTTAGGTAAATGAATCAAGAAATTGGGGATTATGTATATTATATAAATTCATACAGGTGATTAAATATTATGAAGAATAAAAATAGCGCCATAACAAAATTGAGAAAGAGAGGAGATGGTGAGAAGTAGTATAAGGTAAATCCCTTATCTTTCAAAGCAGATTGTCTGCAGATACTATTCTCAATCTGTGGACAATCTGCTTTGAAAGATAAGAAACAGAGCTATAAGGAATGATCATAAAAGTTTTAGAAAATAAGGCAAGAGGAAAAAAAGACAGTCAACTTCCCCGGAATGAGTCCAGAGATGGAATTATAAGGACAGAGGCATTTACATTTTATTTTGTTTATGCTCTCCCATATGTTTAATTATGTTGCGTATATTCTAGATTATTTTGGGAAGGAAGGGGAGGGAGGGAGAGGGAGGAAGCAGGCAAAGAAGGAGGGAGGAAGGCGGGAGAAGAGAGAGGGGACAGGGATGGTGATGGGGGTGGGCGACGACAGGGAGAAAGGCAGACAGACAGACCACAGCTTTTCTGCCTGAGGAGCCCCAAGATGAAGTGCTAAGGTGGCAGAAGTGGGTCAGCTGAGCTGGAAACTAGGGTTTCTTAGAAAGGCATTGAAATGATCATTTTGGTGGAAAGGCAGAAACATACATATTCTTCTGCCTACAATGATTCATGATGAAGGAAGCAGAAGAATTTCGGGCTCAGGAATCTGAGAATTGAGATACCAGAAGAGATCGACTCTCCAGTCGGAAGGGTAAAGAACTCTGCCTTACCTCTGGGGAGCAGTTTTCTGGAGATGAGGCGAATCTCTAACGTCCTCTTCAGTTCAGACAATACTTTCAGAAATTAGACACCATCTGAGAAAATAGAGTCCCTCAATAAGCCCCCCAACCCCGCATTCATTCTATAGAGACTTACAGAGCCCCACTCTGGCCAGCACTGTACAGCCTTGGAATAAACAGTGAGAACCCCTCCTCCCCCTGCCCGCCACGGCAGTTTCTCCCCTCCTGGAGTATGCAGTGGGGGAGAAGGGCCGGGCAGGAGCCAGGGTAATCTCAGTGAGAATGGAAATAAGACCAAAGGAGTTTATGCACATGAAGGAAGCCAAAACCCGTGAGCATGGGAGCCAGATAGGACCTGGTTTCAATGCCTGGCTTAGCCTCTTACTAGTGAGCTGACCTCAGTTTCCTACCTGTAAAATGGGCACAATAGTTGTAAAGAGCTGAGAACAAGGCCAGTCAGGCTCATAGTAAGTGCTTCAAGAGGGTCAAGATATATGGGTGAGGCTACTCAGGACATGTGGAAGGACCATGAAGGAGCACAGCTCAGGGTCAAGTGCTATCAGCCAAGGCTTGGAAACCCAAAGAGGGAACAATCAAATCATGTCCAAAAGTCTCCATGGCTAGGTGCATCGCCCCCAGCCTTGCTTTCAGATAAGCCAGCTGGAGCCAGAAACTGCTCCAAGGTAGACTGGCCAGAGCAGTAAAATGGTATGGGAGGAGCTCTGCTGCCCCTGGGCCTCATCGTCCTCTGCCTTGTTGATATGCTCCCCACTGCTGGTCCTTTCTCGACACCCTACTGCCCGCCTCCTGTTTCCAGGCCACAAGGACTATGCCTCTTCCAGCTGAGCTCTGGGACCCCCCCCCCCCCACTGCTACAGGCCAGGCTGCGGAGGTACCTAAGCTCCAAGTAGACAAACTAGGGGCTCAGAAGCAGAGGATGGGAAGGGGCTGTGATGATGTAGAGCTGCTCTGGAGAGCTGGTCCCAGATCACCACACAGCGAAGGCGAGCTTTTGTCAAGATCAGGATGGTGCCTGTGCCTGTCTTGCTCAGGAGCCCATATTTCTACAGTTGAGTTGGGCTGGCTTGTGAGACATTCACCTCTCCTTGCAACCCTGTTAGTGTCTTCCTGTTCAGAACCATCTCTTCTGTTCAACAGCCTCAGTCCCCAGTCTGAGTCCTGACAGTGTGGTGCCTGGGCATGTAGCCCTTGAAGTATGGGGCTGGCATTGAAGGCTACAGTCCTAGGTCTGCACCTTTGCTTCACCTGAGGCCATATACCTGCGGGCTTCCTTGACACCATGCCAGTCCTCATCTTCAGATCCTTGTGCTCTCACCCTTTTCCAAGTGGGGCTCAGCAACTTGCAGATCCCTCTCCTCCCCTCCATGAGCTGTGTGTGGTCCCTTCTCAGACTTATCTAATGCCACCTTCTTCCAGGGTAGGGGTACTACCAGGAGAATCAGCCTGTGTTCTTGGCCTTGCTCTAGACCTAGCTGAGGTGTCCCTTGAGGTTTTTATTATCTGGTTCCTTTCACCCAACCCTTCACGGAGGCCCAAGCAACATCTTAATTCAAGAAGCATCTCCTTCAGACTTCTCTAAGTATCTTCCAGTGCCAGGAGGGATTTTCCCCTTCTGGGTGGCCGGCTGTCCTCTGACACCATTTCCTGCTTTCCCTATATACTACATCTTATGGCAATACTCCATGTTGACATGGCCAATGGCCAATGCTTGTTCGTCTCATATAAATAGAAGCTTTTGAATTTAGAACTTTTCTGCATCAATGAAGTCTGGCTTTCAAGACTACTGTTTCTTTTCTGAAGAATCTCTAATTGGAGTCTCAAAATGAGTAAGGATTTCTTTCTTCAAGGTGGTATCCACCTTCTCCCCCTACTGCCAATAGGGGGAAATACTTATGTGGTAGAAATACCTTATGTGGTATAAATAACACATCAATATAATATGATAAAAGTGCACACACTCTCTTCCCATGACACAAATTAATTAAAAACCAATCAATTAGCAGTTAAAATGAGAGTGCTACTTTCTAGATCCTAGACCCAAGAGGGCAGGTGAGCCCACTTAGGCATCAGTCTGTGGATTCCTCTCTCCTTTGGGAGGAGCTGAAGGAGAACTGCCTTTGTAACATAGTAGGTCCTCGTATCCAGGGTTTTGCTTTGTGCGATTTCAGTTAGCTGTGGTCAACCATGGTTCAGAAGCAGACAGTCCTCCTTCTGAGTCAGAAAGTCACAATGCCCACATAATTGACCTTGCTTGGTCTCATTAGTAGGCATTTTGCCATCTTACATCATCAAGGGAAGAAGGGTGAGTGCAGTACAATAATGTATTTAGAGAGAGGGAGACCACATTCATTTAACTTTTTGTATATTGTTATTATATTTTATTATTAATTATTGTTAATCTTTTCATGTGCCTCTTGTATAAATTGAAGTTTATCATAGGTATGTATGTACAGGAAAAACACATAGTGTAAAGGGGGTCTGGTTCTATCCTTGGTTCCAGGCATCCACTGGGGGTGCTGGAAGTCACCCGGGGTGATAAGAGGGAACTGTTGCATATAAGGTCATTGTCATTGTCAGGAGAGAGCTCTGAGATGCAGTGGCAGGCATAGACAGAACCCTGATGCTAAGTGAGACCAGCCATGGAAAGCAGAGCTAAGTTAACCAGTGTCTGCCCCAAAAGGGAGGCCGCTGCAACAAAACTGTTCTTTCCTGTATGATACAGATATGGCATTTGGACAAGATGCTAGCAAAAAGTAGTAATTCTGGGAGAGGGTTCTGGATGATGATAAGGTTGGAAATGGGTTTAGCGGGTAAGAGGCGCCCCAGTGCCTCTGCTTCCGAGGGTCAAGATTCCTCTAATGCAAGAGGCCAAGAGGAAAGAGAACTCATCAGATTTCTCCAGACTGTGGATGGTGAGGTTCTGAGAAGTGTAAGCACAGGTGGGTGGCCCTCAGAAGACAGAGAGAGAGCCTGGCGGGCATCAGCCTGAGCCAGCTGGGCCACTGGTTGGCTGAGGAGGAAGTCGCTCATAGGCTGGCTCCCCCTCTGCCCACAAACAAGCCTTTCCTTGCAGGGAGACTGTCACACTGACTAAGCCTTGAGAGAGCACCGAGGGCCAGAGGGCCTGAGCCATGGACAGCCCTCCACAGCGTCCACAGCTGCCTACCTTTCCTTGTGTGGCTCCTCCTGGAGGGTGGTAGGCAGGTGTCTCTAAGTCAGAAGTGACACAACTGTGGTTCTGACAGGATGGGGGGTCCATGAGAGGGACAAGTAGGACCCAGACAGGGAATGCTTGGGGGACACAAGGGCTGCTGCTTGCCCAGGACTTTGGAGGCTTGAATGAAGGGCTCCCACCCAGGGTCTGAGTAAAAGCCAGTGCCCCCCAAGTCAGCCTGACCTGCCATTACTGCCCCATCTGCATGTTTTATGCTCATTTATGACATCAGACTCTGCTTGTGTGGCCCAGAACTTGCAGACTCCCTCACAAGTCCAGCCCATGCCTTGTGGGGTAGAAGCTTGACTTGGGGGCTCTGACCTTGATACTCCTTGATCAGGCTGCCTTCTTCCTTATCTTCTCTCAACACCACTGATATGACCCTGGAGGTCAGGGAGCTGTATCTGAACATGAGTGTTTGGTCAATCCCGTGACCTGGGGGCACGTCTGACCGACTTGTTTGTTTGATCGCTCCCACAATGAGTGTTCCCCGTACATACTATTACTGCATCAATGTGGTCCCAATGGTAACTTTCGGTGGGGAAGTAGGATAGCTTCTCAAAGTGATTTTTTAACTGACAAAAGTCCATGGAATAAAACTGTTGAAGGCACAAGAAAGCAGATTTGTAAGTTGAGAAAACCAAAGTCGAGATTCCATTACTTTGTATTAATGTAAAATTTTACTTTTCATGGTACATGAAAAATAAAACCAAAACCTTAGGGGCTTTGGCATAATTCAGCTGACCTGACATTGCAACTGTGCTATCCTGAGAAGAAAACTTCTTTTCCCAATTCTAGTGATGCTCTGCTTGTAGAGCGTTGGCTCTAAGAGGTTCTGACACCTGATTTCTAATGTGTGAGATGGTGGAAGAAGGGGGTTTCAGCACACATCCAAGGAATGCTTCACAGCACCAGCTGAGTGTCCAACGGTTCAACTCAGTTCTGACACTATCTACCTGGGAGCAGCATTGGATTCCATGCATTGAGGACTAAATCCCAGGAGACTTCCCTTCATTTCAGATGTGCCAATCACAACTCCAGGTTCTGATGGTTCGGCTGTAAGTCAGAGGGCCCATGACCCCCTCCTTGAGTTTGATTCATTTGCTAGAGCTGCTAGAGTGGCATGCAAAACTCAGAGAAACATTTTACTTACTAGATTAAAAGGCTATAAATCAAGAATAGCCACATGGACCACATGGACCTTGCCCTCTAAACATAGGGCAAGGTATAGGGAAAGCCATGCTCTATTTGAGCCTAGCACTGCCTCCAAAGCTTTCAAGCCAGAAGCTCTCCAGACCTTATCCTTTTGGGGGTTTATGGAAGCTTCATTAGATAGGCATGATTGATTAAATCATTGCCCATTAGTGATTGATTCAACCTCCAGCCCCTCTCCCTTCCCAGAGATCAAGGAAATTTCCAACCCTCTAACCCCTTGGTCTGTTTCTCTGGGAACTGGCTCTCATCCTTAGGCACATTCCCAAAGTGCATAACAAAGACACCTGCTGGGGCCCTCTTAGGAAATTCCAAGGATTTTAGCAGCTCTGTGCCAGAACCAGAGGAAGACCCATTGTATATTTCCTACTGGAGATCACAGTATCACTGCTGCCTAGATCAGTGGATCTAATCCCACAGAAGCTTCACATCCAAATATCTGTGATGAGTATGGCTCCAAACTGATGCTTCTTCTAATGAAGGACCTTGACACTCTTGGTCAGGGCACCATACTCCTCAGTGTCTGGTTGGCTCCCAGGATGTGTCTGTTTGTGCATTCTAAGAGCAAGCAGCCCAGAGGTAGGAAAATCAATCTGCCTCTAAACAGTGAATACAACCCACTCTGTAGGTGCCTGTCTCTCTCCCTCTTTTCAAAAAACCGTTTCAAGAAATTCTGCGAGGAGCCAACAGTGGGGCAAGGGGTTTGGAAGATACATCTTTGTTCCAAGGGGTACCTTCCTTTTGCTGCAGAACATTGAGCACCAGACCCAGATGAATATAAATCCTGAAAGCAAAATCTATTCCTGAGCCATGGCTGGGTGTCCTCAAGTGGGCAAGGCCAGATTCCTGGGCCATTAAGAGATTCCTTGCCATTAAGAGTCTCACTCCTTGTGTACCCTACCCTTCAAAGGCAACAAGAGTAGGTTACCTCGAAGGCCACAGGTTACTTCACAGACCAATAGGGCCACATGCTTGTTGGTAGAGAGGGAGTTTTGGGGAGATGGTCATGGCCTCTTTCACTTCCAGACAGCAATGACATTGGGTTCATTTCATGGGGCAGCTCAAATGGTTGGTAGTAAATGGAGCACTGAGTTCATGAGGGGGCCCCTCGATGGAGAGATGAGTCTTGTCTTCAGGGGGCAGAGAAAGGAGGTATGGGAGACAGGGCTGCTCACTATTCATCTGCATTGGCTAAGATGCAGGTATGTGACAGAGACCCGGAAGAACAGCGGCTTAAACAAGGAAGAAGTGTATTACTGTCTCTCAGAAAAGCCTGAGCTAGTGTGGTGGCTGCTCTGCAGAGCCCTGGGGACCCAGTGGCTGTTTGTCCCACACGCCTTCCCTGGGCTCACTGCCAGGCCCATTCCTCTGGGGCCTGTAGCAGGCATGCTCATGAGAAGCTGTGTGATGCCTTTGAAGGGAGCCTGTCTTGGGTGGCAGAATGTGTCTCTGATGTAAAAATCTGAGAAAAGATGATAAACTGCCCTTAATAGGCTTTGTTTAATTAGAGATGAAGGGTTGGATAATAGGAATCTGAATCTTTTCTGGTGCCTCAGGAAGCAAAGTGATAAAAGGTGAATTAGCAACTGTAGATAAAATGCATTTTAATTCATTTTATGTTCACCCAACCAGGGCCAGAACCTGAAGGAGCCAAATATGTAACCGTAAAGTAAAGTTCAATCATCCAGAATCCTGTTCCCTAGTCCGCTCCAGACTGTCATTGGAAAATTCTCTGATAGAGAATACAACAGGAGACACACAGGCCTAGTTTTAAATTTTGAATTGCTATCTGTTTGGGCAAATAGTAAAGTGTTGTTCTCTTTTACCTCACTGCAGATTGGTGGGAGCGTTCAATGAAATGCAAGTGCCTGGTCTCATTTGGTATAAAGTGTTCCACTAATACCCACTGTTACTTCAACCGAGGAAACCCCTGGGCTCAATCTCCTTTATCTTCTGCATATTCAGCAGCCTGCTGGAAGGTACTAGGTTCCTAAAAAAAACAATCCAAAGAGCCCTAAGTAGATACTTTCTGACTCTAAGCAAAATTCACCCATGTTCAAATAGTCTGACAATATATATTTGTTACTTTATTTTTGTCATTTAAAAACTTAAAAGATTCACAAGTAAGCACATGAAAAGATGTCCAACATTAAGGAAACGTAAGTTAAAGACATAGAGAGATATTACTACACACTGACCAGAAAAACTAAATAAAAAATAAAAAATAGTGACAACACCAGGGGCGCCTGGGTGGTGACTCAGTCATTAAGGGACTGCCTTTGGCTCAGGTCATGATCCCAGTGTCCTGGGATCGAGCCCCACATCAGGCTCTTTGCACAGTAGGGGGCCTGCTTCCCCCCCTCTCTCTCTGCCTGCCTCTCTGCCTACTTGTGATCTCTCTCTGTCAAATGAATAAATAAAATCTTAAAAAAAAATAGTGACAACACCAAATGCTGTCAAGGATGCAAAGAAATTAGATCACTTAGATATCACTGGTGGGAATGCACAATGGCACAACCATTTTGAAAAACAGTGTAGCAGTTTCTTTTAAAACTGAAAATGGGGGGGAGGGGCGCCTGAGTGGCACAGTGGGTTAAAGCCTCTGCCTTCAGCTCAGGTCCTGATCCCAGGGTCCTGGGATCGAGCCCCACATCGGGCTCTCTGCTCAGCAGGGAGCCTGTTTCCTCCTCTCTCTCTGCCTGCCTCTCTGCCTACTTGTGATTTCCATCTGTCAAATAAATAAATAAAATCTTTAAAAAAAACCCGCAATGTTATAAAAAATTAAAAAAATAAAAATAAATAAAAATAAAACTTAAAATGGATTGCCGGGTGACTTAGCAGTTGTACTCTTATGGCATTTATCTCAGAGAAATGAAAACTTATGTACTAAATACAATGTACAAAAGTATTTATAGCAGCATTATTCAATATAGCCCCAAACTAGAAACTGCCCAAGATGTTCTTCAACAGGGAATGTTTAAACTAATGATTAAAGTAAACAGTCGCGTCGTGGAATACAATACAGCAATAAAAGGCAGGAGCAATTGATATACACAACAGCCAGGGTGTATCTCAAGGCAACTGACTGAATGAAAACTGCCAATCCAAAGTGTTGTTTATTGTGTGATTCATTTATACCATGTTCTTTTTTTTTTTTTTTAAAGATTTTATTTATTTATTTGACAGAGAGAGATCACAAGCAGGCAGAGAGGCAGGCAGAGAGAGAGGAGGAAGCAGGCTCCCTGCTGAGCAGAGAGCCTGATGCGGGGCTCGATTCCAGGACCCTGAGATCATGACCTGAGCCGAAGGCAGCGGCTTAACCACTGAGCCACCCAGGTGCCCCTATACCATGTTCTTGAAACAACAAAACTACAGAGATGGAGAACAGATCACTGGAGTCAGAAGTGAGGGATGGATAGAGGAGGGAATCATTATAAAGGGGGCCCTGTGGTGATTGAATAGCCCCTGATCTTGATTGTGGTGGTGGTTACATTAAACTACATGTGTGATTAAATTGCACAGGACTCCACGCATACACAGACACACACGCAAGTGTATGTGTAATTGGAGAATGCCAAAACAACTCTGTGGATTGTACAAATGTCAACTTCCTGGGTTTTATCTTGTTGCACAAGATGTTAACTTTGGGAAAGACTGGAGGAAAGACGCATGGAACTTCCCTGTACAATTCTTTGTAGTTTTTTTTTTTTTAAATCTATGATTATTTCAAAATAAAGACTTAAAAGACTTCTTTTTTTTTTAAGATTTTATTTATTTATTTGAGGGATAGAAAACAGAGTGAAAGAAAAGGCACAAAAGATGTCTTGCAGTGTCAGAAAGCAAGAAAGTGTTTAAAAAAATGTACACTAATAGTAGTATGTCAGGGCACACAGCAGCCAACAGAAGGAGCTCTCAATGGCCAAACCTGGAGCAGTGTGGACAACAAAATAAATAAAATAGTTTTGTATTATGACTTGAAGTATAAAATAAATACCCATGAGTTTGTACTAATATAGACAAATGACTGAAAAATAAATAAATGGAGAGAAGAGACAAACCTCTCTTGTAGGACAATTCTAAATAATTTATGTAGATACTCCACCTCAAGGAGTTAAAATATAATTCTTTCCTTAAGTGTGGATTTTGCATAGTGACTTCTTGCAAAGGGTAACATATGGAATGGGAGAAAAAGAGTAACTTTGCAGTAGAGAAATCTAACAAACACTCCCTCAGCCCAGTGATCAAGTGCGATAGAGACAGTGATAAATCATGGATGTGCCCTTGCAATGGTGTGAGGTGAATGCCTCCTTCCTCTGTGGTCTTCATCCCCAGTCTAATCATAAGAAAAATCAGACAAATTCCAAAAGATGGACATTTTACAAAATATTGACCAACACTCCTAAACCATAAAGGTCATTGGAAGCAAGGAAGAGTCTGAGAAGCTTTCACAGCAAAGAGGAGCCTAAGGAGAGAAGCCAACAGAATGCAATGTGTAATTCGGGAATAGAAAAGGGTCATTAGGTACAGACTAAGGGAATCTGAATGAATCATGAACTTCAGTTAATAATAATGAGTCCATACTGATCCATTAATCCTAACAGATGCACCACACCAGTGTAAGATGTTAATAATAGGGAAAACCGTGGGAGGGGGATATGGGAGCTCTCTGTACTATCTCCTCAGTGTGTGTGTGTGTGTGTGTGTTTTGTAAATCTGAAAACTGTTCTTTAAAAAAGATGAAGTGTATTTCCAAATAAAAGTTTTAAAAAATTAAAGATTTGATTTGTAGTTTTTGAGCAACTACTGTGAAGCAGGCACTTTCATAATGATTGTATGGTTGAAACCATCCTGATGGTGGGGATGTTAGCATTCACTGTGTCACTGAAGGAGACCTTAAAACTCGGTAAGATCAGTTTTTTAAGATCCCCCAGTTGGTAAGTAGTTAAACCGGAATGTGTGCTCAGTCTTCTGACTTTCATCCCATGCCATTTCCCATTATGCCACCCAAAGATTTGAGGGAAAACTGGTTATTCAGTTATGGTGTTGAGACCAGTTACCAGAATGTTGTATGAACCAGAGCTCCCCATTCCTCAGTCATGTGTAGCTTTGTCATTCCTCCAGGACTAAGCACAATTCCCTAGTCTTTGCATAAGCAAGTTCTTTTTTTTTTTTTTTTTTGATTTTTGATTTTTTATAAACATATATTTTTATCCCCAGGGGTACAGGTCTGTGAATCACCAGGTTTACACACTTCACAGCACTCACCAAAGCACATACCCTCCCCAATGTCCATACCCCCACCCTCCTTCTTCCAATTCCCCTCCCCCCAGAAACCCTCAGTATTTTTATTTTTTTAAAATTTTTTATAAACCTATATTTTTATCCCCAGGGGTACAGGTCTGTGAATTGCCAGGTTTACACACTTCACAGCACTCACCAAAGCACATACCCTCCCCAATGTCCATACCCCCACCCTCCTTCTTCCAATTCCCCTCCCCCCAGAAACCCTCAGTATTTTTATTTTTTTAAAATTTTTTATAAACCTATATTTTTATCCCCAGGGGTACAGGTCTGTGAATTGCCAGGTTTACACACTTCACAGCACTCACCAAAGCACATATCCTCCCCAATGTCCATAACCCCACCCCCCTTCTCCGAACCCCCCTCCCCCCAGCAACCCTCAGTTTGTTTTGTGAGATTAAGAGTCACTTATGGTTTGTCTCCCTCCCAATCCCAACTTGTTTCATTTATTCTTTTCCTACCCACTTAAGCCCCCATGTTGCATCACCACTTCCTCATATCAGGGAGATCATATGATATTTGTCTTTCTCTGCTTGACTTATTTCGCTAAGCATGATACGCTCTAGTTCCATCCATGTTGTCGCAAATGGCAAGATTTCATTTCTTTTGATGGCTGCATAGTATTCCATTGTGTATATATACCACATCTTCTTTATCCATTCATCTGTTGATGGACATCTAGGTTCTTTCCATAGTTTGGCTATTGTGGACATCGCTGCTATAAACATTCGGGTGCATGTGCCCCTTTGGATCACTACGTTTGTATCTTTAGGGTAAATACCCAGTAGTGAAATTGCTGGGTCATAGGGCAGTTCTATTTTCAACATTTTGAGGAACCTCTGCATAAGCAAGTTCTAATTTTCACGTCCACTCAGGATGGTAGGAATTGTTTGTTCCATGTTAAGGAAGGAGAAACAGACTCAGAGAGGTGAAATAACCTGCTCAAAGTCACTCGGCTATAGTGGATCAGGATTCAAACACAAAGTTTGCACTCTTCCCTGTAACCAGCCCCTTGAATGCCCAGCATGGCCCTATTGAGGAACGTCAGACAATCTCAGAAGTAGCCATGATTCCTGAGTCTTTTCTCTGGATGCTCTTTGTTTTGCAGGGACTAGTAGTAAGTAAGGACTCAGTTTCATCTAATGAGCAAAATCTTTGGACTATTTTTGCGAAAGGGACAAGGAAAGAGAGTAGATCACTGCCATTACAGTGGCATTACAGAATCCCTCTTATAAGTCCACATTATAAACCACAATGGCAAAATATTGCACAACCACCCCACTGTCCCCATGCCTGCTTTGAAGGCAGACATGATTAATCAATCTGGAGCTCTTGTCAGCAGAGCCTGGACTCAGCCTGACAAGCCCTCCAGGCAGCCACTACTGATCCTCAGAGCCAATCCTGAGATGAAAGCCCTTTCCTACCCAGCTATAGGCACTGCCACATTTGTACGCTTACATTTTTTGATATTTGAAAAACAGGATGAGATGATGCACAAGCCACACTGGCAGCCAATGCTATAGTCACAACACAAAATTATTTCGTCAGCCTTTAATTAGGATGTGTCATCCCAACCCCATTCCTGATGCAACGTGCCTGTGCTCTGGGAAGGGAAAAACTGCCAAATGTCTGGCCTGCAGTGTCTTGATACCCCAGTGTCTCCTCTGGGCAAAACCAGGAAGCCAGTGGGAGTCCAGTGGGCTCAGTGGGCCAGCCACCCACAGGAAGAATCATCAGGGTTTATCCTTGATAGAAGACTCTGGCAACTGTAAGAAGTGGTGCCTGCAGGATGAGGTTTTATGTTTTGTTCCAGATTGTGAGCCAGTACTTGTAATGGCAGCAATGACAACAGAAAGCAGTAGCCTACAGGCTCAGGAATAAGCCAGAAAATTGCCTTGTGATCCCTGCCCACTTGCTGACCCGATCAGGCCCCGGGGATCCATAACAACCGGAAGTCTAGGGTGTTGATCACAGACAGGACATAGTATTCTAAAATACGCAACCAAATTACCCAAGACTAGTGCTAATGGGAATTTGCCAACCCTGATGAAAGCTAAGAAGAAAACCATTAGTCTGTACCATAGCACTTCTAAGGAGCTCACAAATTGCATGTTAGCTTAACTCATGTTTACTAGCATTTTTGTTTTCCTTTGCAGCCATGTTTCTTCCTTTGGTGGGTTCCCACAGCTCAGGACTGAGGGACCACATGGCCCCACACATAATAAACACAGGAAGTGCTCTCTGCTACGTGAATGAGTGTGAGAATATTTCCCACAGACAGAGGGCTGGCCAGGTGTTCGAGGACATAATGTCCTACCTTCTTTTCATTCTTAAAGATGTCACCACTATTCTGTCACAGTCCTGTGTCCCTGGGACACAAAGAACATACAGCCATTCCCCCCTACTACACATGTGTATGCACACACACATACGTGCACACACACGGCTACTGGGGCACTGAATTTTCTTGATCAATTGAAGGGAAGAAGCAGGTGGACAGAGATGGGCCCCTGCATTCTCCATGCCCTTCTGGGAGAAGATATGGTTCACCAAGAGCCTAAGGTTCACCTAGAAACCTATTCAGTTTCTCTGCAGACTGGACAAGTCCTGCACATGCTTGTCAATACTCTGAGAACGTGATCACCTGTGATGTTGGCCGTTCAGTGAAAGATACCAGAAACCTGAGTGGCAGGGGACACCGGTGTTCTGTTGTCCTTCTGGGTTCCTGACCTCTCCAGACTGAGACCTACAACAGGCTCTGTGGAAAGGACATGCCCCCTCAGAATACACCTGTCTTCCATACTTTCTAAAGATACCATGTTATCAATTTGTCACCATCCAAAGTCGACCATTTATTAATAAAGTTTTGTATTGGTCCACCTCAGAGATCATGTTATAACCCAGAGGTGGTTGCCATAGGCTGGGCACCAGCTTCAGGTCCAAGGTCCATCCATTCATTTATTTATTCACTCAACAAGTATTTATTGAGTACCTATTATGTGCTAGGTACTGGAACTTCACCAACAGTTAAGAGACACTGTTCCATTCTCACAGAACTTGGTGGTTCAATCAGTTGTAGCCAGCATAGCAGAAGTCATTTTGATTGACACATGCCATGATGCACTGGGGGGAAAATTACCCATGGCCACTTTCCTCAAAGGAGATCATGACCAAGGCAGGGGTTTTGGGCTCATGAGCATCTCACCTGGACAGCCACGAGGAAGGCTCTCTGCTTTCCTCTCTACCTACTCTAGAAAACCAGGATGCTATGATGACCTAGGGAAGGTGGGTCTTTGGAGTCTCAAAGCCTTGGCCCCAAATCCCAGCTCCCCCCTTTCAATCCGCATGCCCTAGGACAAGCCACCTGGCTTCTTTAAATTTCATTTTCCTTGTCTGAGAAGTGGGGGGTGACAACCACAGCTCCTGAATCAGGTTGAGAACTGAAGGAATTAACAAAGGCACTAACAGATAGTAAGCTTCCATAAATGTCAGCTTTCATGTCTGCAGTCAAATGGGTGAGTACCCAGTCTTCACATATTCCTGGGTATGAGCCATAGAAGTACAGTGGGCAGTATCCAGAGAGCGAGGCAGGCTATGAGGTTGCAGGAGGCACAGGTAGGGCTCAGAATGTCCTATTGCTCTTTCTTGTAGCTGCTTGATGGCTCCTGGAGACAGCAACCCAAGGGGCCTTGTACTCTAATAGCTCTAATGGTAGAGAGCTGAAAATCCAGACCATAGGAGAAAATACAGAACAGCTCCCCGAAACTGCATTCAAGCAACCGCCCAAAGCCAATGTTTATATAGAAGTATACAGTGACCAGCAAGCAAGACCTTGGGGGCTGTGTTTTAACACAAGACCGCTGACTTAACAAACAGATATTTGTTAATATTTGGATTTTACTTCTGGTGTCAGAAATGAAAATATTTAGATTTGCATTTTATAGTGAAGGCACAAACAACTCATTTTTATCCTATGGAAACATACCACCCACATGAAAAGTCAAGACAGTTTCCAAATCATTTTGCTGTCTCAGTTTGTAGAGCAAACTCTTTCTGGAACACACCATAGCAGGCACGGGACAGGATGACCCCAATGCCTCTAGGTCATCGAAAGCCAAAAGCAAGGATGCCGTGTGTTTTGTTTCACTGGCGGACCTGTGGTCTGTGCAGAGGGGATCTGACCCTCTGCCCCACAGCTCTGGTCAGCTCCGTGCCAGGATCCTGGGCCCCTGATCTGGTTCAGCATCCCAGGACATTCACAGGGGACAGCCACCTCCCTCCCCTCTCCACCATTCACTGGTCTGAGCAAGCAGTGTCACAGTGTTCCCTAACAGGTGTCTGTGCCCACAGCACTTACCATGGCCATGACCAAAGCAGCCACATCCGTGAGGGGCCTCGGCAGAGAGGGGAAAAGCAAGAAGAGAGCTGAGTCTAGCCACAGATTTCAGAAGAAGAACCGGCTCTCCTTCTGCCCACTCTTGCCCTCCTACACTATTTTGGCAGTTGGCAAGCCCGAAAGCACAGTGTGTGAAGTTCAAATCTGGGTCTGCACTGTCAGCTCCAGCCTGGGAAGCCAAACGGCGAGAGCACGCTCTGAGATGCGGGCTGCTTTACAAAGCACCAGTCCAGGGTGCCTGGGCTCTGGGATAGATGAATGCTGACGGTCGTGTGGCCCAGAGTCTCGGGCAGGAGACAGGAGAGCTGGGGTGCTTGGGAGTCCCTCCCAGAGACCTGCCCTCAGAAAAGTCGGGCCAGGAGTTAAAGTCAGCACCCGACAGGGCTGCAGCAAGGGCCCTCCATCAGGGTGCCCCACGCCAGCCACAGAATACTGCAGTCCCCCTGGAGGGCAACTTCTCCCACATGGGCAGGTGGGCTCCTGACGCTCTTACACACATTCACTGGACAGTGGCTGAGTTTGTGCCACATGAGGCGGGGCAAGAGGAAACTGCTCAAATGCCTGACGTTTGATAGGCACATGCTTACAGACCTCGTAGTGATGGGATATTCTTCTGCATAAGCCAGTAAATGAACTTGGCGCACTAAATTGAATAGCTCTTATTATTCTGAGAAATCACTGTCTGTATTTGGTGACCACATTCCAGACACAGAGGCCAATTCTGGGCTGCTGATCCTGATAGCCTCAGATGTTCCTGAAAGCCCTTTCTTCCTTGGGCATGACTCAGGGCCCACCCCCTGAGTCGGTGGAGCCCTTCCCCTCCCCCTAAACAGAGAGGTCCCTCCTCCATTTATTGTCACACGTCAGCAGGTCTAAAACCCAACCGGTTCCCTCTCCATATTAAAACGGCCTCCTTGGCATGGTTTAGGAAGAAGTACCCTGGTAGTAAATCAGGTCTTTCACCACAGATACTAAATAATGAATGTTATTCAGTGTGAAAATGGCAGCAATTCTTCACCTGTCAGATTAAAAGGGCACAGAAAAGAGGGGTTTAAAAATAGCACCGACACTCAGGGTGTGATGGGGACAGCTGGGAGCCTGAGAGCCGCTGTCTGGCAGTCAGGGAGGCGGCAGGAGGGAGACAGCCGGGCACGGTCGGAGAAGTTCGGGAGCTCCTTGGGGCCCCAGGACTCCTCTGTGAGAACTGAAGGACTTTCTCCTTGGATGCCCTGGCCTTGGGACAAGGTCTTGCTGCCGGATTTCAACTGCAGCCCATTCTGATTCACTCCCACAATAAGTCAAAAACAGAGAGGGCTTCACTGCACACAGCGCGATGGAAGTCTCCGGATTTCAGCTTCCCACGAGCTCATTCGGAGACCCTCTGTAAATTGAGGGGCTGGAAGAGGGTCCTGGGTGGGCAGCATAATGGAAAGAGCACAGGGTCTGCGGTCAGAAGACCTGGAATTGAACCAGATCATACAATAACTTTCTGCACAGCTCCGGGGGTTGGAGGGAGTTGGGGAGGAGATGTTATCCTGGCCTCAGGGAGCCTCGGCTTTACTAAGTCCATTCGGAGGATGGGATTCCTCCCCGCACGGGGGGTTTCATGAGATATTCTACACGAACCACCTGTTTGAGGATCTCAATGAGTATAAGTTCTGTTCCGACTAGCTTTAGCACTCTGGCTGCAACGCTGTATGGCTGCCTGTGTTCTTCTAGCCTGTCTATCTGCCCAAAGGCTCTGTGTTGGTTTCCACCTTTACCATTTCTCTAGCTTAGACAATCACCAGCCCGTGAGGGTGGTGGCTGTTTCTCTTACCATCACAGTTACCCAGTGATTGGAATGGACCCCAGTGCCCAGGGATTGTTTACTTTATATTCAGTGATCTGCTCCTCCCTAAATAATCTTGTTTTTAAGAAAACAAAGGTACAGAGTCAGAAAAAAAAAAAAAGATTGATTCAGTCAGCGGTGAGGCTGCTGGTTGGCAGCTGGAGGGGCAGAAACAAAACTTCTACTTTAGCGGACCTGCATAGTTACTGCCTCACGACTTACTCACAATCCTGCTGTCCGTGCGTTCTCAGGCCCGCCCAAGCCCGCCATGCTTCAGGGAATCAGGGCTTCCTCAGTGGACCGGTGCTCCCTCATTTGTAGGTGCAGCTGAGTTGCACGGGAAGGACTGGGGCGGCTTCCAGAAAGCCCGACCCCCAACCTCTGACCCTCAAACCTTCACTAGCCAGTCTAGCCCTTCTTCCTACATCCTGCTTTCAGAGAGGAAAAGAAGGTGAACATCTGGTCGCATATAAATTACTATGTTGACAATATATCTGGTTATTTTGTTAATTAGAACACTTAAAAATTCTCAAGAGAAGGTGTGGTGAGATCCCAAATCCTCCGCTCAGACTGAGGCCCTGGAGTGGAATCAAGAACGGTTCTTAAACAGGCCCTGACTCTGGTCCCTGAAAGACTCTGGCTCCTCCACCCAAAGACTGCAGACCTGCTTCCAGCATGTCATTCTTTCTCCACCGCATTGGGTCCTTGCCAAGCCCTCTTAAGGGCCCTCTGTAAGTCAAGTGCAGGGGAAGAGTTCCTGAAAGCATCACCACCATCAGCTACCCAGCTGAGGGATGAAAAGATCAAAGGGCTGCCCATGCATAGCCTGGGTAAGAAGTTCCCATTCTAAGAAACACAACATTGTTGAGTTTCTGGAGGGAAGCCAGTGAGGAGGAAAGGTCTGAGCCTGTATTGAGCGGACATTGGCAAGTCCAAGGCAAAAACATTAACACCTCCTGATGAGGTCAGGAATTGTGACTTCTACAAATTCAACCACATTCACACCTGTTGTGTCTCAGAGTGTTGTTTCATTAAGGTGCGGGTCGAGCGGATGATCCCTCCCACTGCAGTATTCGCGCTGCACCTGCTCCCCTCCCCCGGCTCACGCAAGTGCAGTGGGGACATGTACCCCTGCTCTTAACCTCCATTGGGGTTTTCTGCCTCACTCCGGCAGCCTACTTGTGTCCAGGGCCAATGAATTTTCAGGGAAAAGCAATTTTTTCCTGGGGGCTACAAACACTTCCCTGTAACAGATGAGTTACAAACCCCACAGTGTCTGGAAAAAAAAATAAATAAAACAGTCACATTTCCATCTTCAATATTGTCCTGCCTGGGTGCCAGTGATTCGTTATCAACCACTGAGGACAGCCAGAGTCTGTCCATTATAAACTGGCTTAGTGATGACTAGCACATACAGGCACCGAGGGAAACTAAAAAATAAAAACAACAAAAACAAAACACACACACACACACACACGGAACCCATAACTAATGGACATGATTAAAAGGCAGAAGGTTTTCAAACAATCTCTCTCAATTCCTTTTAAAAATCAAAGCACAATCTGTTTACTTCACCCAGTGGTGTCTCTGTAACTTTTCAGTGTAGTAAACTGAATTTAGATGAAAAGAAAATACTAGATGTGTGCTTGGTGTCCTTTCTTGAGGAAACCGGTGACTTGTGATACATAGATGTATTCAGTGAATCTGTCAGGGCTGGGATGCTGAGACTTAATATTGTTAAAATGGCAATATCCTTCCAATTACTCTACCAATTCAAAATCCCAGCTGTCTTTTCTTGCAAAAATCGACAAACCAATCCTAAAACTTATATGGGCCCAAGTAGCCAAAATAATCATGGAAGAAATAGCCAAGTTGGGAGGACTGATAATTCCTGATTTCAAAACTTATTATAAAGCTGTAGTAATCAAGACAATGTTCTACTGGTGTAAGGACAGATACATAAATGGACTAGAATTGAGAATCCAGAAAAAAGCCCTTACATTTATGACCAGTTTATCTTTAACAAAGATACCAAGACATTTTATTGGGGAAAGAATAGTTTTTTCCCCCAAATAGTGTTAAAACACCTAGATACCCACATATAAAAGAATGACCTTGGACCGTTACCCCACACGATATGCAATAATGAACTCAAAAAGAGATCGTAGACCTAAATGTATAAGCTAGAACATAAAACCTTCACAAGAAGGTACAAAAGTAAGTCTTAATGACCCTGGGATTGGCAATGTTTTCTTAAATACAACGCCAAGAGCAAAAGCTACAGAAGTAGATAAATTGGACTTCATTGAACTAAAAACATTCATACTCCAAACAATACCATTAAGAATGTAAAAAAGGGGAAAGATGATGGAGCAAGCGTAAAGAAACATGATCCTTTTCATTCCAGAAAATCTGGGGGAAAAAAAAAAGAAATCTTATCAAGCCCTCAAAGCTACTTAAGCAAGGCAGGCACTTTTGGAAAAGAAGGAGAAATAGAAAGGAAAAGGGGTCAGGTTTAAATGACTGGACTGGTTCCTACATGGTTCCTGGAGGCAACAAGATGACAAGGTGCACCTGAGATGATTAAAAGTGCAGCTTTGTGTCTTGGAAATGCCAGATAAACATCCCTTGGCCTTTGTTTTTTGCATCCAAGGGATTAATGAGGTGAGTATTCTGGTGCAGGGGACCACTGCAAGGCTTCTCAAGAGGGTGGGCTCACCCGGCTCTCCAGATAAATGCATCAATCAGCTCATTTGACAACTGAACCAAACCCAAAATATCAGTAAGCATAATGTGTTGGAAACAGTTTGTTTTTTGTTTTTTGTTTTTTGTTTTTTTTTTTTTTTTTGCTTTTTGCAACTGTTATACAGTATCTTCAAAGAAGATTATTTTTCTGCCATGTCTTCAGAAGCTGCAGAGAGGTCAGGGAAAAGATGATGATGTCCATGGCAGACACATCCCATCACAGCCCAGCTCCAGGGGGAAGTTCCAGTGTGTTTTCCATACTGGCTGCCACTGCCATCTCTGAAATCAGCAAAGGACTCCTGCCATGGAGGAGGGTCCTGCTTTGTCACATCTTCCATCCTGGAACTTAATGTTGGTGAATGAATACTCAAGCATGAATACAAGACAGTAGGGGACCAAGCCTATGGGTATACTTGAATCTGGCCATTCCTAGAGCCATGTTTGGGAAAGAACTTGAAATACAATCAGAAAGGAAAAAAAAAATGACATCCCACAGTCTCAGAGACAGTAGCTGCAAATCACTTACCTGTTAATGGACTTGAACCCAGAATATGTAAAGAACTCTCACCACTCCATAACAAGAAGATGAATTTGTATCTTTGAAATCACATGCTGCTTTAAAAATGGACAAAGGATATGAACAGATATCTCTCCAAGGAAGATATATGAAGAAGGTCAATGGACACATGAAAAAAAACCCACATATTATTAATCACTAGGGAAATGCTAATCAAAACCACAGGGAGATACAAATTCCCAGTTAATAGATGGTTCTAATAAGAAAGAGAAAATAATAAGGATGTGGGGAGATTGAAACTTTCCTGCATCACTGATGGGAATGTAAAATGGTACAGCCACTTTGGAGAGCAGGAATTCCTCAAAAAATAAACATGAAATTGCCCTATGATATCATCTTGAGAACTTTTACTATATTAAATTATTTTTCTATTATATTTTAATAAGAATAATGCCTTGTTAATTTATTATGCATTTTCAGAGGTGATCATTTAAAAATATCATTTGCCAGTGTATTGTACATAATCTAAAAGTAATAAATGATTCAGGTGGTGATTGCTTTCTTCACTATTATTCCTCGAATTATTTAATGTAGCAGGCCAGCCCTGAGGCTTTTTTGGAGCCATGTCACAGAAATGTTCAGTCCTTCTCAGGTTCAGATCAATTGGTACGAATTGACAGAGACTGATAACTTGATAAAGAGTGTACTTTTTTACGTATTATCTTTCTGGAGGCTAAAACTTAGATCTCGAGTTTGAAGGATTTCCCTCAAATCCTTGATTTCATGTTTAAGATGAAAATTCTTTTCCTATTTCATGCAACCCTGGTGCTCACCCATCTCAGTGGCTTACCTCATTATTGCTGCTATTTCCATTACCTGGTCAGCATGGGCTCATAGTATCTTAGAGTGATGCTCATTAAATTTCATTATTATCCCAAGGTCATCCTTTTGGATTGCCATTAGAAACCCAAACATTTGCCTTAGTACTTGCTTATTTGAAGTCCCAAGGCCTACTGATGTCCCTCCAGGGATGTATGAAGTTCTTTGTGCTCCTGCTACCAGTCTCCATCCGATCTCGGCTGTGCCTTCACCAGTATCTTGAGTCTTCATTCAGTTCTTGAATTTCTTCCTAATATTTCTTCATTACTTCTGCTCCTCTTGAGAGCCTGGTTTGCTCATAGAGAGATTTTGCTGCTCTGTCATGGTCTCTTGATCTTCGAGCAAGAGTCATAGCATCAGTAAAGGTCTTCTCCAATGTACAACTCACTTTCTGGTCTCCATTATTTGCAGCTGACCTGATTTGTGGAAGGATGACATGATCTCCTTAACCCCCAAAGGTGCAGGAACAGCCAGCTTGAATCCTTTCAATGAGGGAAAAGTAAGATGCTAAGAGGAACCACGTCCAAGACTTATAGTGGGGTTGGCTACCTAACTCCCTTCCTGAATCCCGTCACTGTTCTTTTGTGTCCCCTCCCTTTAGCCTGGCATTCTTCTGCTCAGGAAGCAGATGCATGACATGTGCTCTCTCCCCATAGTTAGGGTGATTAATAATACCCCAATGAAACAATAAAATGAGATGATCGTCCCTAACCGAAAACAAGATGACTCCCCCCTGAAGCAGACCTGTCTCTCTTTTTTTAGCATGGGCCTGCTTCTCTATTGTGCATGAGAACTCATGAACACATCCCCACTATTCTGGTCAGCTTAGAAATCTTGCGGGCGCTGAGGGAATGCATATTCGTGGAGTATCCCAACCATACAATGTCCCAAAGGCAAAACTCCTAGGCAACCCTCTGTCTTTAGAGCTTCCTTCTCAGACCACGAGGGCCTTGAGCAAAGGTGAACTAGGATGCCAGCTGCCCATGTCCCCCAGCCTCAGGTGGAAGGCTCTGCAGGGCTTTCAGCATTTCCGACAGTGTTTCAGATATGAGGCTGCCTTGGGCTGTGGAGTGTAAAATGCTTCTTGACAGGCTGAAGCTCTGCATGCAGGCACCGGCATGAGTTTTGTGATATGTGAGGACATAACTAATGGGACATCCTTTGCACTCGCTCTAGATAGACACTTAGATTGGAGCACTAGGAATTGATTTTCCTCCCTCCAGCTTCCATTAAACTGTGAATATTCTTCACAGCAGATGCTGATAGGGCTTAGAGAGCTCTTAAGAAAACCAAATACATTAAACCTATATCCCTGTCCCTAAATCAGCATATCTCAATATGGGGCCACAGATCATCTTTGTCACGTAGTCACCTGGGGAGTTTGTTAGTTTGTTAGACACAGCTTTTCTAGGTTCCATCTAAAAACATTAGTGCCAGGGTGCCTGGATGGCTCAGTTGGTTAAGCGTCTGGGTTCAGTTCAGGTCATGATCCTGGGGTCCTAGGATTGATCCCCACATCAGGCTCCCTTCTCAGCGGGGTTCTGCTTCTCACTCTCCCTCTGCCCACCCCCCACTTGTGCATGCATATGTGCTCACTTGCTCTCTCTCTCTATCAAATAAATAAAATCTTAAAACAAAACAAAACCTTAGTGCTTTCTGAACTTTGGGCCCAGAGGTGGGGGGGTTGCATTTCAAACAAACTTATTTTGCACATGATTTTAGGAACTGTATGAGATTAGTTGAAGGCTGGTCCCACAATTTTAAACCCTGGGGCATCCAACTGTTCCTCTCTTTCCAAGGATACATCATGAAAAAGACAAATGGATACAAATCTCATCATAATGAAGGAATAAACTAGGTGACTCTTCCATTTTTTTTTTCCACCACAGGGCTGCTTTAAGATATTTGTGGGGCATTTTAGTAGGATTTTGTTTTAGGAAATCTAATTTCTGTTTTAAAAACCCACAGACGGGTCGTTCACGTTACCTCTTCCTTGCACAGCCCTGTTCACTTCCATCTCTCACCCCAGGCCCTGTCTGTGACATGCGCAATTACCTTCCCTCTCTAAGCCAGCAGTTTTCTCATCTGTGGCTGCACATCAGAGTCACAATAGGAGCTTTTAAAAATACCAATACCCAGCTCTCAACCCAGACTGATTGCATCTGAATTTCTGTGGGTACCAACTATGAGTATTTTTAAAGCTGCTCAAGCAATTCCAGTGGACAAGCAAAGTTGAAACCATAGTTCTGGGGGAACAGTGAACTCACTTCTCATAGATTCCAAGCCCACCCCAATTTGGGTCTGTGGTCCTGCCTCCACATTCTTCCCTGTCTGTGGGAATGCACTCTCCCATGATTCCGTCCATCTCCTGGGCTCCATCACTCCAAGAAAAGAATAACGGTGTCCCCAGGCACCCTTCCAGACCCTCCACTACCGGTAAAGTTGCACCATTAGGCTCCTTGCTAAGATCTGCCTGTTTCATTGCCCAGGTTTCCAGTTTGCTACCTAAGGCTGCCTTCTCTCTTTTGCTCAGCCTTGCCTCCTGCCCTGATACAACCAAACCGCACAGCTTCCCCATTAGAGTCTGACTTTAGGCCCACCAATTCAGGAACACATGCTCATCTTCATTAACCACTGAGGTCAGCTCACCTCCCTGGCCAATGCCTGAAATGTTGATGGTGCTATGGACAAGAAAAGAGAGAAGCAAGATAATTTATTTTAAGCCTCAGGCTCCTAATCTGCAAAGTAAGAAAAATAATAAACAATTCCTAGGCTCTGAGAGCCAATGGATGAGACTGCCTGCCTTTAAGGTGACCTTGAATGCCTTCTGGGTCTATCTGTGGGCCAAGGGCAAGTCTAGAGCATCCTGAGGAATAAGAAAGATTGTGTCAGAGGTTGGTACTTAGGGCATCTTATTCTAGAACCATGCCCTGGGCCCCCAGGTTACCTTCCAGTTTACTTGGAGCCTGGACCCTACATCTGCTGTGTCAGGGAGCCCAAGCAACATGCTGCTATGTTTCACTGGCTGGCTCTAAGCTGGGGGTGGGGGGCAGCAGTATTGAGGAGAGGCAGGGCCAGACCAGGCCTGGAGCACAGGACATATTTGGCAAAAATATGCTATTATTCTGTCCACAAGGTCAAGACCAGTCCCCTTGGGGTACTTGTCCCATCCCCCAGCATCCACAGCCCCATCTACATGACTGGCTACATCATTGTCCCCATCCTGGCAGGACTTCTTGGTTGCTCTCTGCATCTCCTTGCAGACTCTGCTGCTCGCACAGTCCTCCAGGAGCCACACTAGCTCCTGTGCAAATAGTAAAACCACCCAGCAGGACAGATGTGAGTGTTAAATAGTCAACACATGGAAAAGGACTTCTCATTCCAACAAACCGTGGTACCAGTGCTAGGGGTATGGTTGCCAAGGAGAAAACCACATTCTTCCACTGAGTGTCACTCTGGGCAGCTGTAGAACTCTTCCAGGACTAGGGCTTCTCCCTCTCTGGCCATCTTCATAGTCAGACGTTCCTGGGTGTGACTCCCAGCTCTAAGCTCTCTGTGTGACCTTGGCCATGCATCGCATGTTTCTTGAGAACCCACTTCTCCATTTGAAATATGAGAATAGTTCGGCGTTTTGGTAAATATTTCAACTATCATAATGATTCAAGATTAGAAGTAACATCACGTATGTGTGAAACATCTGGGTTATCACACACACTGACTAAATCATGGCCTTTACTATTAATATTACTGTGACTGAGAGCCAGGAAGTGTGGGATCTCATTTTGGGGGAACGATTTTTAGAAGGGGACTTCATTGGTGTTCTCAGTGGACCCCTTAAGGGCTGATTTTCCCTTCCCTCCACCTCACCTGAGCCTTCTGCTCTATGCCCACTTCTGCACACCAATTGCCCGAAAGCTCTTGCAAACACAATGCCTAGTGTCATGTTCTGGTCCTCCTTTTTATAGGTGGGAAAATGGGTCCCCTCTGCACAGAGCCAAAACCCACATTCAGAACTTCTGGCTCCAGACTCGAGGCCCATTCCTCTGCCCGCCTAGCTCTCTCTGCAAGAGTTACATTTGGTAGCAGTTTTTGTGTTTTGTTTTGCTTTTATAAAATCATGATTATTGCTTCTTCTATCTATAGCATCATAGAGGATAACACAATGAAATGAGGAATGAGAAGCTGCCAAATCCTGATTCAGAGATGGGCTTGGTGGTTTCCTTATGTTGGTTCCTTTCTGTTTCACTGAAGGCCTGTGTCTCCTGCCAAGGGACAGCCTGGAATGGATCCAGACTTGGCCTTGATCCCAGGTCTCCTATTCTTAGTGTTCTCGATATCCAGGGTAATGGGTTTCTGTTTCCCAGGCCGAGTGGCCTCCTGGACGTCTGGACATTAGCCCTTTATTTGGAGCTGGGATTTGATGTTTTCTCTCAGCCCATCATGTCTCAGCATTCGTCTCATTGACTCGTGCCCCATTCATCTGGTCTGTTCTTATTAACTGCCCACTCCTGCCATCCCACCTGGCACTCTTTGACTCACTGGGTGGTGGGAAATGGTACAGAGTAGTGGAGAAGAGGACCTAAGGTTAAATTTGAAGACCCCTAAAAACTGGGAAACCCACTACCACCATCACAGAGTCAATGTTCAGTGGTGGCCCTTGTGGACATAGTAGAGGCACATCCAAACTAAGGCAATCCAAAGAATGAAAGGACAGCAAGAAGATACAGGGTACTCATCACAGTGTGCATACCCATGTTTATGAGATAATTTGGAGAGTGCATCTGCTTCCATTTGAGGAGATAAGACACATTTATTTGAAATTCAGTCTAATTTTATGTATAATGTATACCAATAATACATATTTATGTATAAGTATACATACTTACATGAAGTTACAGAGTATAAACCAGAGGAGTTTCAAGATGGGTATGAGACTTTACCCTGCTTTCCCATTAAATTAGCCTGCCACAGTTCTATGGATGTGGGCAGAAGACTCTAGTGGCTCAGACAAAGGACTTAATTACTCATGGCACATAAAGAAGCATGTTCCCCTGTACCACTCCCCCAAGTTCATGAGGCACAGTGGAGCAGTCCAATGGGCAGTGAACACACAGTGGGTCTCTGTCACTATGCTTAGTTAGGAAACCCTCACTCCTATAAAAGACTCCTGGCAAATCCACCCAAACTTTGCCTGGATGGAGATATTATCTTTATTATTTTGGTCAGGCAAAATGTGCTTTGTGTCCAGAGGGGGTCACTTTTTCTACATTTCAAAGTTGTTTACTACACAAACGTCCTTGAAAACTCGTCCAAAACAAAGGCTATCATTGCCTCTGCTAATGAGATACACAAAAAAGCAAAAGTACCATGGAAAATTGTCTCCAAAAAGGTATAAAAATCTATAAATGAGAAGTTGCAAAGTGAGGAAGACTGCATTCTATCCAACTAAAAAGATAAGGGGTATTTCCAGTTGATTAAGGACACAAACTGATTTCCCCCCCCCCAGAATTTCCCTTATCTGATTCTACTTAACAATACGCCAGTGATCTGCATAGAGAGATTTCTTGAACATATGCCTGGGAGGAAAGACCATCCAAAGGATGTTGGGTGCAAGGGGACAATCAATCTGGCAGGTGTAATTTTCTTGAAAGTGATCTAAAAGGCAGCTGATTCAGTGCAGGGGATGGAGAGCTGGCTAGGAAACTTAGTGGGGCAGAGACCATGAAGGGGTCTCCTTCAGAGTTGCTTACCGAGGAAGAGAGGGATTGGATATGAGTGTTTTTGCAGGGGTGGGAACTTTGTTCCTTCTGCTTTGTGGGAAGTCTGTATCAGTGATGACAATGATCATGAACCTGGTTCTTAGTGATCTGAACCCATAGAGAGTTGTGAAATCCCAAGGAGAAAACAATCTGAAAGTCTTGCTTCTTTTGGCTTTGGGAAGCATTCTGTGACTCAGAGAACTCTTCCTTCTCCATAAGGAGGAAGGAGACCAACAGAGCAGCACGTTCCCTTCAAGTTCACAAGATTGTGTTCTTCTTTGGTCTGTGTACCCAGCATGGTGCCAAGATGTGCAAGATGCCACAGGATAAAAATGGTGCACATCTCTGGGGAGTCAACTTTCCATTCATTCATCCATTCGTTCATTCAATAGTAAATTTGTTCATTTGTTGAATCATCAATTTACTCAATTTGCCATATACTAAGTATTTTCAACCCATAGGTAATTTAAATTATAGTTTTATAGTAAATTAACATAAGGGTTTTTTTTTTTAAAGATTTTATTTATTTATTTGACAGAGAGAAATCACAAGTAGATGAAGAGGCAGGCAGAGAGAGAGGAAGGGAAGCAGGCTCCCTGCTGAGCAGAGAGCCCTATGCGGGACTCGATCCCAGGACCCTGAGATCATGACCTGAGCCGAAGGCAGCGGCTTAACCCACTGAGCCACCCAGGCGCCCCAACATAAGGGTTTTGAAGTCAACTGAAAATTTCATGTTAAATTTTTAAAATATGACTACAGACATTAAAAACATTTCCCACTAGTTCTTTCCTTGATTCATTTACTCGACAAAATGTTACCAAGGAACAACCATGCACCACGCATGGTTCTAGGTGTACAAATAAATGAATATGATAATTTTAGGAAAAGATAAGTGTTGTAAAGGAACTAAAACTGAACAAAGTATACATAGTGACTAGAGAGACGGATGGCTAAATTAGATGGATGGTCAGGAAGAAGACGACATTTGAGCTGAGATCTGGATGACAACAAGAAGCAACAAGATGTGAGATGACCTATGGGTGATGTTCCAGGCAGAGAACACAGGAAATGCAAAGGTCCTGAGGTTTAAAGAGCTCAAAAGGTAGGATGGAGGCCAATGTGTCTGGAGAGTGGTGAGCAAGGAAGTAAAAGGCAAGGAATGGCAGCAGAGAGAGAAAGAGACCAGCTTCTATGGCCTTTTTAAAAAGCCATGGTGAAGAGTGCCCAGGATTAGAAGAAGCCCTGGGAGAGCGTTCAACAGTGGGACAATTTGATCTAATTTTTGCTTTAAATAGCAACCTTGGGCAAAAGTGAAGGTGGGAAATGTATTGGAAGACTGATCTTCGTTTATTTGCACTTCTCCCCTGAGTGAGCAGCCCGGGCTTATGTAAATATGGGGCACAAGTGGGAGAACACCCCCAGATGCATCTGGAATACATGGGGCAAAGACATCCTGAAGTACATGAAAATATATGATTGAATCTTCAAAGTGCACCATCAACGTGCAGACCATCAAGTAGACATCAACATGTCTGCAGCAGCTCGAAGCCAAGAACTGGCTTTATAAAAAGAAAAAAGACAAGACTTACCCATCCTTCTGCAAAGTCCTCCTCTCCCTGTCATCCCCAAATTCAGAACATCTGACAGGAAGCAACATTCTCACTACACATGTACTTGTCCACTGGAATCCACCTGCCGAGCAACATGGCAATTTGGAAGTAAGGGTTTGCAAAGAGAAGGAGAAACTTGCCAGCCACATCACTGCCAAATAACATTTATTAAAACCTACTGAGTGCACAGTATATAAGGAGATATAAGAGCTTGGCCCTGTGCTTCTGGAACTCATGTCTGGATGGAGAGACAGGACAGAGGCATCTGCAATACATGTCACAGCCTTCAATCCTCCGAGCAATGGAAACTGAGTTTAGCCCTCTTTATGGGGTAACCAGACAGGTGCAGTGCAGCTGAGGGTCAGGTTCAGGGTCAGGAACTGAGCCAAGTCCTTGGCTAGAGGAGCTGCCAGAGCCTGGCTGTCCCAAGAACACTGATCTCCACAAAAGCATTAGAGAAGACCCAGAGAAACCTCCCAAGAGGGATGGCCCTGATGAGGAAGGTTCCATCACCTCCTCCATGGCTGCTCAAGCCACGGCTCATAAGCCTACCAGGCCAGCCAAGCCAGGTCAATACACAGGCCCAGCCTCCATCTGTGTCAACCACAGAACAATCCCATGCATTGTTCTCTCCCTAATTTGTTTCTCATTGTTCTCTCCCTAATGAGTCCCTTCACGCTTGTTAAAGGGCCTAAATTATTATTTTACTTTTTCAGGGAAATTGCACACAATTTAGTGAGTACTCCATAGCATGCTCAGCATCCCTTACAATCTTCCTGGGCAGGAGACTGAATCACGCCAAGTTTCTGGGTCTGAAACACAGCCATCTCTCAGCTGAGTCTGCAGCAAAGGATAGAGCAGCCACCTGGCCCTCTCGAGCTCTCAACTGCTTGGTCACTGAATTAGTCATGATCCGTGGTTGCAAACAATAAAAACGCACCCTGGTTAGTTTCTACACAACAGGAATGGATTGAAAGCATATCAAATAACTACAAAATCAAAAGGAAATCTCAGAAAGAGGCTAGAACCAAGGGGCCAGGGGGCAGGTGGCTACAAGTACACCGGAACTCATGCAGTGGGACAAACCTGGCAGGCATGCCATACCTCCTGCTGCTGGATCAGAACCAACCACCAACACTGGCATGAGGTCGGTGGGCTTTCCTACACGTCTACCTTACTCACTCCAGATGTTAAGTCCCAGTGGGAACATCTGGTTGACCAAGAGAGGGGTCATGTGTTTGTGCAGAGAGAATAGCCCAAGCTCTGACTCCTGTGCCGCAGACATAAGATGGGCTTTGACACACCAGGCTGCAGTCAAGTTAACAAATGTCCACTAAAGCCACTGAATGCTGTGTGATATTAGGCAAAACATTTGAGCTGCTCCATGCTTCAATTTGGTCCTTGGTGAGGATAATTTGAATTGAAATAACAACAAGTTTTGAAAATATAAACCAGTAAGAAGCAATCTGAGTGTAATATTAGAAGAAATTAGGGTGGGCCTAAGTGACTTGAAATAGCTCAGGCAAAAAGGCCTATTGATGCTGTTGGCTAGAGGGATTTCCCATCAATCCAAGATGGACAACAGCCTCCTCCACAACCAGGCCATAGAAACTGAGCCCCAAGAGGTCCAGACACAAAGTGGAGTATTCAACCATGTATCTTTAAATCACTGTAATCAAAAGCTCAAGGAATTATATGCCTGGGTGGCTCAGTAGGTTAAAGCCTCTGCCTTCAGCTCAGGTCATGATCTCAAGGTCCTGGGATTGAGTCCCACATCGGGCTCTCTGCTCAGCAGGGAGCCTGCTTCCTCCTCTCTCTCTGCCTGCCTCTCTGCCTATGTGTGATCTCTGTCTGTCAAATAAATAAATAAATAAATCTTTAAAAGAAATAAATACTAAGATGGTGAAGTTTAGCAGTAAACTGCAAAGTATATAAAAAAAAAAAGGATGGCTACTATACTATAATTAAAAATTCAATGGCTAGGTTTAGAGAGAATTAGTGAGGAATATCAGAATAACTTATCCAGGCCAAAGCATGGAGAAAAAAGAGATAGGAACACTGAAAAGAGCATAAGAAATATATATTAGTCAAGTAAAACAAGATTTAAAATATGTATAATGGATTAACAAGGCAAGAAACAACAAATATTGGAGAGGATGTGGAGAAAGGGTAGCCTTTTACACTGTTGGCAGGAATGCAAGCTGATGCAGCCACTTTGGAAAAGAGTGTGGAGATTCCTCAAAAAATTAAAAATAGAGCTACCCTATGACCCAGAAATTGCACTACTGGGTATTTACCCTGAAGATACAGATGTAGTGAAAGGAAGGGTCATATGTACTCCAGTGTTCACAGCCAAACTGTGGAAAAAGCCAAAATGTCCTTAAACAAACTAATGGATAAAGAAGATGTGGTCCATTTACACAATGGAATATTACTCAGCCATCAGAAAGGATGAATACCCAATTTTTTGCATCAACATGGATGGGACTGGAGGAGATTATGCTGAGTGAAGTGAGTCAACCAGAGAAAGTCAATTATCATATGGTTTCACTTACTTGTGGAACCTAAGGAATAGCATGGAGGACATTATGACAAGGAAAGGAAAAGTGAAGGGGGGAATTGGAGGGGAAGACAAGCCACGAGAGACTGCGGACTCCGAGAAACAAACTGAGGGTTTTACCAGAGCGGTGGGGGGGCAGAGGTGTTGGGTGAGCCAGGTGATGGGTATTAAGGAGGGCAGGTACTGCATGGAGCACCGGTGTTATATGAAAACAATGAATCATGGAACACTGCAACAAAAACTAATGATGTATTGTATGGTGATTAACATAAGACAATAAAAAAAATTTTTTAATAAAATAAAATATGTGTGATGGAATTCTAGATGGAGAAAGGAGAAATAATGAAGAAGCAATATTTAAAGAGATACTTAAAACTGATTGGAGACATAGAGCTACAGACTCAAGAAGAGGAACCCCAAACATATATGATAATATAGTAAAAGTGCTATAATAATCAAAGACAAAGAGAAAAAGTTCTGAGAAACTGGGGGGGGGGATGTCACCCTCACAACACCAAAAATAAGGCTGACCACTAACTTCCATCAGAAACACTAGAACCCCAAAGACACAGAATCATATCTTGAAAACACTGAAAGAAAACAGCTGAAACCTAGCATCCTTCAATGGACATCAAAAATATTCTTCAAAATTTAAGGTAAACTCATAATATTTCCAGACACCAAAACCTGAGAAAATGTGTTTCCAGCACACACCAACCAAATAATATTCTTTAGACAGAAATAAAATGATCACAGGTGGAAGCATGAAAACATAAGAAGGAATGAAGCGCCCTGGAAAGTGTACATATAATAATAGATAAATCTAAGGTCATGTTGTCCACACCCTCGCCATTCCCATGCTTTCTAAATATGCCTGGAAAGAAGGAAAAAGGAAAAGAGCATACCAGCATCTCCCAGACAGGGTGGCTGTAGGAATTAGAGGCAATGAATAAAACATGTCTCTCCCACTACCTAAAATGGGGTCATTAATTATTGGTTATTAATAACTGTTTCTCAATCCATTTTCCAATCCTTTCCCTGGTGGGCCGAGTACAGCAAGAAAAGGAGACTGCACACTTAGAGGTTTTTAGAATGTTCACAAATAGATTGAGAGGGCAGGCTGTAGCTGTATCCTGGTGTGTGTTCGCTTTTCGAGGAGAAATATCCTGAAACCTTGGTCTCCTGCCTGCAGGGGTATGGGCGACATTTACAGGTGGCTTTGGGGCACCCTCTCGTGGTGGCCTGTGGTAACTGTTCCCCACTCAGCGGCTGAGTCTTGAGTTGAAAATGAATTTATTTAAGATGTTCAAGGATATCATCTTCCAGATTTGGTGGTGAAGCTCTGGGGTTTGTTGGGCCTCTTTCTCAAGAAACATGGGTGGCCTGCCAGCCTCTTTCTGACCACATCTTGTAAAACAATTCAGAGCAGCACAACGTTGAGGAGGAATGCCACAGCATTGCTGATCTGGGGACCTTACAGGGGTTTCTAATGAAATTACTTTTTTTCTTTCTTTCTTTCTTTTTTCTTTTTCTTTTTCTTTTTTTTTTTTTTTTTTTTTTTTTTTTTTTTGCAAATACAGAGGTGATGGAAGCTGCTGGCCACTTTCTAGAACCTTTGTCATTGACTCAGGGCAATGTCTTCATCCTCATGATAGCCAGCCATCATACCCAAGACACTGGAGGATATAGGATGCCCTCATAGGCTGTTAGGAGCTGTTAGGCAATGAGGTGACATCAGGGGGTGGGCTATGTTCCTAAGAATAATAACAAGAGCAGTCATGAATGGGCCTTTAATATGGGACTAACTCCGTATTCAGCACTTGACCTGAATTTTCTCCCTTACTCCTCACAACAGCTATATCCCAAAGGTACCATTATTAAGCCCACTTAACAGATGAACATGCTGAGGCAGGAAGAACTTCAGTCACTTGCACAAGGCCGCATGATTTTAGGTGGCACAGTGGCACCTGTGTCTGGGTCACCCTGGGCAAGTACATACTTGTAATCACTGTGTTTCTTTTAACCGATATTTCTTCTCCTCAGCCTTATATTTCCTATTTAAAGAATCCCTAAAGAAAGAAAATGTCCATCTTTCAAGTTTCCATGCCAGCAGATCATAAAGTCATGGCCAGCGGTGGTGGTTGGGAACCAGCCTGTGAGGTCAGGATGTCTAGGGTTGGATACTGGTTGTGTGGCTTGGGGAAGTTGGAAACCTGCACTTGTGTATGTACAAAAAGGAATTGACCACAGCTCCCTCAAAGGACTGATGTGAGGATTGCATGAATTACCATATCAGGTTCACAGTCAAAGGTCAATAAACAATGTTCATTTTCTTGTCCTTGAAGCCAATGCCAAAAACAAAACAAAACAAAAGGCAAGTCTGAGTTAAGAGTCAAACAATGAAATGCGTACATGTGGATAGCTTCCTTCTTAAAGACAGATTCCATCTAGTTCAGAGAGGAGCTGAAATCTCAGTGGTCCAGTCTTAGCGGGCACAACAAGAAGCTTGAGCCCTGGACCCGGGGGCAGTGGCAAGCTGCAAAGGTCCTGACTTAAATGAGTTAATGCAAGCATAAATCAGACTTTAACACAGGGCGATCCTCAATAAAAGGGGCCACTATTATGATACTGGGTCCGAAGTGTGTTCTAGCCAGGACGGTGACCATTGGGAGATAAATATGTCATATATTTGTCCACATCAGGGCCTTGGAGCAGTAGAAGCTCTCAGGATTGACACATATAGTTGTGCAGTCTGTGCACTGCACAATGGTACCAGTCTAGGGGGAATGTGGGGGCTAACAATGGACACGTGCCTGATTCCACACCAGGCTCCTTGGCAGGAGTCTGCATCCAACCTGGAGGAAGGGGCTTTAATAAGTGGGAAAATACTTTGCTTAAATGATCAGTGAGGAGGAAGGAAAGCTGCCATTGGTTGCGGGGGGGGGGGGGGGGTTGGTCGTGCACCGAATACCAGAAGGAAGGAAGGATGGATGAACAGAAGGAAAGGAGAGGGAGGGTTGCGCAGGACACTCCTGCCCGGAAATGCCACCCCCAGCCCTCCATGGCTGACTCATTCAATCCATAGCTCCCAGGCCCTCATATTACAAAACAGGCCAGGGTGTTCCCTGAAGCCTAAGGGGGATAGTCAGGTCAGGGCACAGGAGCAGAGGAATTGGAGTTTCTCTGAAGAGAGAAGCTTCTGGGTTTGGGGCCAGGAGCAGGGCATGCAGCCCAGTTTGCGGGTGGTTCTCACTTCCCATGGCAGTGCCGGTTTGTCTAAGATTGGGACCATGGCTCTGACCTCTTCAGTGCTCAGAGAAAAGCTGAGATGGACTGGAAGAACGCCATCCAGAGGCTGTGGACATGCAGGAGTGTGGGGTGAGGGGCCAGCCACGCTGGTACCCGACAGTGTGCAGGGTGTGGCACATTCCTGTCACAGACATCTCAGCCTCTGGTTTTAGGAGAGGTCACTTAGCAACCAGAGATGCTCCCTCAGGTTCTTTATATGGGGCTTTGCACCTGCCACAACAGGTCTGACCAGGTCTCCTTTAGGAGGAACCTCTCCCAGCAGCTCTCCACCCTAATAAGAGTCCAAGAAAATGGCCACAGCTTTTAGGGGGCCCAGAGCCCTGCAGTGACCCAGACAGATGACCTATCAGCTGGCCCTGGGGTTGACATCAGGGAAATCTAATCTGAATCAGCCCCAGTGTTAGCAGCTCTCCCTGGGCCCCCTCCTGCTCTGGCCAAGTCCGCTCACCCTGCTGGCTCCTGTTCTTTTCAAGGAGGGTGCCAGGTGGACCTCGAGCTGTTTGAGGGTGGTTTCGAACTCAGAAAACAGCTGGAGGAGCAAAGTGGTGGAGGAGTAGGAGACCTAGATATCATGGGGTCCCAGGAGCTCTAGCTAGATCGTTATCAAACCATTCTGAACACCTTCAAACTCAACAGGAGATAGAAGAGAAGAAGAGCAGGAAATCGGCCACTTTCTGGAAGGTGGGACGTGCGGAGAAGTGAATCTGAGGTGATCTATGGGCCGAGAGACCGCGGGGGGAGACCGGGTGGTTCCCGGCAAGCGGTAGAGCAGCGGAGCACAAAGTCAGAATGATTAGCGTCTGCTCCACTGAGGGATGGCACTCCAGAGGCTAAGTGGGTCTGGAGCCTTCACTGGAACAGCGTGGTCTCAGGTCCCGTGGGGTCACAGAAGGATCAGGGGTGTCTGAGTGCTGCAGAGCTCACAGGAATTAGAGCGGGGAAGCCGGCTACAGAGACGGAGCCGAGGAGTGAGCTCTCAGCTCGGGGTCCCCTTAAACTGTTTTCCATGACACAGTCAGGCCACTGATCTTCGAGTAGGGACCCCACAAGTGGCTGATCTGTGGAGACACACCTTCCTCCTCTGGGAGCCCACAGCAGGAATCTCCAGGCGGGGTTGTGTACCAGAGACAGAAATGCTCGGTCACAGGCCCGGTGAGTTCAGATAGGCGGCCGGAGGCCAAGGAGACAGGAGTGATTGAGTGCTTTTCTCCAAGGGCGGACTAAGGAGTGGGGCCCCGAGCTCTCGACTCCTCCGGGCCAGAGACCGGGAGGCCGCCGTTTTTATTCCCGTCCTCCGGAACTCTACAGAAAGCACTCAGGGAACAAAAGCTCCCAAGAGCAAACCGAGAAGATTACTCAGTCCGGCCCTTGGTAAGGGTGGTGCAATTCCATCTCAGACAAAGTCATTTGAGAGTCACTGCAACAAGTCCCTCCCCAAGAAGATCACCACACTTCACAAGGGCACCAGCCCATGCAGACATTGGTTTTCCCAGACTCCACCAGCCATACTGCCCTTGGAGTTCTCAATCCAGCCCAGCATTTCTGCTTTTTCTCCTGTTCTACCCCAAAGCTATTTGTTACTTGTGAACACTGTTCCTGAATTATCTGCCTCATTCTTGTTCAATCTCATCAAACGGCCTTGCAGTCCTCTGACCTTGGGAATATATAAGCATTTCCCCCTTGCTTCATTTCCTAGTCGCTCCTAACCTACTGTTACCTTTATTCCACCCCTAGCTCCATGAGAATGGGAACTGTTTTCATAAACAAGGGCCCTGGATCCCCAAACTCCCACTCTTTAGTCTCCATCTTTCTTCACTCCTCTCCACACTTGGTACTGTGGAGTCTTCCTGCCCTTTCAAAACTCTCTTCTTTTGATGCTATGCTCTTCCGAGTTCCCTCTTACCTCTTTCATTTCCCACTGCGGACCTGTTTCCTCCACCACCACTTTAGACATTGGTGAGGAAAACCTTGTTTCCAAATCCTTAAGCGCAGGAGGGCCTTTGGTAAGAAGAGATTGTAACATTGAGTATCAGTGAAACAAAGAAGGATGTCTTGGCCAAGAAAATGGGGATGGAGGGGCCGGCTTGGTTTTGGACCTTTGTCCTTTTGAGGGTTTTGAGCTCTAGTGTCCATCTCTCCTAACATTCTCGATAGAAATTTTGGTCTTGGTGTGTCACCTGCTTGGAAGCTCCCTAAGAATCTGAACTACACCAGAGGGAGGCCCAGAGCAGTGGAACCAAGAAGCAAGGACCATGGGAGCCATCGTCTTTAAGAGAGAGAGAGAAAAGATGCTGTTCAGCCCAGCTCACTAGGGTACGAAAGAAGCAGAGATAAAGGGCAAATTCTATGACCAGGAGGAGCAAATATTAGTCATTCAGCCAGATGACCCCAGTATACTCTCCCTACAAAATCTTGGCTTTGTAAGCAGATCCTAGAGACTTTTTTTTTTTTAATGAGTTGTGATGGGAACCTATTATGGTTGCAGATTTTTTAATTTTGTTTCTTTCACCTTTCGAGTACATTTCTGCTTTGCTCTTCTTTTAGTTTCTCTACTCTCTGCTCAGTTTCTTACATTCATTACTTTATGAACATAGCATTCATTGAGCATCATGTACTGCAGACACCGTCAAGCACAGAAGACAGAGTGGTGAAGAGTACCGGCCTGGTCCTTGCCTCTTTTCCTTCTCCCACCAAGGTTCACTCCTGAGTCCATGTGGCTGCATTGCTACCTGACACTCGCCCAGCCCACAATCACCCCATCATTACCCCCCCATGCCTAAAAAGCCCTTTGCACTTGCTCACTTAACAAATACAATTGACCCTTGAGCTGCATTGATCTACGTATATGCAGATTTTTTTCAATAAATATGGAACGGTACGTTATTGTATTTTCTCTTCCTAATGATTTTCTTATTAGCACTTTCTTTTCTCTAGCTTATTCTATCTTACAAATAGAATACATATAACATACAAAATAAGTGTTATTCAACTGTTTATGTTATTGTTAGGGCTTCCAGTCAAAAGTAGGTTATTAGTAGTTATGCTTGGGGAGAGTCAAACTTATACACAGATTTTTGACTACATGGGAGTCAGCATCCCTAACCTCCACATTTTTCAAGGGGCACCTCTGCCTAACAAGTGCCACTTGTGTGGAAAACCCTATATAGCATCTAGAGTACAGAAATGAACAAGATAGATGAGTTCTTATCTTTCAGGAGCCTCACATGCTAATGATGCTGAAGAACCCCAACACCAGCACCAAATACAGTTCATTCCATATTCAGATTAATTTGGAAAAGAGAATGAACAGATCTTCAGCTGAACCTGGTACAGCTTTTGGGGACTTGCGAAGGCAGAGGGAAGAGTGGTGTGTGTGTGTGTGTGTGTGTGTGTGTGTGTGTGTGTGTGTGTGTTAATTTCCTTTCTTGAGAACTTATCAAGTCACTAGCACTAGCCTGGTAGATGACAATATCTACAGACATAACGTTTGTGGTCTTCAAGAAGAGAATTGACAACATTTCATGAAGAATATTTTTGGTCAAAATAAAGGAATTTAGAATAGTGATAGAGGTATGTGTATTAACTGTTTCTGTCATACTCAGACTATTGATTAAAAGATTTATGTATACCAAGTAAGAAAAATCTTTTGCCATTGTGCCATGGACCAGTTCTTGATACTGTTCTGATCCACTCAATTCTCAAAGATGTCACATATCAGCAGGTGACATACTTTTTTTTTTTAATTTAAAGACCTTTTATTTGGATATTTAAATTTCCAACAAAGAAGGTAACTCCCATAGAAAGATATAAATATTAATTGTGAAAAATAAAGAGAATTGAACAGACATGGGAGCAGGTGACATACTTTAATGGGACAACAGGTAGGCCTCAAGAAAGATTACTGTGCCATTTCCATTCAACCTAGAAGTTCTAGCCAGGCAGTTTGGCAAGACAATAGAGGAAACATTGGAGAGGAAGAACTAAAACTGTCTAGCACAGATGACATGTCTTTTTTTTTTTTTTTTAAGTAATCTCTATACCCAGTGTGGGGCTCGAACTCACAACCCCAAGATCAAGAGTTGCATGCTTCACTAACTGAGCCAGTTAGGACACCCCAATGTTTTTTATGTTATTTCTAAAGATTTTATTTATTTGACAGAGAGATCACAAGCAGGCAGAGAGGCAGACAGAGAGAGAGAGGGAAGCAGGCTCCCCGCTAAGCAGAGACCCCGATGTGGGGCGCGATCCCAGGACCCTGAGTACATGACCTGAGCCGAAGGCAGAGGCTTAACCCACTGAGTCACCCAGGTGTCCCCCCAATGTTTTTTATATAGAAAATCCTATGGAATCAGCTAAAATCTTTTAGAGATAATAGGATAACTCAGCAAGGTTGTAGGATACAACACTGATATGCTAAAATCAATTGTATTTCTATATATTTGCAATGACCAATCCAAAAATGAAATGAAAAAACACAATACCACTTACAATAGTGTGGCAACCCGTTGCCGCCATTACAAGATGGCGCCGGAGAGCCTCGTAAACAAGTGGTTGGACGCGTGGCCTTAAGCTTATTCTGCCCAGCAACAAGGCTGACCTACCATAGTGAGCCACGTACCCCAGAATGAGACACGCCCCAGCTAGCTTGTATATATGTGCAGCCCTGGCTCTACCCAGGCGCTTCCTGCTTCCATCACCCTACAAACCTCAACCAAGTGCACTTCAATAAAGCGTGATAGAGAAGAATCCTGTGTCGGTGGTCTTCCTTCCTCGCAGGCGAGCGTTGGCGGGCCGCAGCTGGTGCCGAAACCCGGGATAGTTCGGCGGACACCGCGGGGAGCCTAGAAAGGATTCAGAACTCTACATGCGAAGTGGTCGGCGCCGGTAAGTATTCCCCGGTATGTTATTTTGGACACTTGAGCCTTGGGTAGCTGCTATAGCTATAATTGTCCTTGCAGTTGTAGCCTTGCTTTTTTGCTTTTGGATACGTGAGTGCAAATATCCAGACTTCGTGAGCCCCATACAGGCACATGCGTGCTTACGGGACGGAAAACACGTAGAGCATCTGAAAAAGGGCAGGCGTGCTTTAGCGGAACATCAGGACAGCCTTTCGGAATCAAGTAGTATAAAGGAAGGGGGAAACAAAAAACAAATGAAGAAATCAGAAAAGGGATATAAAAGAGGAAGTGAAAAACAAAAGGAAACAGATGATAAAAGTAAGCACAGAGGACATAAGGCAACCGCCCCCAGTGCACCCATCTACCCGAGTTTAGATGAGTTCTATGAGGAATTCGCCGCTCTCAGTGTAAAGCAAGAGAGGGACTCGGGAGATGACTCACTAACGGAGGACGAGGAGGAGGAGTTAGAGGAAGAGGCGGCTAGATATGAGGAGGAGCAATACGGACTGCCGCCTCCAGCAAGAGCTCCGCCTCCGCCTTATCCAGGCAAGCAGAACGGAGGGGCCCATAGGCTCTCTCGAAAAACGCTCAGATGCCTTGCCGAGTTCACCCCGCTGGACGCTGTTGCGTTCCCTGTCTTTGAAAACCAAAACCAGCAAAGATATCATGAGCCCATACCCTACAAACAGTTGAAGGACTTAGCAGAGGCCGCCCGTACTTGGGGGCCCAATGCATAGTATACGTTAATTTTACTGGATAGGATCACCACCGCAGCCCTGACACCAAATGATTGGTGGGAGATAGCTCGAGCGTGCCTAAACACAGGACAGTATCTAGACTATAGAGCAGTGGTTACAGAAGCCGCGCATAATCAGGCGCGAGTGAATGCTCGTACACCAAACACAGCACCCTGGACTGCTGATATGCTACTGGGGCAGGGACAGTGGGCTGATAACCAGACGGCCTTCCCAGTGCCTGTTTATCAGCAGATCGTAGAAATATTTAAAAGAGCATGGAGGATGATACCTAAACGGGGAGAGGTATCAGGAAACCTGACTAAGATAATCCAAGGACCGAATGAGCCTTTTTCAGATTTTGTGGCTAGAATGATAGAGGTAGCTGGAAAAATTTTTGGAGACGCTCAGGAGGCCATGCCTCTAGTGCAACAGCTTGTTTATGAGCAATGCACTAAGGATTGCCAGCGAGCAATCACACCATGGAAAGGAAAAGGTTTAGATGCGTGGCTAAAGGCCTGCAGAGAGATAGGAGGACCACTCACCAATGAAGGACTGGCCAGAGCTATGATAGCGGCTACTAAGCACGGGAGACGTGATGGCTGCTTCATTTGCGGACAGCCGGGACACGTAAAGAGAAACTGTCCTAACAAGGAAGGCTTCAGGGCAAAGGGACCAAATACCAAGCAGCCAGGGACATGCCCAAGATGCAAGAAGGGGAAACATTGGGCCAATGAGTGTAGATCCACAAAAGACATTAATGGACAACCTATAAATAACCCATATGTCCCGGAGTCAAAAAACATGCAGAGGGGCCCACGCCCTCAGGGCCCGAAAATATATGGGGCGTTTCAGGAGGGGATCCTTCAGCCGCCGAGAGCACCCGACGAGCCACGACAGGCTCCGCGGGGCTGGACCTCTGCGCCACCGCCGGACTGGTTTTAACCCCTCGTATGGGTATACAAGCGGTTCCTACTGACATGTCAGGACCTCTTCCTGTAGGCTCGGCTGGGCTGGTTTTAGGCCGATCATCCAGCACCATGAGGGGCTTATTGGTCCTCCCCGGGATCATTGACCCAGACTATCAGGGTACAATTAGGGTTATGTGTCACTCACCTTTTGGCATTGTCTCCATTGCCCCTGGGGACAGAATAGCCCAGCTGGTAGTTCTCTCATCCTTGCATGACCGCTTCCCCGCCCAAAATAAGGTCAGAGGAGATAAGGGCTTTGGATCCTCTGGAGTCGATATGGCCTACTTATCTTTGGAGCTAACAGGTCGCCCCATGTGTAGTTTGGAGATAGAAGGAAAGGCCTTCACCGGTCTAATAGATACGGGGGCCGACCGAAGCGTCATGAGCCAACGATTCTGGCCAAGGAATTGGCCGCTGCAAAAGGCCTCTCAAACATTACAGGGGCTAGGCTATCAAAACACACCTGAGATTAGTGCAAAAACTCTACATTGGAGGATGGAAGGGAACAAAGGGACTTTTCAGCCGTTCGTACTGGACCTTCCCATCAATCTCTGGGGAAGAGATGTCCAGAGTCAATTAAATCTAATTCTGACTAATGAGGGAACGTATTCCAAACAGAGCAAAGATTTGATGATGAAACAAGGCTATATGCCAGGCAAAGGCCTAGGTAAATACTTGCAGGGAGAATCAGAGCTAGTCAGTCCTAGCTTGAAAAATGATAGAAAGGGATTGGGTTTGAGCGCGCTAACCGCACGCTTAAAGAACTAATACAAAAACAAAAAGGGGGAATAGAGGCGGTTATGACCCCTCGAGATCGCCTATCCCTAGCAATCTTTACTATCAATTTTTAATTCTGGATGCCAATGGCAAAAGTGCGGCAGATAGACACGCAGAAGAGGCTGAGGCCATAAAGGAACGTGTAATGTGGAAAGATATCCTGGATAACAAATGGTATGGACCGGATCCCGTGATTAGGAGATCCAGGGGAGCTGTTTGTGTTTTTCCACAGGACCGCTCGGATCCGGTGTGGGTGCCATCACGACTGACGCGAAAGTTGGATGAAAGAACCGATGACAACACCAAAGAAGCAGACATGGACTCCAACCCTGGAGATGCTGATAGTGCTGATGATCTGCCTGACCAGAGTTGAGGGAGCTACCTTTTGGGCCGTTTCAAGAACATGGCCCATCCCCATGCCAGTCACAAACGCGACAAAAATATTACCCCATCTGTATGTTCCAGAATGTGTTTTTGATTTACCCTGTAAACAAATCAATAATAAGGTACAGCGTTATAACGCTACAAATTTCAACCTTCAAGGCACCTTGTGCTTTACCACTCTCGGAGTAGGAGTCATGGGCATGCTAATGTTTGCAGGACTACTGGTGGCTTTGTTCTTAATTCTGAGGGTAATGAGGGCTCGCAGAAGAGAGAAGGTGGCCATAGCGCGTACCTTTGCCGCTATAGAGGCTGGAACATCTCCCCAAGCTTGGCTCAGCATGTTAAATGAAACATAGGTTGTGCTCTTGCACTCGGAGGGCTTTGAGTAGCCCATTGCACCCGAATAGAGACAACCTTGCATTTTCCGCGGGTGGTTTGCACCTAGGAGTGCACAGGGTGAGCCACCCTGAAAGTCATGAGTGTCTGCATACGGGTACCTCCGTTTCTCTCCCGTCCCTAGGCAAAGGAGGACATGTTTACTAGGGGACACTCCTCTGATTTTAGCCATGACTGCAAAATAAAAGAAAAAGGGGGAGATGTGGCAACCCGTTGCCGCCATTACAAGATGGCACCGGAGAGCCTCGTAAACAAGTGGTTGGACGCGTGGCCTTAAGCTTATTCTGCCCAGCAACAAGGCTGACCTACCATAGTGAGCCACGTACCCCAGAATGAGACACGCCCCAGCTAGCTTGTATATATGTGCAGCCCTGGCTCTACCCAGGTGCTTCCTGCTTCCATCACCCTACAAACCTCAACCAAGTGCACTTCAATAAAGCGTGATAGAGAAGAATCCTGTGTCGGTGGTCTTCCTTCCTCGCGGGCGAGCGTTGGCGGGCCGCACAATAGCAACAAGAAGAATAAAATACTTAAAACTAAATTTAACCAAAAAGTGCAAAACTTATATTTTAAAAACCATGAAGCACTGCTGGAAAAAAAATTAAGATACAAATATATTGAAAAACATTCTATATTCACAGATCAGAAGACATAAAATATTGTTAAAATGGTAATACTCCCTAAAGTAATCTAGAGATTCAATAAAACCCCTATCAAAATCTCAGTTAGTGTCTTTGCAGATACTGATAAGATAATCCTAATATCTACAAGAAAATTCAGGCAACCCATTAAAGCTAAAACAATCTTGAAAAAGAAGAACAAGACAGTAGAACTCACACTTTTTTATTTCAAAACTTTCTACAAGGCTACAGTAATTAAGGTTGTGTAGTATTGGCATAGGAAGGATATATACATCAGTGGGGAAAAAAATGACAGTCCAGAAATAAACCCTCACAATTATAGTCAGTTGATTCTCATCAAGCGTATAAAACAATTCGACAGGGGAAAGAATAGTCTTTTCAACAAATATACTGGGACAATTGGATGTCCACACGTTAAAAGAATGAAGCTGGACTTTTACCCCATACTGAACATACAAAAATAACTCAAAAGGGGTCAAAGACCTAAATGAAAGAGATAAAGTCAGAGAGGTCAGCATCATGGTGGCATAAGATGTCCGTCCCTTTTGTCCCAACTTCAACAGCTAAAATTCAGCATCCATCCATAACCAAAAGCATCTCTGTGGGACTTGTGGGATCTAATACCACATGCCAAGGGTCTCAGAAGAGTCTCACCCACCTATGAATCAGGTAATAAGCAGACAGAACAGTACAGGCTATGGTACTGACAGTTGCCTGTAAACTGGCTTCAGTCCTCTTGGGCACATTCTGGGCATAACTAGGGAACACTGACTTGGGCAGATGTCCATGAACAAGAGATCCTTTGTAGAAGACCAGGTTTTACAGAGAATGCTTTCCAGCACTACACTGTGTAAAAAAGAGAAAAATATGTCTGGGCCCCTTGAAGTCAGTAAGAGGAACATTACCAGAGCTATAGGACACCAGAGATCTCTCCTGTGGAGAAAAGGGAAGAGCAGTGAGTGTCAGCATCCAGCTTCTTGGCTGTACAGGGTGCTGCTGAAGAAACCCATCTCTCTCCCATCTCTCTCTTCAAGATGGGCTGGTAGGGGGTGGGCGAGGGGGTAGGGAGGAGATTGGGAAAGTGGCAGATACAAATATCCAAGGGTGTTAAAGAAACACAATTCCTGCTAACTGCATTTTGGACTCCAACAGAAAGCCCACCCATGAGCTGCTGAGAAAACCTCACCCAAGGGTCTTCCCACCTGGCCCATGGACATCCCCAACATGCTAAGTGCCACACTCACACCTCTCCTGCCTCTGCAGGCAGCTTCTGGGGTCACTCCTGGGGGCAACAGTGAGAGTGAGGTGGAGTGGACCAGAACACGTGGAAAATAAGCCAGAATCTACAAGCTAAGAAGAAATTACCATCTTGAGCTGTAGTGCCACCTTCTGGGGGGGGGGGGGAGTGGTTTCCAACAGTCAGCCTGGTCTGTTATAAGAAAGAAGACACACAAGCTGAACAATTCAGCCACAAGAGGGAACAAGAGGCATAGAGCAGGTACATCCAAACAAAGTAAAAAAAACTCTCTAGACACAAATAGGACCAATGAAAAGTATCTCCCACCTGAAGCAGCTAGTAAAGATTGGAGGAGGAGACTTACTTTAAATGCAAAAATAGCAACGCAAAACCCCAAGGAACCTGAGGAATCAAGAAAACATGACTCCACCAAAAGATCATCCCTCAGACATCAAATACCAAGACATTGTGACCTGTGATTTATCCAATAAGAAATTCAAGATAGCTGTTCTGAAGAAACTCAGTGAGTTACAAGAATACAGAGAAAGACAATTCAACAAAGTCAGGAAAACAATACATGAACAAAATGAGAAATTTAACAAAGAGATAGAAATCACACACACAAAAAGAATCAAACAGGAATTCTGGAGCTGAAGAATTGAATAAATGAAATAAAAAATGCAACAGAGAGCATTAACATCAGAATGAACCAAATAGAAGATTTAATCAGTGAGTCAGAGGATAGGAACTTTGAAATAACCCAGTAGGAGGAGAGAGAACAAGGGAGAAAAATGAAAAGAAGTGAAAAAAAAAATCCTAAGTGTTCTACAGGACACCATCAAAAAGAATGAATACCAGAATTATTAATGTTCAGAGGAGGAAAAATATTAATTTTGGGAAATAATAGCTGAGAACTTTCTAGTTCATGAATCTAATAGACCATCCCATTATTTCAATTCAAAACAGTCTTCTCCAAGGCACATTATAATGAAACTATCAAAAATGAAAGACAGAGAGAGAATCCTAAGAGCAGCAAGAGAGAGAAAAAAAGATTTTAATCTACAAAGAAACCCACATTAAGCGGTCAGATTTCTTAGTAGAAACCTTACAGTCCAGGAGAAACTGGAATGATATAATCGAAGTGCTGAAAAAAACAATGCCAGCCAAAAATACTCCATCTGGCAAAATTATCCTCCAGAACTGAAGAAGAAATAAAGACTTCCCCAGACGAACAAAAGCTGGAGAGTTCAGCCACACTAGGCCAGCCTTACAAAAAATGCTGAAAGGGGCTCTTCAGAATCAAATGAAAAGCCACTAATTAGCAACATAAATGCATATGAAAATACACAACACAAGAGTAAAAGTAAATGTATAGTCAGACTTAGAGAACTTTAATTCTGTAATATGATGGTGTGCTAACTACTTAACTATGGTGTAAAGGTTAAAGGAAAAAAGTATGAAAGGTAACTATAGCTACTATAATTTGTTAACAAATACATAGTATAAAAAAAGTACATTGTGACATCAGAAACATAAAAGTAGAGGGAGTAAAAGGGTAGATTTTGTGTGTGATTAAAATAAGTTGCTATCAGATTAAAACAAACCATTATATCTGTAAGGTGTTTTAGGTGAGCCTCATGGTAACCACAAAACAAAAACCTATAGTAACTTTACAGAATATAAAGAGAAAGGAATCAGAGCATACCACCAAGGAAAATTACCAATTCACAAAGGTAGGCAGCAAGAGAGGGAAAAAAGGAACAATGAAACTACAAAACAGCCAGAAAGTAATTAATAACATGGCATTAGCAAGCCCTTCCTTACCAATAACTACTCTAAATGTAAATGGATGGAATTCTCCCATCAAAATGCCCAAAGTGGCATGGTAAGAAAGTGGATGGGTAAGAAAAAAAAAAAGAACCAAATTATATGCTGCCTCCAAGAGACCCACTTCAACTTTAAGGACAAACACAGGCTCAACATGAAGGGATGGAAGAAGATACTCCACGCAAATAGAAACTAAAAGAAAGCAGGGAGAGCTTCACTTATATCAGACAAAATAGACTTTAAACAAACAAACAAACAAAAAACAGGTATAAAAGAAAAAGAAATCATTATATAATGATAAAGGAGCCAACTTATCAAGAAGAATGTAACTGTTGCAAACATATGCAGACCAGCATCAGAGTGCTTAAATACAGTAAGGAAATAGTAGCAGATTCTGAAGGGAGAAATAGAAACAATAATGGCAGCAGAGGACGTCAGTTCCCCACTTTCAGCAGTGGATAGATCATCCAGACAGAAAATCCACAAGGAAACGCAGGGCTTGAAAACGTACTTCAAAGCAAATGGACCTAACAGACATATAAACAACATTCCATCCAACAACGGCAGAACACACGTTCTTCTCAAGTGCACACAGAACATTCTCCAGCCACAAAACAAGTCTTAGCAAATTCAGAAAAATTGAAATTGTACGAATAACTTTTCTGACCATAATAGTATGAAAATAGATATCAACAAGAGCAAAGCTGGGAAATGTATAAATATGTTGAAGCTAAATGACACACTCCTGAACAACTGAGAAGTTAAAGAAGAAATCAAAAGAGAAATTAAAGAATCTCAAAACAAATAAAAGTAGAAACTTAACACACCAAAATATAAGCACGGCTGCAAAAGCAGTTTTTACATAGTTCATAGCCATGAATGCCTACATAAAGAATAAAGTAAGATATCAAATGAACGATCTAACTTCACTAGAAAAAGAAAAAACAACTAGAAAAAGAAAAACAGACTGAGCCCAAAGTAAGCATAAGGAAAAATAACAGAATTCAGAGCAGAAATTAATGAAGTAGAGACCAGAAAAATAATAGAGCATCAGTGAAACTAAGGGCTTGTTTTTTGTAAGGATAAACAAAATTGACAATCCGCTAGCTAGACTAACAAAAAAAAAGGTGGGGGTGGGAGATACAATACTGTATTGCATACTTCAAAGCTGCTAAAAAAAGACTAGATCTTAAATGTTCTGGCCACAAAATAAAATGACCAGTCTGTGACATAGTGGAGGTGTTGGCTAACACTGGGACAGTAATCATATTGTAATATACAAATTTATTAAATCAAAAAAAGAGATAAAGCTATAAAAGCCTTAGAAAAACAGATCAGAATATATCTCGAGTTTGGATTTGACAAAGGTTTTTCCAATATAAGACTTAAATAAAAGCAAAAAAAGATAAAATAGATCATTTTATTTTGCCGATTCATCATTAACCAGGTCTGCACTTCAAAGGACACCATCAGGAAAGTGAAAATACAACCCACTGAATGGTTAAAAAAATATATATACAAATCATACATTTAATAAGAGAGTTATACTTAGGATGTACAAACCTAAGTGGCAATGTTAAAAAATTGGAAACCTCATACACTGTCAGTGGGGTCGGACAATGGTGCAGCCACTTTGGGGGAGGTGTGCGCGGAGGGGGAAGCAGGCTCCCACCTGAGCTGGGAGCCCAATGGGGGACTCAGTCACAGGACCCTAGGATCATGACCTGAGCCAAAGGCAAACACTTAACCCCCTGAACCATCCAAGCACCACAGTGCAGCCATTTTGGAAAGCAGTGTGACAACTCCTCAAGGTATTAAACAGGCGGTTACTACTTGACCCCATAGATCCACTCCAAGGAAAATACATGAGTGAAAAACAAACACATGTTCACATAAGAACTTGTGTTCATAGCAGCATTACTCTTAGCAGCCAAAAAGTGGAGGGAAAAACCCCTCCATTAACATCTGGCAACTAACAAATAGATAAATGTAAAGTGATATATGTATGTGTCCCAGGAAGTAGTATCCAGCAGTAGAAAGGAATGAATTATTACTGTATGTCAATACAAGATTAACCTTGGAAACACTGTATATGAAAGTTCTTCACAAAAGATGACATAATCATATGATTCTGTTTACGTTCAATGTCCAGAATAAACAAATCAACAGAGACAGAAAGTAAAATTAGTGAAGTACAAACTTCCAGTTACAAAATAAGTAGACCTGGACATGAACCGTGGTGACTAGAGTTAATAATAATGTGCTGTGCTGTATGCCTGAAAGTTGCTAAAAGAATAGATCTTAAAAGTTCTCATTACAAGAAAAAGAATTATAACTATAACTGTAGATGTTAGCTAGACTTCTTGGCAGGATCATTTTGTTATATATACAAATACCAGATTATTATGTTGTACACATGAAACTAATACGTTACACATCCATTTAGATCTCAACTAACAAATAAACAAATGTAGGGGTGTCCGGTAATTCAGTGGGTTAAGCGCCTGCCTTCCGCTCAGATCATGATCCAGGGGTCCTGGAATCGAGTCCTGCCGGGGGCTCCTCCTCAGTTGGGAGTCTGCTTCCCCTCTTTGCCCCCTCCCCCTTCTTGTGCGAGCACTCTCTCTTTCTCTCAAATAAATAAATAGAATCTTTAAAAATAAATAAATAAATAATAAATGTAATTCATAGATAACCATATTTTTTAAATTACAAGAAATAAAAAGAAAGTTGATCAGTGGTTGCCGTGGCCTCAGAGGCACGGGAGGATTGGGTGGTATTGGCTAAAAGGTATCTAGATGGGGTTTTTGTTTGGGGTGATGAGAATGTTCAGAAGCTGACGATGGTGATGGTTGCCCGACTCTGTGAATATACGAGAAACCACTGATTTACACACTTGAAATATGTGAAATGTAGAGCACATGAATTATATTTCAATAGAGTAGTTATGAAGAAGACGGAGGAGGAGGGGTGGGGAGAGAGCCCTTGCCCGTTCTCGACCTTCTTCAGCTCAAGACATTATGGGTAGGCCTCCCAAGCTCGGATTTGTCCTCCTTATCTCTGCGGGTGGGGTGGAACCACGGTTGCTGGGTAGTTAGCCCTCCTCCGATGCCCCTGTGGCTCTAGCCACAGCTTCGCCTCTGGGCCGTAGAGTCTGGGAGTGTCAAACGGATCAAAGACTGTATCTGCCATTGCCCCTGTCAACTAAGGGCATGGTTCTGACTTTGGTCCTCAACAGTATGAATTGCTTCTGACAGATCACGTCCCCCGCCCCCCACCACACACAGTGCCCGCCCCTCTCCCCCCGCCCCTGCCCTGACTTTAACTAGACAAGCCTGTACACAGAAATTCTTAATTCTGGTTTGAGGATTAAATTGCTGTAAATTAAGTTGCTGTACATTTAATTTCCCACAAGATGGCAGTATTGTTACACGCCAATGCTAACCCGTGAGCCCGTTCCAGGCTCTTAGTTAAGTAGAGATATACACAGAATGGATTCTAGTTTTCTGTCCCTCTAAAAACACAGAAGCCTGAGTTTTATTTGAATAAATGACTTTAAAATAACTATATATAAACTTTAAAATAACTATATATAATAAAATAAAGTGTAGTTCAAAGGGAAAGAACTATGATTATTTAAAATGAAACACTCTTCTTTATTAAACCTCCTTCTTATAAAAAAGGGGGGGGGGAGTTCCTTTCAAGAATTTAACTAAGATCACATCACACTCTGATATTGTTTTCAGATGGCACTGACCCCTTGCAAATTGCAGTTCCCTCATAGCCCTCGGCACCTTCTCTTCTTCCTGAAGTGGGAGGACCCCAAATGAGCTCAGGAGCTCCAGGGACCATAAGATCTGGACTTGAATTTTAGCCCCATCACCTGTTGGATGACTGGTCTTCACTTCTGTCCCCTTTTCTCATCTGTAGGAAAGAGAGTGTCTCCTACCTCACTGAGTGGTTGTGCGAAACAAACGAGAGTTAGAAAAATTCCACGGACGATAATATGTGCTCAATAAGTAATGGGCATTTACTCAGTGGTTCTCAACTCTGAGTGCTCATTAGCACCTCCTGGGGAATTTTTGAAATTACTATCCGGTGCAAATCAAAATCAAAGGGAGATATTACCTCATATCTGTTAGGCTGGTTATTATTAAGCAAACAAAGGGGAAATAAGCTCTGGCAAGAAAAGCAGAGAAACTAGAATCCTTGGGCATTATTGGTGGGAACCCAAAATGCTGTGGAAATTGCTAAGGAAGGTCCTCCTAAGTTAAACATAGAATTCCCCGGCAATGCAGCAATTCCATGGTAAGATACATACACAGAAGAATTGAAAGCAGGCGGGTGCCTGTGGCTCAGTCAGTTAAGCAACCGACTCTTGATTTCAGATCAGGTCTTGATGTCAGGATCGTGAGTTCAAGCCCCGTGTTGGGATACATGCTGAGTGTGGAGCCTACTTAAAAAATAAAGAAAGAAAGAGACTCAACGAGATATTTACACACCCATCTTCACAGCAACATTCTTCAAAATAACAAAAAGAGGGACGCCTGGGTTGCTCAGTGGGTTAAAGCCTCTGCCTTCGGCTCAGGTCATGATCCCAGAGTCCTGGGATCGAGCCCCCCATCGGGTTCCCTGCTCTGCAGAGAGTCTGCTTCCTCCTCTCTCTCTGCCTGCCTCTCTGCCTACCTGTGGTCTCTGTCTGTTAAATAAATAAATAAAATCTTTAATTAAAAAAAAATAGCCAAAAGATGGAAGCAACCCAAATGTCTATCAGCAGATAAATGGATAAACCCATGGGATATCTAACATAATGCAGTATTCTTCCGCCCTGTAATGGAAACAAGTTCCGACACCTGCTCCCCGATGAACCGGGAGGACGTGATGGTGAGTGAAATAAGCGAGGCATGAAAGCACAAAGACTGTAGGATTCCCCTCGTAGGAGGTGCCTGGAGTCGCCACTTTCACAGGGACAGAAAGCAGAAGAATGGTTGCCAGGGGCCCCAAAGGGTGGGTGGGGGATGAAGAGTTCGTGCTTCGCGGACAGGGATCCAGGCTGGCACGATTGGAAGAATTCAAGAGCCGGACGATGGTGATGTTTGCACAACCATGTGAATACACTTACGGCCTCTGGACCGCACGCCGACAAATGGTCAATATGTAGATTTTATGTTAGGTGTATTTCACCGCAATTTTTAAAAAACGAACTCTTAGAAATTTTCGAGAACATTTTTTAAAAAGAAGAAATTACCGTAATGAGAGAAATCCACATTCCTGCGCTAGAGCCCAAGCATCAGTATAAAAGCTCCCCTAGGAATTCGGATGTTTTGAAGAGTTCTCTGATGGGGTGGTCATGCCCAGAGCGAAGCAGAGAAGGGAGCTCGGGGAGAGCCTCTCCTGGTGGCTCAGACTCTCGAAACGACTCCTTTCTGCCCTCTGCTGGCCCAACTCCGCTTCTGAATTCCTCAGTGGCTGGGATTCCGAGGCGGTTGAGCAGCTCTAGGCAAATAAAAGGAGTCACTGAAATTTCCATGTGGATAGTGGCTTTGAGGCCAATTGGTGGTGAAAGCTTCCCTTAGGACTGAAATCTGGGACTGAGCCCACGGGGTAGGCCTCGTCAACCCCCTGCAAGACCTACTCTGGATGAAGACCAGCAGCTCCCTTCTAAGGAGCGGCTCAGCAGCCCAGACCATATGATGTTCCGACTGGAAGATTCCATCCTCCCAGGGTGACTTTTGAGCTGGCCTGGGCCCCAAGTGAACACAGGCCTCCTACGGAGCTCCTGGTCTCTGGGTCTCAGAACCACAAACGGACCCCTCCGGGCCTACTGGCCTCCTGGGGCCCTGAAGAACGGAGGTTTGTCGCGGGATCAGGGTGACGCATCACGGCTGTGACTCCCATCACCCCGGGGTAGAATGAAGCCTCAAGGAGTTCAGAGCGGTGGAGTGAGTCCTTCCCCAGGAGGTGGTCTTGGCCGCAGAAAGGCAGATGTGGCCTACAGGACGGTGGAAAGAGGGGACAGACGAGAAAGAAATGCCTAAGAACCCAAGGGTCCAGGGGCTGAGAAAGGGCTATTCTGGGTGCTCCTCTCCCTCCCCCCACCCCTCTGCCCGCCCTGTGGTCTCTGCCCCGCTCTCAGCTCCCGCCACATGAGCCAGGTAGGAGGCAAGGCTGATAGGCAGAGTTCAAAGTTCCTCCCACATCCTCCCTCACACACACACGCACACATATGCACACTCATGCACACATATGTACACCCCCACACACCCTCGCACGGGCACAGGCACATAATCACACAGAAACACAATACCAGCTATATTACCATTATCTTTTATTTATTTTAGAAAGATAGCATGTAGGAGCCCAGAGAATCTCCAGCCGCCTCCGCACTGAGCACAGAACCCATAGCATCTGTGTCATTAATATAGACACGGGAAGCGTATTAAACACCTTAGGGAAACCATGAAACCATTCAAAACAAGCTCTGATAAACTTTGTATTTTTTTCTTTTAGGACCAGCAGTGTGTTCCAACTCCCCGGAAGCTACACAGTCGGGAGCCCACGGGGGCCCTGCAGGGGATGGGGGGACACCTCGAAAAGGTACTCTCCTCTGCTGTGCTCCTGGGCCCAGGCTTCTGCTAATCTGTAAACACCCAGTGCTGGAATTACCAGGAGGCAAAGGAGAAGGGAACTCATTAGATAAACCCTCGTGCTTAGGGCCCCATTAGTTAATTAAATTATCACTTTACTGTGCCCAAAGTGAGCCGTGAGGCTAATCCAAGTGTCACCGGCTTTATGGGGTCTGCGGGCTCTTTACAAGCTTCCTCTGCTCCTAAGTGTCAAATTGGGGCTGTAGGGATAGATAAAGGGAAAATCAAGCTTGCAATTGCAGCCTTTCCCTTCGATATCTTTATACTGCGCTATAAAAGCCTATTATACTTAATTTAAAGAGTGAAAATTGTTGACATCTCTTTCCATTGCTAATCTTTAGGAAATAAGAAGTGGCATATTATTTGAAATGAATAATGCGCTCACTTTATTGGAGAGTAGTAAAAATCTAATAGTTGGCAAAACAGCACGGTGTTTACTCTTCAAGATAGTCAGGTTTATTAGCTTAAGCACCGAAAGCACTCTGCAGTCGGCCCCAGCCGCCACCGTAGGAGTCTGGCTTGGGTCATAGCACCCGAGGGGCTGCTTGTGGCTGTCATTGTTTTCCCTTTTTGCTGTGGTTCTCTCCTTTCTTTCTTTCCCCATTTCCCTTTCCCGGCTCCCCACCCCCGAAAAGGATCACAGGCTATTCTGTCAAGGAGCCTAATTTCACATGTGGTATACATTCATTTCATTGGAAAACATCCTACAAGAGAAAAATAAATAAATTATGTGTGTCCCACGCTCAATTCTTCCAGGTTGTAATTTTCCAGGGCAGGCGGCTGGGAGTTCGCAGGCAGGAGTGGGCTTCTGAGAAAGTTTGATGGGTCTGTGTGTCCACGCTGCACACATATGTACACATATGCACACACACACACATATGCACACACACACGCACGGAGCAGGATGGGGAGTGTGGAGGCTGGCCGAGCGCCCTGGGGCGTCTATGACACCATGCCACATTTGCGTGTCTCCTTGCTCTCCCAGGAGCTCTGCAAGGTCCAGGATTGGGGGTACTTGTTCAGTGATATCCTGGGAGTCCGAGAGCGGGGTTGGCACAGAGGCATTTCATAAGCACCCATAGAACAAGGTGCTAAATGAGTAGACTCTGAATCAGAGAAATCATTTTTATGAAAACCTTTTGAGAACAGACTTCTTTGTGCTAAGGGCTCCAAAATCTTCTTCTTCAGGCCTCAGCTTGGTTCTTCGCCTTTGGTGATCCCAGCGCCTCCCCCGGGCCCAGGAGTCTGTGAGTGGATGGGTGTGCATCTCGTGCTGTGTGTATATTTCTGCAGACTGGTTTTCACGGCTCAAATGTCCCGAGCAGGGGAGGTCTGTTCATTCGCGGCTGACTGTGCCTTCATCAAGGACAACCACCTGCTCCTTTGCACAACATAAAGACACAAAGCTCTCTTGCCTGCATCAGCCTCTCTGTAAATGATGATGAGCTTTTCACTTCCGAGATTGTGGTTCTTGGTTTTCACACTGCAGGGCCAAGTTCCCCAACCTGAGTAGATATGGGTCTTTGCACAGCAATCGTGGGGAGTGGCCCCAAGAAACAGCCTTGTACAAGTGCACCCAGAAATTTCAAGTGCTCAACGTGACATCATCCAAACTGAGGCCACTTTTCTCCAGAAACCCCACAAAGAGATGTCGGCTTTATGAGCTTGCCCTTAAGTTCTGAGCTCCCTGAAGGCAGGCCTTGGGCCTGAAGAAGCTTCTGGAGCCCTGCCCCCCCCCCCACACACACACAACAGGACCCTAAGTACTTCTGCTGTCCTGTGGAGTGGCCCAGCCCAGCATGAACTCAGGGACAAAAATCACCCCAGCATTGTATGCTGAGGTGCGGTCCTGTGACAGGGCCCAGCATGTCCTCTCTGCTCATACTCGCTGCTGCTGGAGATTATGAAACAGCCAAGGGGAATGGGGGCCCCAAGTTCAAAAGGTGAGGCCTCCCAAAACAAGACCCCACTGCTGAGCCTGCTGATCACTCATGCCAGCAGAAGCTGCTTATCTCTTGAACTTTCAGCCGGCTAATTCCAACCAAGGTACATATCGCTTAGCTTTAGGCAATAAAAAGAAAAAAAAAGTGTTTATCTGTGGTGAGCAAATCCAGCTTCTCCCAGGTGACTCTTCTGTGGGACTATTTCCTTGTTCATGTTCCCGTTTCTGCAGTCAAGGCCAGCCAAAGATCGAGGCTCGCCCAGGGGCACGAGAACTTGGCCTTGTCAGGCACGGCAGTCACATAGCCCTAAGCCCGGTTACCCACAGGCTCAATTCGGAGTCACTGCCAAGGTCAGGGGCAGGTACGCAGAACAGTCTTGGCCCCCGGGATCTCTATTCCATACATAATCGGGTGCTGGTTAACTGGGATTCAAAATGCCTTGGAAACACCTAAAAAAGTCCCTTCTTTAGGCAGATGGGGACTCCGGGAGGCCCTGAAAGACTAATGCCTAAAGAAGCCACCACCTAACTCTGGGAGGCATCTGGAGCCCTAAGGTGGCTGCCAGACCAGGCAGGGCAAGACCAGAGCCACAAAGCCCACCCCTGCTGCTAGCTACTCTACCTGTGAGGGTTATGCAACTGCCTTGGAAGGGAAACAGATGGGTGGCAAACAGCAGATGTCCCTTCATTCCAGTGGCCCCGGAGAGAAGGGACCAGATGGAGGACAAGCCAGCTTTGGGCAGACTCCTGGACTCTGCTTGGGAGCTCAGCCCCTGTCAGAGCAGATCCCAGGTCCATAGGTTCGCCCCGGGTCTTGACTGAGGCTTGGGTTAGCTGGTGGACATGTGGGTTTTGGCATTGACTGAGGTTTTGCCATTGACCGAGGCTTGGATTAGCTGGTAGACACGTATGTTTGCGGGGGGCCCCCAGTTGGCGCAGCGGTCAAGCACCTGACTCCCGGTTTCAGCTCAGGTCATGGTCTTGTGAGTCAGCAGGGAGTCTGCTTAGGGATCCTGTTCCTCTGCCCCTTCCCCTACTCTGGATTAAATAAATAAATCTTTTTTTTTTTTTAAACTAAGTTTGTGGGGCACCTGGGTGGCTCAGTGGGTTAAGCCTCTGCCTTCGGCTCAGGTCATGATCCAGGGGTCCTGGAATCGAGCCCCGCATCAGGCTCTCTGCTCAGCAGGGAGCCTGTTTCCCCCCTCTCCCTCTCGCTGCCTCTCTGCCAACTTGTGAGCTCTCTCTCTGTCAAATAAATAAATAAAATCTTTAAAAAACAAAACAAAAAACCAACTAAGTTTGTATTTCAGCTGCCTCCCCTGAGTCATGGTTTGGTAGCTTTATGTCCCCCCCAAAGCAGCATCATTTAGCCCCCTAAGGCTTCTCTGTAGAAAGCAGGGACCCTTAGGAGCACCTGGGAAAGGGTTGCATTCAAGAGCACTGGAAATGGCATCCTTTAAAACCATTGAGGACCCCTCACTAACAGGCCGGAGGACCCCACAGGACAGTAGTCTGGAGGGACAGCCCTGTTTCCCTGCACTGGTCCCCGTGCAGGAACTTGAGTAATAGCCGAGCACCACAGTCCCGAAGGGAAAGGAGGTGAGAGCCTGCAGAGTTTCGGGGGCATATTTGATACGTCTCATTGTCTCCCTAACCAGCAGACGGCACCGATTCTGCTAGGGCATTAATGATGCTTGTAAAATAATAAGGCTCGAGACCGCCCGCGCGAGAGCAAGCCCTTGATAAAAGGGAGATTTACAGCCACATCCATCAATTTAATTATCTTTTACTAGGGTTTAAACTTAGTAGTAATACTAATCTCTATTTAGGGTGGTTTACGGGATCCATGGACACTTTACAATCGTCCTCTACCCAGAAGTGTCAGGTTATGGCGATATTGATAAAACAGTGGAGTAAACGGGAGGTGAGACACCCCAGAACGAGCTAATACACTTTTTACTGCACTGTAAAAGCCTATTACTCTCTGATTTCAGGTGAAAATTTGTGGTCAATAATCTGAGTTGATAATGTTTCGGAAACAATTCCCCAGATAATAAAAGTTGCCTGCTTTGCCTCCATCAACACTCGCACCCCAGCCCCAAGCCCAGGCCCAGCCTCCTCCATGGATTTGAGCATAAAAAGCCGGGGCCACAGGGCCGAGGTAGGGCCTGCTCAGCCGATCAGCCGCCACTGCTCGCTCCTGGGGCCTGTCTGTCTGGGGCTGAGCAAGGCAGGTCTGGGAAGCTTCTGGCGGCCACGCTGTGAAAGGGACCCCAACCACCCAGACTCTGGGCTGCTCAGCTCGCGAGCTTCCTGCCAGTGGACAATTCCTGCCCTTGCAGAAGTAAGCTGCTCTATGCCCTTCAGGCAACAGATGGACAGAGCAGCCCAGAGCCAGGGCCCCTAGAAACTGCCTCCTGGAACATCTCTGGCCAACCGTGTGGCCACTGAGAGGAGAACGGGGGCGGTTATTGTGCTTCTGAGCCCAACACCCTCACGAGGAACCATTGTACTCACGAAGGGGCTCAGTTTCTTTCTCATCCACCCCCCTGTGCTGTGAGGCCCATCGGTCTCCCCTAACGCCGTTCAAGGGCTGGTGTCCTACACAGAACACAGCGTCACAACCTTTGGTACTTCCTGACCTGACTTGTTTGGAACTAATACCACCAGGCATTCCAAGGCAACATGGCACTGTTTACAAACGGGACCTACGGGACAGAGGGTCTGCAGCAGAGAAGTTTGCTGGTTCTGGAGAGAAAGGGAGATGGCCTGTGCCCACCTCTCAGCGTCTAGAACCTTCCAGGGGCCTTGGGTCACTCAGACGCTCCAGCCCCAGGCAGGATGCCTCGAGCCCTCATGGTGCAAGCCTGGCTATCATGGCCGAGGCAGCTGCTCAGCCCCAGGGGAAGTGCTGTAGACCCCGAGTTCCCCAGTGCAGCAAGTCCCCCTTGGAGTTTGCACTCCAGATCGGCATCTCTCCCCACCCCCACCCAAAGCCACCTGCTTCCTGGTTCTACTTTTCTGCCAGTGTTGTGATCAGAATAGGGAATGGTAGCCGAGAAGGCAGGGACAGAGGGATAGGGAAGGAAGGGACACAGCAATCCCACCAGCCCACCTGCAGGGGACACCCCCCACGGAGCAGCTGCTGTCGCCACCACGACTCCTACAGACGCTCAGTACTATTGTGGGCACAAGACACTTTACAACTATGAACCCTAGTACTTTCCCAACGGGGGACTCTCTCAACACAGATCAGACATTATCCTTGTGAATCAGAGAAAGCCCAGTCTTGGAGTCCCAAGAAATAAGCACCGCCGCTCTCACGATTTCTCTGAGTCACAGGTGTGTTGATTTGCACAGTGGAGTGGAAAGAGTATGGCAAGAGTCTTTATGGAAATCTCATGGACATGTAGTACACATGGAAACACATTGTACACTGTAGAGTGCTGAACAACAGCAAAAACAAACAGCTCTGCCTACCAGTTCCTCACCATGTGCCTGGCACGGGGCTCAGCATCTCCTGTATATTAAGTCCTTAAGCCCCCAAACCCTATGAGGGAGGTTCTGTTATTGTCCCCCTTGTGCTGAGGCTAGGAGAAACCGAGGGACTTGCCCAGGTCCGGTAGCTGGTAAAGGACAGAGGCAGTCTGCTCTCCCACCAGGGCCCCTGACCTTGCAGTGCTGCTCCTGGAGTTGTGGGGGAGGCACATACAGCTGGCAAAACAGAAATGGCGTGAGGGTGGCCAACTGGCCTCAGGGCTGCAGGAACCCAGAGTCAGGCTGGCATATAAACCCACAGGGGAGAGGTTAGAGCCCTTCCTTTGCCAACATGGCTTCACAATGAACGCATAGATACGATATGATTCTGCTAGAAGCTCTGTTCTAGAGAGCTGGTGTTCACCAGATCTGAACCAAACAGCATGACTAGATACTAGCCCAGACTCCTGAGATCCTGAAGCCGGTGTTGGGGACAAGAGGCGGGGGCTGAGGATCCAAGGGCCCTAATCCATCAAGGCAACGTGATTTGTCCAAGGTCACACTGCTGAAGGGAGGCAGCTGGGGGACTAGAAGACACCTGTTCCACCTCCCAGCGCAGGGCCTGTTCATGGAATCAGGTCGGCATTCACGAGGTCCCAACCCATTCTGCATTGGAGCCATCCGGGGTCTGTGTTCAGATACAGATTCCAAAGCTGCCTTCACTTGCTGCTGACGAGGAATCTGCATTTTAAAGAAATCCCCTGCATACAGTGCTATGTCTGAGGGGGCAGGGGGTTGGGCCTCATTTTTTGTTGTTGTTTTTGTTTGTTTGTTTTAATGTGGGATGAGAGAAGAGGCTGCCCCATGACAGTGAATTAAATCTACCTCCCAGGCGTACATTGCTGCTTCTGCACGTTCGGACATAACTCTTAAAATGGCCCTTCCTGTTTGATCTTTCCACCAAATATTTTCCCCACCCCCTCTCTCCAGGCCTGATCTAACCCAGGGCTGGTGGTTCAGTCCCTACGGCAATCCCACATTACCCTTGAGAACCATTTACAAAACTTGAGTAGGCATTTGTCCCTCTAAATGCAAGTTAGGAGATGGAATGTGGGCCTAGCCCATGCCCAGAGCTGGGGAGGGGGCGTGTTTCTCAGTCTGTGCCATCACTGCATGTGCCCTGGGCCTGGACACGGGTGCAAAAGCCAGAGGTCAGAAGTGGCTTGAAAGACAACGGCATTTCATAGGGCAATGGTCTGAATTAACATGCTTGGTTGAGGGGCACATGGCGGGATCCCCAGCTCATGGTGGAAACGCCACCGTTAGCGTTCAACACTCTGCGAATGAACAAACTTGAGCAGCCATGATAAATGAGAACTGTCCGGCAGCCTCAGCCTCACGGGGGCTAGAGTGGCCTCCGGACACTCAGCAGATACACTTGGAAGAGCAGAGAAAGGAGGAAAGCCTGCCCTGGAAGGAAAGCAGAGCTGTGGGGGCAGAGTGGGTGGGTGGTGGTGGGCACGTGGGGAGAGCAGGCAGCCTGGGAGAGAGAAATCAGGGAGCTTGGGAAGGGGAGAGCCTCGGGATGGGGAGAACAGAGCTTAGAGTAAAGGAAATACAAAGTCAAGGTAAGCACAGCTATCTTCACCGATTTTCTCAGGATTGGCTGTACAACCTTCCAGAACAATGCTGATTACAAATTAGCCGCTTCATACATTGCTGGGTACAGACACTAGCCCCTCGAATGAATCACCTCGCTCTGTGCCTACCACTGCCAGAACATACTGAACCTTCCCAGAGGTGGTCTGACCACAGGCAGGGCCTCAGGGCCCATCCATCTCTGAGTTACAGAGAAGGTGAGTGGCATGGGTATTTCTGGAAAACCAGAGAAACTTCTTTTGATTCAGAAGGAACTCTTCCCTCTGTTGAAAAAGAAGAAGGAGGAGGAGAAAGAGAAGGAGAAGGAGGAGGAGAGGAAGAAGAAGGAAGAGGAAGAGGAAGAAGAAGAGAAGCCTCTGATACTAATGACAGAGATTAAAAGAACATTCTCAAAGATTGTCGAGGCAATTGCAGTAAAATGTCAACAATGGCTGGAAATAAGTCAATACAATTTCTCTACCTGAAAATATAAATGTTCCAGAGATGATTTATTTGACCATAAATTATTTTCAGGCACCCAGTGTTTCCTCTTTTCCATTGTACATATTTTTAAATGACTGTCGCTTTTATGAATGAAGACTGAAGTGCTCAGGTAATTTAAACCTTTTTGACATACGTATTTTTTTTTTTTTCTAAAATGGTTAAGGAGAAAGAATACTTGGCTTCTGGGGGCAGGAATTGCTTGGCAGGTCCAGATGGTTTTGCCAAACGATGTGAAGACGTTCAGGCAAGGGAAGCACACGGTATTGGATTGCACCCGCTTTGTTTGCCCGTGTGCACGGAGGCAAGGAGTCAACCCGGGATTCCGCCCTATCTTATCCACCCAATCTTATGAGGTGGTAAATCTGTCCTTTGATCTTGTCAACAATGTGGAAAGTTGGAGACAGCTGCCACCCCCCCCCCAGTCAGTAGGGCCTCACCATACCCTCATAAAACATTTATGAAACCTGTAATAAACAGGCCTGATAAGGAAGAAGGCTCAAGATTTCAAAAGTCAGCAGCTCCACTGAAGAATGCCCTCTCTACCTCCAATGTTCCTTTATTTGAAGGGCAAACACAAACCATCAATTCCCACTGGCTGTAAAGTTTCTGAGCAAAGTGTTTCACCAAACCCCGAGATTAGCAGAATCTGTTTGGAGTCTTACCCACATTCAGAAATCACCTCCCCTCCCCTGGCCCAGATTCTCTGCACTGATACGGGTGGGCACAGGGGGGCCGGGCAAGGCAAAGGGCTAGGCCAGAGTGACCATAAAAGTTCAGTCACGGAGAAATAAAGAGTCATTTGTTGCCACAAAGTAAACTGACATCCTACAATTGAGTTTAGAAAAAAGAAAAAGGTGCAGCATTTTAGTAACACGTCATAAACTATAATTTTGGGATATTTACTTTAATTTCTGTTTTATTTTCTGTGTTTAGCAGACGTAGACAGACGAATTATTCCCCACTCCAAGAATTTTCTTAGCTGACTTTCTTGGGAAAGTATCAAACCAGTTGAGTTGCTTACACCAGAGGTCTTCAAAGAATCAAGAAAGGAGAGCCAGGAGTACGAGAGGGAAATACACGAAGTGAGGCTGGAAACTCTTCAGGGCAGGGAACGTTGTTGGTTTGCCTAGGACAGGAAGAGGAAAAGCACTGGAAGTATTTGTTGAATGATGAATAGGTAAAGGAAAGAAAGACTGAGCCACAGGACCAACTTTCCAGGAGAGGTAAACAGCACACTTGAGCAGAGAGAGACAGACAGACAGACAGCAGAAAACTCACACACCACTGGAACACCCTTGTCTATACAGTGCCTTGGATTCAAGATGATACAGGTGACAGGCAAAGGATAATTGAAGTGGTTGGGGAAAAAATGTCTAGGACTTTCATTTTTTCTCCCCCATGAACCATGACAAAAGAAAGAGAAAGGAGGAGGAGGACCTTCAGGAAAGCCTACGGAACTGACCCCTCCAGGCTGAGCAACTCCCCACATGGAAGCATAGATCCCCAGGCTGGGGAGACGTCCCCCATGTCTACCTCCTAGGCAGCCATCTGTTGGGAAGCTCAGCTCATGTCTGTCTTCATTCTCACACTTGTCTTGTAGCTTGACATAAAGGAGATTCCTATACCTCGTTACACATGAGCCCTCGGGTGGTGTGTGTTCTGTGCGTCTTCTATGTGTTTTCCATTCAATTTTCCTGAGGTCAGGACAGTAAGAGGCCACCTTGACCAACATCATCATGTACCTGCCCCATCCCCAGGCACCTGACGCTAATGATAATGGTGGTCCAGGGAGCAGTGCTAAAGGATTGGGAGCTGGAGGCGCTCTTGCCTTCAAGATCTGTCCCTAGTTCAGCGGCCTGGAATGATGCCTGGCAGGTGGGCTCCACGAGCATGTGGGCTCTGGTGGGCTCCACTCTTCCAGTCACTGGGGATGAGAGTGCCTAGGCTAGTGGAAGAAGTAGAGAAGGGGGGCAGATGTAACTGGGGACCAAGGGTAACACAGTTGGCAGTGTCTGAGATGTCCCAAAGTGCTGGTCATCACCATTGGTCAATAGTGGTTTGGCCAAAACCCATTAAGGTAGGCAGAAATGAAGTAATCATTCTACAAGACATAAGACCCTTTTAGTTAGTAGGCCATGGTCTTTAGGTTCATATCTGAAGTGTCCGCAAATGCTTGTGGGACAAGGGACCACAGATGGATTTTCACAAAGCATTTCCCTCAAGTAAGCAGTGGTCATTCATGAAGTCCCATCAGATGTGTCCTTCCCTGTCTGCTGCTGTCTCCAGACCCCAGAAAGCCAGTGCCGGAAACCACCACTTCCGGGAGGAGAAGAGGGCTGGCCTCTCAGGGAGGGCTGTGTCGGGGAGGGAGGTGAGGAGGAGGCCACCCTGCAGAACAGGTGCACAGGTGCCCCTAGGACAGGGGGCTGCCCCAGCATTCTCCACAAGTCAAGAAACAGGGAAGTATAGTGGTCCAGAGCGCAGTCTGTCATCTGCCCAGGCTCCCAACCCGGCTCTCACACTCACTACCCTTGTGAACGTGAGAATCAAACAATGGGCCTCCATTGTCTCATCTATAACATTAGGATGATCAAACCAGTTTGGGCCACATCGCTGGGAGGGAGCGATGAGACGGGGTGGTAAGGCATTTAGAAAGCTTGCCATCCCCACGATTGTTCCGGGAATGTCACCAGCACGTTTGCTTCTTGGAGCTCAGAATAAATAGCTTGTATGCACTTTTCATGTCCAAGAAGATGCGTTATGAAGCTGGGTTTTGCCCTCAATTTGGCTTGTCCCGCTTCTGCTGCCGCTTCTGTCCACCCTCGCATCTCCCACCTACATCCCTGAACAATTGCAGCTTTCTGTCTTTCAGTATTGTCCACTTAATGATCACAGAAAACATATCAAGTCGGGGCCATTTTCTCCATTTTACAGGTGAGACCAGAGTCGTGGGCAAATCTGGGGTTTAGAGCATGGCTGGTCAGGGCACGGAACCCGGCGGTGAAGCTTGTCCCTGCTTGTATGTGACCAAATGAGACACACTGAGGAGGTGACACGTTCCTTTATGCAGATTCGCTGGGGACAGGGAAGGGCCCGCCACCGTTCACACCCTGTGGTTTCCCGTCTTCACCCAGGCATCCCCTCCAGGGCTCGCCATGCAGCCCCAGTGTGTCACCCATGGATCTTGGCACCCCCCACCTTCCTTTCATACCAGTGTGGGAGGGGGAACTGGAGGAAAAGTTATTGTTCAATGGGCACAAAGTCTCAGTTTTGCAAAGTGAAAAATTCTGGAAATTGCTTGCACGACACTACTGAATCGTACACTTAAAAATGATTAAGGGGCACCTGGGTGGCTCAGTTCCTTAAGCATCTGCCTTCGGCTCAGGTCATGATCTTGGGGTCCTGGGATAGAACCCCGAGTTGGGCTTCCTGCTCAGCAGGGAGTCTGCTTCTCCATCTGCCTCTGCCGCTCACCCTGCTCACACACACACATGCACACTCTCTCTCTCTCAAATAAATAAATAAAAATCTTTTTAAAAATGAGTAAGATGGTAAACGTTATATTATATGTGTTTTATCACAATTTTTAAAAAGTTTGGGCCTTAGATCTGGCACCCTTAGACACAGTGGACTGCCACCATCCTCGTCTGGGGAGGAAGCTCAGTATGCTGTCCCCCACCCCGTGCCCTAAGGGGGTGCTCAGCTTGGTGGCCTGGTGCAGAGCTGCTTGTGCTCAGAGGAAGGGCTCCCTTTCCTAATTTGTACAAAGCTGCCACTAGTTCCACCAACCCTGTGCCCACAGGCTGTGTCTGCCCAGAGGGGTACCGTGCCCGTATCCCACAGGCTCTGGGAGGGCTCAGGGGTGCCCTGATGCCTGTTTCTCTCCCAGCTTGTCTGGGAACTTCCCAGAGCAGGGATCATGTTTACTTTTCTACATATTTCCAGCTGCTCACTCAGGGCCCTGCACACAGTCAGAGCTTAATAAATACTTGTGGAAAGGAGAAGAGAAGGAAGGCAAAGAAAGGCAGAGAGAGAGAGAGAGATGGAGGAACAGGCAGAATGGATGCACGGAGGGAAGATACAGAAGCCTTTGGGGGGGGGATACAGGTAGATGTGTCTCAATCTCTAGTTTGTGTGTGTCCTAATGGCCTGAGAACCAAGGGGGTTCTTCTGGGGTCTCTGAACTTCCCATGGATTACAGGGGTTTTATTTTAGAGTTTCATGTGTCCTTCCCTCATCTCTCTACCCTGAATTCTGAGACCAGCAGTGGGCTAGAGGGTAACCCAAGTCCTCACTGGCCCTGGGCGTTTCAGAGCCCTTGCTATGCCCTGAATGGCCCCATGGTCATGATCACAGCAAATGTCCCAGTGCCTCCAAAACCCTTGTCACCCTGCTCCCACTGGGGCCCTTCTGCTCCCAGCTGCTCCCCCACTGCGTCTCCACATCTAGGGCGAGAAACTCACAAGGGCCCCGTCCCCGTGGAGGTGATGTGTTTCTCGTTCCCCACCACCTCTCATCCCCGTACCTCCTCCCCTCGCCCCTCCTGGGCCTCCCGCAGCTCCCATCTCCACAGCCCACCCTTGGTGGGCCCCATTATCTGCAGAGTTGGTTCCCAGGCGATAAAGCAGCTCAGGTCAGGCAGAGGGGAGATTTGTGGACCTGCCGAAGCTCAGGGATTTTCCTAGCTCGTCACCCTGCTGTTTGCCCACCTGTCATGTCAGCTTTGTGACAAGGCGGACATGAAATGTGGGGGGGAGGGTGCATTTTTGGCAGAAGAGGTAATAGGCTGCCGGCTATACACACGCCCATACACTTTTCGGTTGCAGCCCTGGGCCTGCCCTGCTGCCCCGGTCCTCTGTTAATGCGTAACCAGTGACAACTACTCTCGAGACAGGTGCACAAGTCTCACCCTCCATCTCTCCTTCCCACTCCTCCACATGGGCCAAAAGAGAGGCATTGGAGAGCACCCAGTTCAGCCGCCGCAGCCCTTGGCCTGCCCCACAAGGGCCTGCTCTCCCAGGCCTTGGGCCTCCAGCTGCGGGTGGGAGCAGTCACCAGGCACAGGTGTGGCTCAGTGCCTGACCTCTGAACTCCACAGGACAGGCATCAGGACCAGGTGTGGTGGTTTCATGGGCAGAGAAGAAAGGGCACCTCGAAGACTAAGGGACAACAGCCGAGGGATGAACACCATCACCTTGTCCCGGGGTCGCGGCCCCAGTGAAGCCCGTGGTGAAGACGCCAACGAGAGCGTCTTTCTGGGAGGTGGCTTTCCCCAAACCCAAGACTTGATGATAAGCCCTTCCTTCCAAGAAGAGGAGGCTTAGTGCTTATCTTTCTGGCCCCGCACATCCTAGGACGCGGAGGCCCCGCACCACTTGAGTGAAACTCATTCCAGCGAGATTTTTTTTTTTTTTTTGGTACTTTGGTATCCTGCAAGGAAGGTCTCCAGCAACTTTCTTCAAGTGCAGGACTTAGGCCTCCTTGAAACTAGAGGGGATTTCAAAGCCCCAGCTATGTATGCATTATGGCGCGTAGCAAGGACTTCAAGAGAGTTCTTGGACTGAGAAAGCAGGGCCAACACAGAGGGAAAGTAATAATAATAAGGACTCTAAGATGAAGGCTGTAGGAAGCCTCCATGCTCTAAAAAATTGCAGTGTCTGCTGGGGACTAACCCAATTTTCAGATAGAAGTGAAGGCACAAAGAAGATGTGTGTGGTTGTCAAGGGTCAAGATGGCGCCATGAACAGGCAGCCCAGCTCCGGCTTCTGCACCTTCCTTTGAACTATGCAAGTATTCTCATCCACTGCCAGGGTCCCAACCTTTTCACACTGCCTGTCTCTCCTTTATCTTCGGCTCCACCTCCCTCCCTGAACTAAAGATTAGAGTCATCATTTCTACCTCATACCAAAGCCAGGAAGACTCTTTTCCACACTACAAATTGTTCTTGTAGAAAAGGAGCCATGGAAGGGGCACCTCGGTGGCTCAGTCGGTTAAGCGTCCAACTGTGGGTTTCAGCTCAGGTCATGATCTCAGAGTCCTGGGGTCAAGGCTGGAGTCGAGCTGTGAGCTCGGTGGGGAGTCTGCTTGAGGATTCTCTCCCTCTTCCTCTCCCTCTGCCTCTGTCTCCCCTACCCAGCTTGTACACATTCTCTCTCTCAAATAAATAAAAAATCTTTAAAAAAAGAAAGAAAGAGAGAGAGAGAGAGAAGAAAGAAAGAGAGAGAGATAAGAAAAGAAAGAAAGAGAGAAGCGGAGCCGTGTATATTTCCTTGAAAATACTGGTACTGATTCCTACTGACACACCCATCACATATTACTCAAAGCTGCCCCACGATGTTACCAAATATTGACATCCTGCGCTGGGTGAGGAGGTAGCCGTAGTGAAGTAAGAGCAGTACTCAGTTCTGGAATCTTCTTACTTCAGGAGGCCAATCACTGAGCAGTGTTCTTATATTCTTTCCTTCGTTATCTGATTTACCAATAACTTCTGTTAAGACGCCACCCAGAGTAAACCATTTCCAGTTCCAGTCAGGGTCTGTTGGGTAAGTCCGTTTTTACATTTTTCAGATGTGTGTGATAATATTGAGCTACTTTTAAGTACGTTATACTTAAAAATGGCCACAACATCACGTGTTCCTGGTGGACACAACAGCACCACCTGTGAAGTAAGTATTCTTGAAAGAGAGAGAGAGAGCAAGGACTGAAGAGAGGCAGGGAGGCAGGCAGGGAGGGAGGGAGGGAGGAAGGAGAGAAAGTGCGAGAGAGGAAAGAGAGAAAGAGAGAGAGATGAGGGAAGGAAGGAAGGAAGAAAAAGGGAGGAAAGAAGGAAGGGGGGAAGGAAAGAAAAGGGAAGGGAAGAGAAGGGAAGGGAAAGAGAAAATCAAGCCCAGCCAAGCTTCTAGATCTAACTACTAGTATAGAGGAAACACAGGACTCCGGAGGAAAAAATGTCAACTGACACCCAGGGTTGTAGTAGCAGAATCCGGGATGTGGGAAGCCGGACATCAGGTGATGCCTGTCATAGCTGGTGACGTGCACAAGGGAGGTCGTTGCATTATTTGCTCTGCCTTTGGGAATGTGTGAAAACTGTCTAATAAAGGCTTAAAAATACCTGCAAGTGTTTGGCTCATACACACAAGCCCTCCTTTCCCTGCCGACCATGAACTAGCACAGTTCTCAGGCATGGGCAGGGAGTCACGCCAAAGGCTGTGTCCTCCATGAACTGGCCATCCTTGGGTCTAACCGAGATGAAACACTGGATGTGGACAGATGCAGAGGGTGATGCCATCGGGCGTTCTCAGACCTGGGTTCTCCATCTGACTCCGCTCTCCACCAGCTTGAGGAACTTTGGGCAAATCACTTACCCTCTCTCTGAGCACCCATTTTTTTTCTCTACCAAAAGAACCACTCATTCAGCAAACACTTGAGGTGGATGCGGAAACAAGGTAGACAATTGTCCCCGCACTCAAAGAGCAAGAAGTGTGCCCAAGGAATCCATTACATAAGGTGGGTGGGAGAAGGACCATTCGAGAGCTAAGGGCACCAAGGGATTCTGAACCCAAGAGAATCTCTTCTCTCTCAGTCTCAGGGAGGGCTCCCTGGAGCAGGTGGCATTTGAGCTGAAGCCTGACAGGTAGGATTTCAGCAGAGTCCAGGAAGAGGAGGGCGAGCCAGCAGAGGGAGTCCGAGCCGGAGGGATCCAAAGGAAGTGATCTATGGTGCCTGTCTGGGAAGCCAGGGCAGGGCAGGCTGTGGAGGCCCTGAATGCCCGCCCACTGTGGTGGAAACTTCTGTGGAAGGCAATAGGGAGCCCCCTGGACTCTTGAGGAGAGAGATGCTTTGATCAGGATGGTTTTTAAAGATTATACAGAGTGGATGGATTAAGGAGAAAGATTGGATCCTATTTACAGCAGGAGAGAGGAGGCCTAGCTCAGCCGGTCTACAAGCCACCTCTGAGGGTAAAAATGCAGAACATGCCTGCAAGGACGGCAGGGCTTTCTTCTCCCAGGGAGAGTGTGTGCGTGTACGCGTGCGCGTTCGAGCACACACACACACACCCACACACCATACACACATCACACCCCCCACACACACCACACACACATCACACATCATACATCACACATCACATACCACACACTCCACACCACACACACACCACCACACACACCACACATACCACACCCACAACCCGCACAACATACCACATACCACACACACACGCACACACCATGCACACACACACCACACACACCACACCACACACTCCACACCACACACACCACATACACTCCACACACACCACCACACACACAACACATACCACACCCAAAACCCGCACAACACACCACATACCACACACACACACACACACCATGCACACACAAACCACACACACCACACACCATACACACACAAACCACACACCATACACACACGCGCACACCACCCACATACACATCACACACACACACCACACATAGTAGTGAATCCTGAGGCCTGGGGCTGGAGAAAACAAACCATGTATGAGAGAAAGTATGACTGGAAAAAGGAATACATCAACCATCAAATGCAGACACAGTTTGGTGCGAAACTGAGAAATGGCACAGGGAATGCCTCCTGTTTCCTCCCATTTCAGAAAGATCTTTTTGCATCTTGTCCTGGTTCATTCTGGAAACAAGTTCACCAGAACCCAGAGATCGGGGGCTGCTGCTGCTTGCTGGGTGGCTCAGACTGCCGGGGGTCACCGGGCCCCCACAGCCGAGGCCTCCGTCCCTGAGGGAGTGTTGGGAGCCCAGAACCTGGCAGTCTGGAGTGCTGCCTTATCTTTCTATCTTCTCTACAGAAAAGGACATTATAAAATCAAAATGCACACCAGCAAAACAAGGTAAGAACAAAGAATAGCGGCAGATCAGGCTCTCTTGGCTGAAGGTGACACTGCCGGGTCCCTGGGATCCCGCACTCACCCAAGGCTCCTGGGCTCTGTTCTGGCCCGTGTCACACCTCGGTGTGTGATCTTCACCCAATTACCCAAAGCCCAGATTTGTTAGCAAAGGTGGTTTCCTAACTTTTTTAATTAAAAAGTTCTTTTTCTTTATTTTAAAGATTTTATTTATTTATTTGACAGACAGAGATCACAAGTCATCAGAGAGGCAGGCAGGGAGAGAGGGGGAAGCAGGCTCCCTGCTGAGCAGAGAGCCCAATGCGGGGCTCGATCCCAGGACCCAGGGATCATGACCTGAGCTGAAGGCAGAGTCTTTAACCCACTGAGCCACCCAGGTGCCCCAGTCCTCTTTCTTTAGAGTAACTAATGCATCCAAACAGGAGGAGACCCGATGTGAAATGTGAAGAATTTCAGGTGCAGGGAGAGGGCTATTCTGCCCTTTGCCTTTGCCCTTCACCTTCACAAAGTTCCAGAAGCAGAAAGGTGCTCCTGATCGCAGTGGGTAAGTGGGCTCCTGGCACAGAAGTGGACCCAGGGAAAGCCCCATTGCTGGGGAGCCTTGTCACTGCCCTGGTCAGTTTCACTCCCCAACTCTCTTCCGGGAGCCCCTGGGCTGTGAGAACATGGGAGGCGGGACGGACAGCCGTGGCAGAGGTGGAAGCCGGTTCCTGAGGGATCCCACCTTGTTCCTGGTGCAGGTGGCAGCCCACTGGATCCCCAAGCTGACCCTGAGGTCCAGCTCCCTTAGTGCCTCCAAGTCCCGCCTCTGACTCCGGTCCTCACTTAACACTCTGCAGGCAGGCCTCCTCCCTGGGGAACGGATGCAAAACAGGGCGGGCTCACACCCCAGAGAGCCCAGCTCTGTGTTTTGCAACAGTGGACACTCAGGGAATATTTGCTAAAATATTAGCGCTAACAATCAAGGCGCCTCTTTACTTCTGAGCCCGGCCTCACTTGTTGGTGGGCACCACAGGCTCCAAGCCCACAGGGCACTCATGTTACCTGTCCTCAGGAGCCGATCCAGGAACCAGAATAACAGAAACGAACGCACTCTCTCTGTCCCGGCCCACCCAGGCCTCTTTCCCACGGTGTCCTCATTCTTCCTCCACTCCAGACGGCACAATGCCTGCACGTGTGCATTGCCTTAGGCCTCCTGTGCCCCGAGCCAAGCCTAGCAGGGGGAAGCCAGCGCCCTGGGCTTCCAGAGAGACCTCCAGGTTCCGTACCTGGCTAATAATTCAGTGGGGCCGCAGGAATGGCTGTTTGCTTTTGCTGGGGATGCCAGGGAACAAGCTGTTCAAATCTCCCCAGGCCCCCGCCCCCTTCTGACACCCTGCTCCCCATCAATTCTCCACTATCTCCTGTCTTATCATCCCTCCAGGAACACTTGTTGAAGTTCAGGAGGCAAGGCTGCCTCCCTTGCCCTTGTTTGCAATCCCAGATTTCTACTCCTGGTGGTTCCTTGCCTTTGGCCCCAGAGTCCTCACTGGTGGCCTGGAGGGCCCACATGGGACGTGCTACCTCTTGGAGGCCTCCAGAGCCTGGTGTCGGGCAGGTATCCAGTATCGTGAGGGCCAAGAGATGGGATGTCCTGGGAGACAGAAGGGACAGAAGGGATGGTCCTGAAACATCTCCTTGACTCACCATCACGGCAGTGGGGAGAATGAGAAATCTTACATTACAGTTTCTAGGCACACAGAGCCCAGGGCAGTGGCCGAGGAGGGTAAGAGGAAAGGAAGGTGGACGTGGTAGCAAGGTGGTCACTAGATGTGTGACCCCAGGCTGGCCTTGAACCTCCCTGGGCCTCAGTTGCATCATCCGGGGGAACTATTGTTCCTATCTCATAGGGTTAGCCTAAGAATTATAAGAGTTTATAGAAAGCATAGGGCCATCTGGGTAACATAAAATTCTTAATATTTATTTATAGGTAGCTCTCCTTCCTGCCAGAGGCATCTGGAGGAACGGGGAGTTGATTACTGATAATGTGTGATATGTGCCACAAAATTCAAACTCACTCTTTGGTCTGGAGGCTCTGAGAGGGAGGAAGCATAAACAGAAGTCCAGGTGGAATCCTGTTGCCCTGTGTGAGGCAGAGGTCTCTGGGTGGGCTCAGTCCGCCCTCCTCAACAGGCCTGCTCTCCCGGGAAAGGACGTCCCTGCCATGGGCCCCACTGTCCTACCCTCCTCTCTCTTTTTCTAATGACACTAGACTAGATTAATTATATCTCCCCATATATGTTCTTCCTAACATCAGTAAAGTCCTAAAAGCTACTTAATGCTAATGTCATTTTTACTAAGTGTCTCGGGAGAACATTCTCAGTAGAAAGCATAAAAATTTATGAATCATCTGGAAATTTCCCTCTTGCGGGGTGGGGGTGGGGGGCAGTGGTGAGAGGGATGTAGTCCCAAACGGGGTAGGCGTCTGCTTCTCAGCTCTTTGGATAAAAGTATGGATTTGGCTTCTTTGACCAGCGAGGCAGGAGTAGTATGGCTCTTTTATGGAAAGAGAGTTAAGGTTGTTTGCCCATAATCACAGCCCAACAACCCACTGAGGCCCCACATCCTGGGCTCTGGGCCATCACCACACCCGCCCCATCAGCAGCCTCGCTGCCCCCAGTTTGTCAGGAAGGTGCCTGCCATGTGTAGCATCTGCCCTTCTTGGGACCCATGAATCGGCCCAAGCCCTCTGCACCTCTCACGTCACCCCTTGTGCTCCCAATGAAAAGATGCGACAACATTTTGGTAGCTGGAAATCCTCGTAATCAATCCCTTGAGCCCCAAACTGGCAAATCTGGGTAGTGAAGGCTGTCCTCACTGATCTCCACTCCAAGGAAACAGAAAAGACCCGGTGGGGGGCGGGTAGGGGCGTCTTGATCCAGCCAAGATCCCATGCCTGGAGATGCAGAATCGCCCCCCTTGTGCCGAGGCCCAAGGACCATGTGGTGAGCCCTGGGCTATGATACAGGGGAAACCACAGGGCTGAGGATCTATGAAAGCTATCATTTCGTTGAGAGCCAGAAGCAACCCTGATGGGGAGTACTTGGAATTGGCAGCACCAAGCTGTTCGGGATGACTGCGGAGTCTCATGTATACGGAGAAGCATATCTGGGTTTGCTTGTTTTGAACTCACATTCATGCTTTAGTCACTAGGAACCACAGAAACCCCACAGGCTGCTCACTCTTCCCTCCCTTCCTGGTGATTCCAGATCCTTCTCCCAGCAACTGCTGCTCTGAGCTATTCCCCCCCCCCCACGGCCCAGACACCTGCCCCGGGGCTCCCACCTCTGACTCTGCTTCTGAAACCCCAGAGCAGACCTGAGCCTGACGCCAGCCAGGAAAAGGAAAAGGTGGTCGGGAGGCAAAACTTGACAAATTGTTGAATTGGGGTGAAGGGTATAAAAGGGGACCTTGGACTAGTCTGTTTGCGCATGCTTGAACCTTGTAGCGACACAGATTTTAAAATAAAAAGACTGGTTATGGAGCACAGCACTGAGCTAAGAAGCAGTGCAAACAATGATTCACATAAGATGGGCTAGGCTTCTCCTCAGCTCTCTACACACATTGTTTCATGGAACTGGTACCTTGGACCCATGAGGTTCGTGCCCACCATTCCATACTTCGTAGATGGGGAATCCTAAGTGCCTGGAGCTCACACAGAATCCACCATGCCCCGAGCCATGGTTCTTCCGTCAGCCCCTGAGGCTCTCACACGAGGGGCCAACCCAAGACCCATGGCCGCTGACCCCACTATATCCTCATCTAGCCAGCATTCTGCGGGGAAGGCACAGTGACGGCTCTTACGTCAGGGAGGAAGCAGGGCTTGGGGAAGTGACTGGCCAAGGTCACGGGGCCAGGAAGAGGCAGTGCAGGACAGACCCCCACTCCCCACTCGGGGCAGGACTCCTGCTCGGGTAGGTAGCTAGAACGCTCTTTCCCTCCTGCTCAGGGAAGGCCAAGAGGAGGTCAAACCAGGTCCTGGCCTCTTTGGGAAGCAGAGGTCAAAGAGGCAGGGAGGACTGGGAAGCAGTTGGGCTGGGCGAGGCAGGCCGCCCCTCTCAGCACCCATGGAATGCAGAATTCCTGGCGTGGCTCTGGGAATCTGTTTTACAAGTTCTCCAGGTGATTATTGCAAGCACTGAACTTGGTGAGCCATGCCGTGCTGTTTAAATGGCCTTTCCCAACGGCCTGCGACACCACTTTTTCCTGGATGTCGGCTACCTATCAAACATAGGAGCACGAGGTCCTGGGAAGACGATGGAGAACAGGCACCCAAAATATAAACCGGGGGTCATCTCTGGAGACTGAGCTGACAGGTGACAGGTGACCTATCTGCTTCTGCTAGAACAGTGTTCGGCACTTGCCTAACTCTATAAAAGCCAGCGTCTTGATAACCTCTAGCTTGCGGTGGATGGAGGAAGCAGCAGGAGAATCCCTTAGAAGGGTGTTCGTGGAACAGGAGGTGATGGGATGTTCACAGTCATCCTGGGAGGTCAACAGTCACTCATCGTGATTGGGTACTTTCAGGGTTCACGGGGCCCTGCAGATCAGCCCCGGCAGGAACTCTGCCCTCAGCTGAGGACACGTTTTGCAGGAACAGAAACTGGTTTGAACACATGTTGCATGTTTAAATTCTCAAACAATACAGATTTAAAAATAAAGGGACTGTTGGTGGGTCCCCTGCTGCCACCCAAGGGCTGGGTTTGGGTCCTGGGGACTGTAGGGTTGATGAGGGACTTGGCTCTGTCGGAGGGTATTACGTTTCTTCCTCAGCAAATCTTAAGAAACTCTAGCTTCTGTGCACTATCGTTCGAGGGCTCTCTGCATGGAGCAGGGACTGGTTGAAAGGTGGAGGGCCGATTCTGGCTTCAAGCCCACCCTGTGCTGCCCCAGTCCCCGGACAGGAAGCCAACAGCTCTTGCTTGCTCATAGTGTAACGGACCAGCCGGCGAGGCCATGACGCGAGGCTCACCGGCCATCAGAAGCTTCTCCAAGGCTGCTCAGTAAGGCCAGGTCCATGTCCACACTGACATTGGCGTTGTCGTGGAGTGAGGTGACCGATGGCGCAAGCACACACATGGCCCTGGCTCCTCCATGGGGCCATGCTCACCACCACTCTGGCCCAGAGGGGACCCAGGGGGACTCCCTGAACCACACCGGTCAGAGTACCCCCTCTCAGGACATAATGACAACTGATGGCTTAGACTACAGAAACAGCTCTGCAAAACTCGGGGCAAAGCCTGTCCTGACTACAAGCTCATGCAGGGTGAGCAGAGTCAGCCTAGACACAGGGCCCTGGAGGGAAGGGAGGGCTCCAGGCTCCAGGAGGCCCTCCTCCAGGCTGTCCCCTGCAGCCCTGCTCACTGGCCGGGAGCCACTTCCTGAGTGCACTCCATTTGGGGATTCATAATCCGTTGCCCAAACTTCCTTGGTTTGTCAGGTTTTCCTATCAGCCGCCCTGTCTCAGTTAGGAAATCAGCTTTCTAGAACTTTCCAACTCAGCTCCCGCTCTCTCCCGCTTCCATGCCTCACCCCAGGGCCCATGGGGAAGGAAAGCAAAAGCAAGAACAGGTCTCTTACTTTCTCCCTCATCGCCAGCTAGTCTTTCTGTGGAGAAATGAGAAGGGAGCAGCTGGTGAACTCAGAAGGGGTGATCAGGTGGGCTGTGCTGGGGAAGCCCCAGGACCGGCCCAGGCCCAGCCACCCTCTAAGTGCTCGGCACCACCCCCTTCCCTGCAGTCAGCTTCCCTGGCCTGCCCCAGCCCTATCGCTGGCCATTCCCAGCATCTCGGGGGCATGATAAGTTGTGACAGCGGAGCTCTGGCCAGGAACGGGTCCATATAGGCTGCCTCCAGAATGAGGACCCGCAGCCCTTCCGGGAGGTGGTCGACAATGGGTCAGTTGTTTTCCGCAGAGATCGTCTCCCACCCGACTTCGAATTTACATTGTATCTAAGGAAAACGAACCAGGTGTTCTAAAGCCTAAAGATAGTAATAAAATCGAGCAAGATAAAAATGTGGAGGAAACGTGATTTAGTCTGATGTGTTTTTCACCTTCCAAACTGCTAAATAAACAGCACACATAGCCCAGAAGTGTTTTATTGCCCCTCTCTGCGTGCACTTCCCGAAGGTGTTTCTCTGCATAGCTCAGCCTCTCTAATTTAGCTACTAGCGCCGAGGAGGTAAAACGCAGCGGGGCCATCTGTCCCCTCAAGGACCCTGGAGTCGCATGGCTGGGTTACCTGCGCTTCTGGGAGGCGCAGCCCTCTGGGGCTGGCAAGGGGACTCTGGGCCAGCAGGTGGCGGCCACGTCGCGGGCTGCTCCTGTCCCGGGGCTGGAAGGACGCTGCTGCTCTGCCTCGAGCTCACCGCTTGGGGCGCACTGTTTCCATTTTTTAATCTGCTGATTTTCCCGAGTTATTTCATCCTGTGGAGTTCCGTTGTTCTCACATTTCTGTGTGTATTAGAATTATTCTGCAGAATTCTTTACCCAAAAGCAGCTCGGTGAGCTTGACGAGAGACGGGAGGGAATTTCAAAGGTAATTGTGGTTGGACGCAACCTTTACCTTTCACACTGGCATCAGAAAGTAACCTACATGCAGATGCCCCCCCAAATCCACCCTCACCCCCACCCCGCTGAACGTCCTTGGGAAATCGAGGAGTGTGAAGGCCCTCCTTAATCTGTTCTCCCAGGACACAGTAACCCCCCAAACCTGGACTGTCTGTCTTCTGTTTTCTGCTCCTTCTGCCATCAAGTACAGAGAAGGGGGAAAAAGCAAAGAGCAGCACATTAGTAAGATCCTCGTGCCCTGAGATTTAGGGGATTTTTTTTTTCTTTTTATCCTTGCATACTTATTTCCAGGTCAAAAAATAATACATTATTGTACTTTTTTTTTTTTTTTAAAGAAAAGAAAGGAAAGGAAAGGAAATCCGCAACACATGAAACGTGTCCTGGACGCCACTCAGTCTGCGACTGGCCTGCGTTTATCTCTGACTGTCCCCTGGCAGTTTGAAGCATTACCGCTCCGTGATAACCAGAAGTGAGTAAGCGCTGTGGCCCTTCAGAATGTCACCCGGAAGCACCAATTCAGAATGTCACCCTGAAGCATCAATAGAAAGCTCTTGGCTTCTGCCCTGGCCTTAGTTCTGTAGCCAGCATGCTGATGAAGGGAAGTTTACAGGACTGCCTAACTTGGGCTGCCCAGCCTGGGGGGTGGGCCAGCTGGAGAGCATTCCAGACACGCTGCAAGGCCTTTCACGTCCTGGAAAATGAGCTGACGATTCCTAGAGCCAGTTTTCTCCAAGCCGAGCTCCAGAGACACTAAATCAGACGCTAAGCTGTTGGCATCTCAGAGGATCTCAGGTTCTGAGTGGGGCCCTCTCAACCCGTTCCCATGTGAGCACTTCCAGGAAGGCAGCCACACAGCTGCCTCCCTGAAGCAGGACACTATTGTCATTTTAAAAACTGATGTCTGCCAACTATCATATGGTCTCCCTGATATGAGGAAGTTGAGAAGCAACATGGGGAGTGTGGGGGGCAGGAAAAGAATAAATGAAACAAGATGGGATCAAGAGGGAAACAAGCCATAAGAGACTCTTAATCTCACAAAACAAACTAAGGGTTGCCAGGCTGGGGTTGGGGGAGGGGGGGAGGAGGTTCAGGAGAGGGTGGTGAGATCATAGACATTGGGGAGGGTATGTGCTATGGTGAGTGCTGGGAAGTGTGTAAACCTGGTGATTCACAGACCTGTACCCCTGGGGATAATAATATATGTTAATTTTAAAAAAATAAGGAAAAGAAAGTGATGTCTACTCACAGAATATTATGAGGCCACTATAAATAAAGTTTCTTTCTGACATGCAAAAATAAAATAGTGATGCCTGGGGCAAGGGGGGGAGATCTCTTAAAATAATTTAAAAATTAAAGGACCCGAATGAGATCTCTTGATAACTCCTTCCTTCTCCTCTCCGCCCTTTGCCCTCATGGCTCACACACCCCAACTCGGGCCCCAGGACTTCCACGCACAGGGTCTGCCCAAGTGACCTCTCCCCAGAGCGCAGGTTTCTGGGGAGTGAAACTGACCTTAGGGCTACACAACAAATGGCCCCTAAGGATGCTTCTCAGTGATAATCCTGACTGCAGGGGGGTTTTTTGCACACCTCCCCATGCCCAGGCCACCCCACCCGTGCCCCCTGACCAGAAGGAAGCAATACCCAGATCCCTAGGTTTATGTTTCTGGTTTTGAACCTGGTGTCAGTGGAATCACACACCGGGTACTCTGTGTGTCGACTTTCAGTCTTAGGTCTGTGATATTCACCCATATTGATGTGTGTAGTGTGACTGATTCTTTTCATGGGAGACTAATTTTCTTTTAAACGTATGAGAGTTGATCCTTGTACTGCCCTCCCTCCTCCTCCTTTACTCAAATCTGTGTGTGAACACGTCCTTCCCGAGTGGTAGGTGAGAGTGTTTGTCGCATGCATCCATGTTGCTATAGAGAAAATAAATGTGACTACGCCCCCCCCTCCAGAGACTTGTACCTCCCCCAACTCCCCACCCACCCTGTCTTCAAAGGCTCTGGTGAGGATCATTTTTAAACGAGGGCTTTGCCACAGCTCCAGGAATGTAAGCCATGGCAATAAGTTCCTGGAAGGCCTTTGGAAATACCTTCCCTGAAGGCGGTTTAACAGTTGGAGAGGAACCAAGTTGGTCGGAGGGTCTGGAGGCAATGTTTTACTTAGATCTTAGATCATCAGAATACTAGGCTCTGTTCTTGAATGTGGTCGTCAGCTGGGAGAGATGCTGCAGCTTGGTATTGGAAAGTGAACAGGAGGAAACAGAGTGCAAAAGAAAGGAACTGGAGGGGGGGGCGGTGACTCTCCCGGGGCAGCCTGCCCAGAAAGGTGAATGGTAAGTCAGGGGAAGGAAGGAAGGAAGGAAGGAAGGACGGACAAGGCTTGCCAGTTCTCAGCACCTAAGCGATGGGAGTGACCAGACATGAGAGCTGGATGGTAATGGGGAGAAACTTGATTTTTTTTTTTTAATTAAAAACAATCATGAGTACTGTCTATGTACCTGTGTGCAAGTGAGGACCGAAAAAACGTAACAAACCTATAAGTACAAGTTTGACCGGTAGGTGGCAGGCTAGGCCAAGCTATTCTCTAATGCAAACCAACCAGGTGATTGTTGTCCTCCCTGAGCCCAAACCTGCACAGTGCCTCAGGGGTGTGGCCCCCTGGGCCCTGAAGCAAATCTGTCTTTACTCCAACATCCACAGGAGCAAAAGGCCCTGTAGGGATCACAGGCCTTTTTCCCAGCTTTTTACTTTTCCTCTCTTAACCCCAACTACATTTAAATAGATGCTGGCAATCAGGAAAGATAACCTGTTCGAAAAACAGAATAGTTTGAGATGTGGTTATTTGAGACTTCCAAACAAAACAAAAAAGCTAAGAAAAGTAAATTGTGGAAGACTATCTTTCAACAAGAGATCCCAAGCCCACTGTGTTATTCCCTTCCCCGCATCATCAGGAAATATTCACTGAGGTCCTTCTGTGTCCTGGGAGCTGTGCTCAGTGCCGGAGTATAGAAAGCATAAAGGTCCCCCTAGAAGTCTCTGCCTTCTAGCTATGAATTCCTCACTCATCTGTCATTTCCTTCAGTGTCTGGACCAAGGAAGCTCATAATTGCATCTCTTGCACCGAGCACTGGGATCGACACATATGTACTAATTCTGTCATCTCGCATACGTGAGATCAGCTGGCAAGTAGGGGATACTGCCTCGAATCCAAGATTACAGGATTCACTGCAAAAGTGTGCAGTTCAGACACCGAAGCATTTTATATTTTCTTGTTGTTTTCTCAGGCTCCTTGTGCCATAGAACCAGGAGCCCACGGTGTTGGTACCCCTTCCCGAGCATGTCCTCATTCCTGGCCCCATGATAGGACAAGGTGCATTCCCCTTCTCCATGAGGCCATTGTTAGAACTCTCCCCATTTTACAAACTAAAAAACTGAGGCTTGAAGAAGTTCAATTTTCCCACAGGGACGAACCCATTGAGTTTGTCTTTTGAATCAGACCATGGCAGAGGGAGCGCCTCGCACACAGGGTCAGTGGTGGCCGATGAACTCATCCCCTCGCCTGTCACCTGAGTTTTAGAAGAACATCCCTTCTTTGTTTGGCAGGTGCAGCCAGCTGTACGGAACAGAATGCACCGTGCAAGGGCACGCCTGAGAAGAATAATTCTTGCCTTAGAGCCAATGTGTGGACTCCTGGAGAAAGCCCCTCCTGCGATGCTCACGGTTGCCATGGCGGTGAGAATCAGAGCATCTACTCCCGAATTTGATTGCTCACGGGTACAACCTTAAGGATTCCCAGGGATGCTTAAGAAAAATACTATTCAACCTAAGTCTGAAAAATGTAAATATTCAGACCCAACGTGTGTCACCTAAGATCTCAGCTCAGTGCTAAAGTATTTGTAAAGAAGATCCTGTAAATCTCATGTAACTGGGCTCTGCTCTTTCTTACTCTCAATCTTTGTTTTCTATTCCTTCACCTCTTCAGACCAAATGTCCTTAGCAAACACCTGGATGTCGCCGACAGCAACCGTGACACAGAGCTCACCATCTGCTTTCTGAGAATTTATGATGCCCGATGTCAGGGGCATGAAACAGAAGCCCGGGAACCAGCAGCTTCACACAGCAGCTTGTTCCACGCTCGTGCTGCCACAGGTCTGCAAGCCCGGAGGACAGCATGGGCACACTGTCTTAGACAGCCTGGCCTGTGTGCTCCACCTGCTCCTTGAATCAGCTTAATAAAACTAGCTCTCTGGGGGGCCACTGAGACCTCGAAGCAGCCAGTGTACATTTTATTAGCAGTCACCATGACAAGGAAAATGTAGACTCGAGGGATAGGCTATCTTTTCGTGTGGTGAATCTAGAGAAGTTGCAAAGCATTTTTTTAAATGTATTTATTTGACAGAGAGAGAGATCACAAGTAGGCAGAGAGGCAGGCAGAGGGGTGGGGGGAAGCAGGTTTCCCACTGAGCAGAGAGCCCGATATGGGGCTTGATCCCAGGACCCTGAGATCATGACCTAAGCCAAAGGCAGTGGCTTCACCCACTGAGCCACCCAGGCGCCCCTGCAAAGTATTATAGCTAAGAGCAGGGACTCCAGAGGTGGAAAGTCTGGGATGCCTTCTTGAGTCTGCCCCTCGAAACTGTGTGGCCTTGTGCTAATCACCCAACCTCTCTGTGTGCCTCAGCTTTCTCAACTGCAAAATGCAAATGACGGTGACCGTGATGAAAGCACCCTCCTCTGATGGTTGTCAAAAGGACTAAAGAAGAAGCTGATATTTGTAAGGAGCTCAGAACAGTGGAAGACACCACGCGCTCATGAATTTTCAACCAACATCAAACCTTATTAAAGGAACACCATACAAACCTCTCAACTTCTGCTCTGAGCTCAGGAACCGTGGCTCCCTGGAGAGCAACTGTTAATGGAAATACACATTTCAGAGCACAGGCTGAATATTGAATATTGAGCCCAATGCACTTCACTAATAGAGAGAAGGCTTTCTTTCGCTCACCTTTCTTTCCCTCACAAGGACAGGAGCTGTCTCTGGTCCTCCTGCCACCCTGTTACTTCTCAGATCTCAGCCACTCATCACCCACCAAGGTCACTAGCCTCTTGGGCCCCATTTCTAATGATCTTCGTGTTCTGGCTGCTCTAAATTCCTCCCAATACATACCTTGGCTCCTATGACAACTTCAATTTTGTTCAAGTCAATAAACATTTACTAAGCACCCACTAGCCCTACTAAGCCCTAAGGGGGATACAGATAGCACCGTTGTTGTTCGTCAACACATGTGAGCTGCTCACTGAGTGATCACAGGTTGAAACTCCGGGTGGACTCCCAAAGTGCTGTGAGCAAAAAGGCATGCAGCAGAACATCAGGTGGCCTCCCAGAGAAAGGGAACTTTGAGCCAAGACTTAAGTGGTGAGATTTCAGTAATGAGAGACTGCTGGGGAAGGTCATCCAGAAGACCTGAAAACAAGTTGACTGCTGAGCTGGAGGCAGGCGACCTCAGGCTCCCCACCCCAACCCTGTCCTTGGAATGTGTGCTCTTCTCACCTTTCCTGCTCCTGGGGATGCTCTGAGGACAGAACCTTGAGATGGTGACAGCTGCTGAGAACACCTGCACGTAGAAACATTTAACAGGTGGTCCGGTTGCTGCTGCTTGAGGCAAGCATTGTATGTAAATTCCCTTTGTTTATTACAACTGCCGCCTGCCAGTCCCGAGTGATCCTACTACGGCCTTTCCTTGATCCCTCCCTGCCCTCTACCAGTACAGAGCCAGCTTCAGAGTTGACTGGGAGAGCTCCCCAGGGCCTTATGGACCAACAGAGATATAGGCTCCAAGTTTTGGAAGCTCAAGATGTTTACTCATTCATTCATTTGTTCAACAAACATTTATCTAGTGTCTACCATGTCCCAGGTATGGGGCTCAAATCCCTGCTCAGCCACCTACTAAATAATGAGCTGAGATCCACGTAACCCGTCTATGCCCCAGGCTCCTCAGGTATAAGACGGGAGTACACAGCAACATATGTCTCGCAGATTGGTAGACTGGAGTGAGCTTAGAACAACACCCGCTACACAGTAAGTGCTGAGTAAAGGCTCCCTCACATTGTCATTGCTGTTCCGTGTTGAACACACAGTTGTCTTAAATACACTACCTGCCATCAAGAAACTCACAAATATTACTAGAGGAACAGACATACACTCTGTACTCTCCGGGGAGATACATCTAGTGATTTTTGTTTGTTCTTTTCATTTTGTTGAAAATTTTTATGAAATTTTATGACCCTTACCTCCCAAATTCTTGCAAACAAAAGCGTCCTTATGGATTCCTGGCTTTCTCAGAAATTACATTAATGACATCTACGGAGCCTTTCGGAGGCAGCCAGGTGGCCTGCCTGCTGATCCCCCAGCATCCACAGATTCCAATCATCCGCTCGACTTGCTCATTCCTTCTCCAAGAGCCGTAGGTTTCAGGTCCACGTCCAACCACGGCTGCCGCCGCATTTAGCATTTTTTTTTTTAAACGACAGAGGACAGAGTGTGAGAGAGGCAGATGTGAAGAGCAATTATAACACAGAATGGCAGAAATGGAAGCGAGGCCATTTTCGCAGAAGTTGCCATGGGAGTTAGCGGTTCGTGGTAAGCCCTGCATGGGGAGACGGCGGCTGACAGGAATGCGTTCTAGGAGGAGATGCCGGGTGCTGCCCTGGGCGCTCTTCTCTGGTCTTCCTGTCGCCTCCCTCGGATCCCACACATCGCCACAGCACTGCAATTATCATTCGCGTTAAAATTTGCATGCGCCGTCCAGACCCATCTATGAAGCTTCATAGGAATATTAGGGTCACCTCAAATACTACATGTCCCAAATGAACTCATGGTTTGCCCTGAGCCCGGGGCTCCTGCTCCACTGTTCTCAGTTGCCCAAGCTGGAAACCTGAGCGTCCTCCTAGCCCCAACAGCCTCTGCCTTCCCCAGCAGCCACTCAGCACCAGCCCTGCCGTCCTGCCTCCCCACCACCCCTGAATTCTCTCCCCTTCACCCACGCACACCCCAAACACCCAATTTCACCCCCTCCATCTTAGTACAGGATCTTGGGCAACTGCACATTTTATCACATTTTCCTGCCCATTTTTTCCCTTGACTCCAATGATCTCGTTTGTTTATTTACTTGTTTGTCCCATTGTATAAATTTGTCCATCTCTTTGGGGACCAGATAAAGAAACATCAGAGAGCACTTGGACAACCCTTAAGTTCCTTGATCTTCATTGTTGGTCTGTGTCACTGGAATCCATAGAAACTGGAGTTTGGGCCTCCTGGGTGGCTCTGCTGGTTAAGCAACTGCCTTCAGCTCAGGTCATGATCCCGGATTCCCGTGATCGAGTCCCACGTCGGGCTCGCAGCTCCATGGAGAGTCTGCTTCTCCCTCTGACCTTCTCCGCTTTCGTGCTCTCTCTCTCTCTGTCTTTTTCTCACATAAATAAATAAAATCTTTAAAAACAAAAAAAAAAAAAAACAAAAAAAAGGAATTGGAACTCAGTCACGTGCCTAAGATAAAAATGCCTCATCCCTGGCAGGGTGAACGCAGAGTTCTTACAGAATCCAAGGAGATAAGACCGGTGGAATGTTTTTTTCTGTGCGGGCTCACTGAAGAGCTGGGTGTGAATTTTCAGCTCCGGGGTAGGGAGCAGGGTGCGGTGACAGTCACCTCAGCCATTGGTGCTGCAAGCCTTCAGGGAGTAAAACAGCGGCACTTACTGGAACCCAGGGCCCGTCTCTGCTGCTTGGGCCAGCTGCAGTTGCACCAGGGGAAGTCCATCTGAGGATCAGGGCAAGAGCCCCTCCCCTAGAAGGCCATCACGAACAGCTCACCCCTCTCAAGTTCACTGATCAGAGAGGGCTGCAAAGCTGCAGAGCTCAGGGAAATCACTAGGTAGCATTCTTTGTATTTTTATTTTGTAGGCTTTTGTTTATTTTTTCAGGTTTTTCTTACTTTTCATCTCCTTTTAAATAATTTTTATTAGACAGCAAATTCACCTAGAACAGGGAGCCTGAACTTCATCGTGGCTGTTCAGCATAGAACTTTTAGGATTTTCTAATGCTTGTTTCTTCCCCAGATCTATATACTGCACAGGATGTCCAAGGTGTAGCTATAGAGGAATTACTTGGTGTTCCACTGTTTCTTGTGTATGTTTACATCTAAAATAGTCTACCATGTGTCACAAGGCACTGATACAGACTATAAATGCTGCAAGTCATGAGACTTGGGAACAGGGGACAGGGGAATCATTTCCTGAGATCATATCTTATGTCATATTGATAGATAGGAGGGGGTTCAGAGGACAGTGATCATCCAACTGAGAGAACTTAGAAATCATATTAAATAAGAAATGACAAAAGGAAGAAAAAATTGTGAACACAGAAAAGAGAACATCTTGAGTTGGGTTGAGTGTGTACAGAGGGAAGTGGGACAAAAGGGACTCCTTATACTTCACAGGCATTTGAGTAGATGAGTTGAAGTGGGGATAGGTTCCTTGACTGTGTCCTTAGGATGCAGAATAACCATCCAAGGTGCATGTGCTGGGAGGGAGTTTCAGCTCAATAGAAGGAAGAGCTTTCAAGGTGAAAGCTACCAGTGGAGTGGGTGTCCTTAATATTTGATGTATTCTAGTAGATGAGTTCATCTGCTGGGGATATCTTGCTAGATAGGCACCTAGTCACATGCTCCTTACAGTCTTCTTTTAAAAGTAATTGACTAGCTCATTGATTAATCACAAAGATTGCCCAAAGAAGTGTAACTTTGATTTAAAATGAAATAAAGCTCAGGGATTTATTATAGTGGAGAGAAGCTGGGTCAGATGCCAGTTGAGGAACGGGGCTGGGCAAGACGGAGGAGTTGTGCTGGAGGCCACGGTTGGGAAAAGATCACACGAGAGAACAAAATTCGGTTGTCAAAAGTGGGGCAATGTGTGAAGGTAAGTTTATTCACTTGTCCACTCACTCTACAAGCATTTATTTGCTGGGAGGTTTATATAATGGAAGTCCATATACTTGCTTAAAATAAACACACTAGAACTGCATGCATTAATAAGGATGTAGCTCAAAAGCTAAATGGTGAACGAAAAAAGCAAGTCGTAGAAGAATAGAGAATATAGGATTCCAATAATACCAAGTAGAATAATACATAAAATTAAAAAATGTGTAGAAACACATAAAATTGTGGTAGACCCTTGCACCCTTTGAGCAAAAGAAGGGAATTACTGACTTAAAATTCACGTGATGCGTACCTCTCGTAGGGAGGAAAGGGGTGTGATCAGAGAAAAGCACACAAGGGCTTCTAAGATACCGGAGAAGGTTTGGCTCTTAATTTGGTGGTGGATACACAGGGACTGGGTTCCTTACTCATACGGTCTAAGCACTCTTTTGAATGTAAGATATAGTTACAATGATGAAAAGCAAAGCAAAGAGAAAGCAAAGGTGAGCATTTAGAATGAAGGGACACACAAGGTCTTAAGCAGTATAGATACAGATAAGTCCACATATGGACATAGTGGAGCCCGATGACAGAACATCACACGCACAGAGAGAATCTTCAAAACACTGAAAAGCACTTATCAGCAAGGAGAGATGCCAGCAGCTACGTGAGTGACATCTTCAAACTAGGCAGCCCGGGGACTCCCCAGCTGTCCGGCATCTACTCCGTAGCCCTCAGCCTGTGGTCTTTGCTGCCCTACCCCGCGGCAGAATCCATTCTCTTAAAAGTCAGCCGTGACGCAGACTGACTGAGGGATGTGTTTACAGCCAGTCACCTCTCCAGGAATGTTCTCTCAACAGGGAGATGTTTTCAGCTGGGAAAAAACGTCCCTGTTGTCGGGCAGTCTGTTTCACTGGAAACAAAATTCCACATCCAACCCCCGGCCTGGAGACCTCCCTGAACTCAAGGGGCAGTGGTGCCACCTCTGACTGGGGCTTGGCCTGGGTCTGTTGTCTGACGACGCTGTGCCTTGGCACTGAGGACTCTCCCAGTCCCAGCCAGCCTGTGTCTCGGCAGGAGGAGGTTTCTCCCTGGGTACAAAGGCTCATGGAACCTCAGAGTTGAGAAGTCCCTTCTGAAGCATCTGGACGCAACCTTCTTGTGAGGTCGGGCCCACAAGCCTGGCAAGCCCTGCGTTCAAATCCTGCCTATGACTCAATGGGGAGCATGGAGAGGGGAAGGTTCTTAAAGCCTTGGTTTCCTTCGGAGTCCAACAGAGACAGCATTTTGCCCTTCCTCATGAGCTGGTTAGGGGGATTGACTGTCATGATTCATGCTCTCAAAAGATACTCAGTAATCCTCAGTTTGACCTGCTCAGAGTAGCCCCCTGGGAGCACGATGCCGTCATGGGCTCTGGGCCTCTGCCCTACTGTGTCTCTTCAGCCTGCCAATCCAGACTCCCCTGACCCAGTCGTCCTTCTAGAAAGCCTTCCTGCCCGCCAGTATGGGATCCCACTACACTGGTGCTCACCCATCAGACCCAGGCCAGCCCTGGGGCCGGACGTCCCCCAGAGCTAGTGTCCTGGACATGGACAGTCCTCCGTGTGGAGACTGGCAAGCTGGAGCCCGCTGTGCTGCCACCTGTTTTTAGAACAAATATTGGGGTGCCTCGTGATGGGGCTCTTTCTCCCCAAAGCAGGGAAATGAGCTGCCCCCAGTTCCATCACGCCTGTCCCACTCTTCCCCCACTGTGGAACCATTGGTACATAGCGCCTTAGGCCTCCTTGACTGCCAGGGCCCCAGAGCCTTTTCGTGGCTGGAGTTGAAAATGTTTGATGGAGGTCAGTTTGGTTTTTGATGGACCTGTTGGTGGGATGAAGCCTGGGCACTCCCTGCAAGCCAACACGAAGCCTGAGCCCCTGACCAGTAAGGCAGCGCACAGCCCACGGCAGTCCCCCCCACCCTAGTGCTCAGAGCTCCCCTTTCTCACTGAGTCCCACTCGCTGGTGTTTCTCTCTCTTCCTGCAGGGAGAGCCCCAAATGTCCTCTCTCTGAGGATCTATCTTGTGTGCCTGTTAGCTCCATCTTCTGGCGGGCAAGACAGGAGTTACTGACGACGACCTCTATTAGAGTGTCAGATCAAGGGGACTCCCCCTTACCCGACTTTGTGGGAGAGGAGGGGTGTCAGCAGGAAGCCCGGCCCCCTCTCTCACACAAGCTTAACTTGAGGGATACCAAGGTTGGGGTTGGCAGGGTCAGGGAGTCACAGCCAGAAGATCCTGAGGGTGTGGATGAGCTCCGTCCAGTGCCAAAGGCCCTGGTTGAGGCTCTGTCCATCCTGCAGCTTCCATGAGCAGCCGACGTGCATTGTAAAGGCCTCTCTTGCTCACACAGTTCATGTGGCTCTTGCTGTTGCCACTAAAACTCCATCTGCATGAACACTTGTCTGTCACCCACTGACCGGCACTGTCCTTGGAGGTTCGTTCCTGAGAGGATGGGGTTCAGCCAGGAAGGACAGGGAGCAAGCCGAGAGGAGTGGCCTGGCCTGTGCACCTCTGCTGGCCTGGAGCAGGGTCTGGTTGCTCCAGTGAGAGTCTGGGTGATTGAGCCCGGGGGGGTTGGAGAGGCTGGAGCGTGTCACCAGACAGGGCATGGGTGAGGTGTGTTCCAGGACACGGGGCAGGGGAGCATCTGGGAGAGGACATATGAGGGCGCTGTGGGCAGCCTCCCCAATGCTCTATGGTCACTCCCAGGGCCCCGACGTCATCACTGCTGGCTTGTCCTCCTCATGATTTCAGGTCTCATCTATAGAATCCTGGATCCCTCCTTTCCAAAGCAATGCTTCTCCCTAATGAAGACAGCATAAAGGAGCCAGCAGCCAGTCCCCTAAAAATGTGGGTAAAGCGTGTTCCAGTGTTGGTGTTTACAGGAATCATTCCTAAAGAAACAGACATTTATGGCACAGATGTGCTTATCGCTTACATTTTGAGAGTCAAATAACTGGAAATGAATTAGTTGTTCAACAGAGGGGTTTCCTGAATGCTGTCACTGAAAATGCCCAAGGGGACAGAGCGACAGTGTCTGTCCACTGAGGGGTCATAAGGAAGAACAAGAGCACAGCCCCGGAACCTACCCCGGCCCACTCTGTCACATACATGTGCGCACATGTGCACACACGCACACACACACACACACACACACTACACTTAGAGGGTAAGGCAGAGAAGAAGGATGCCGTGTATTATAGGGGATTATTCATTGGTAGAAGGAACATGCCTTCCTTTTTTTATCTTTAAATCATTATTTACTAAATAAACAGTCTGGATAAAGCCTAAAGAACTATTTTATGACCTACCTTGTTAGCAAGAAATGAGAATATTGAAGATATAATTTTAATATTTGATAATATGCCCATTAGAATAGTTGAAACGTAGACTATCCAGAAAAATGAAAGCATGTAAAGGTGTCTCATGGCCCCAGACCTTTCTCTCATGGTTTCTGCTTTTCAAGGCATGCTTCTAAATGGGAAACCTAGCTCAGAATGAAAATAGTTCATTTGGGGGCTTCCCGTGATCTTTGTTCTTTCAGGAACATTCCTATGTAATAAAATGTTATTTGTATAACAAAGTTTGCAAAGAGGGGAATCACACTTATGTTCTGCAGACACACACAGAAGGCCATATTGTAGGATTCCAGCAGAGGAAAATCCAAGTCGAGGTGAAGTGGCCGAGACAGAGAGCAGAGCAGCGGTTGCAGGGACTGGGAAGGGACAGAGCAGTGAGCGATGAGGAGCGCGGGTGTCTCTGTGACGGAAACGTCGTAGAACGACATGGTTGTGCAACACTCGGGATGGACCTAATGAAACCTCCATATCCCACTGCAAAGGATGCGAGTAAAATTTTATGTAAACTCAAATTCTATCTTTAATTAAATCTAGTATGTAATTATATACATACACACAAAAGAGAAGAAATACAAAAAAAGCAACGAGGGGGATGGGAAAGACATGCTTTCTGGTTGTAGCAAGCACGAGGTGCTCCTTGGGAGCGAAGCCTGCTTGCTCCACCGAGGCAGGTGGCCTCAGCTCAGGGACCGAGCCCGCTTGCTCCACGGAGGCAGGTGGCGGCAGCTCAGGGACCCAGCCCGCTTGCTCCACGGAGGCAGGTGGCGGCAGCTCAGGGACCGAGCCCGCTTGCTCCACGGAGGCAGGTGGCGGCAGCTCAGGGACCCAGCCCGCTTGCTCCACGGAGGCAGGTGGCGGCAGCTCAGGGACAGAGCCTGCTTGCTCCACGGAGGCAGGTGGCGGCAGCTCGGTGGCAGGACCCTGCTGGTCATCCAGGAAAGTCAAAAGGCCTGGTGGCTCTTCCGTGGCAGAGAAGTGAACGAGGGCCCTGACGACCATCTGCCCTGGCCCCAACGGGTCAGGGGGGGTCACTGGTCTTCCTAATCCATAGTGAGCAGCCGCAGCAGGGATGTCGGGGGCCAGCTCAGGCCCCAGAGGTGCCGCGGGTGCCAGAGTGGCTGCTGGAACAACTTCCCGAGACACATCCTGATCTTGCTCTGGGGCCGGTGATGTAGCTCCAAGAAGAGAAAGCATCATCAGATGGTTGACTTCCCTCTCGCCTTTCCCTTTCCCCACCACTCAGCGTGGCCTGCGTTCAAGACCCAGCCCCTGGAAGGTGTCCCCAGCGGAAGCCCATGGGGACAGGGATCTGAGACAACTCACTCCTCTCAGCCCAACTACAATCTATGGAGGCTTCCTCAGGGTGGCCCACCCTGCCTCCTCCTCAGGCCCACATCAGTCAACCCTAGTCCTCCTCACCCTCAGCCTCTGGCTCTGTGGTCTCAGAGCACTGCCTTTCTGGCAGCAGAAGCTGGGCACGGCGCTGCAGGTCCGAGCCAGGTGCATTGACCTGCAGGTAGGCCAGTACAGCATGCAAGTTGGGAAACTCCGGAGGCTGCACAAAATCCCCTGGATACCTTTCCACCCACATATCCAGGATGGCATAGACGGCCCTGGGGACAGACATGGAGGCAGAGAAGTCAGAGGACAGGGTATGCATCCAAACCAATATCCCAGGGACACCCTGTGGGAACCTGGGCTCCTGGGCTTACAGCTCCTGTCCGAGACCAGTCGGACTCCTTGTCCACCTGCGACCTGGCAGTCCTTCCTGAGACAGGCCTGCTCCCAGACGGTGGGCTGGCCAAAAGCCTCTGGGAGTCGGAGTCCTTGATCAGTGGGGGGAGCCTTTCTGGACTTCTTAGGGGAGCTGGCACACTCCTCAGTATGTCTCCTTGCCCACGAGCCACTTCAATTCAACTGCACGTGCCCAGGGAGGGGTGGTGCCTGGCCTCTTAATTACCCTCACTGCACTCGCCTCTGCTCCGTGAAGATCCAACCGAGGAGGGAACAAAGGGACTCTGTCTCTAGCCAGGCCTTCCCAGGACCCTCCCCATACCTCCACCGTTACCGCCTCTGCCCAGTCACTAGGTGCCATGAGAGTGGGTCTGTTTCCACTGACACTCACCTCCCACAGGGTGTGGGATGGCTGCTGCTCCCTGGGCTCTACTGGGTCACCACTCTCCCTGAGCCCCCTCTGAGCACCCAGCGTGCAGGTGCCAACAGAATGCTATGCGATGGTTCCTAAATCCTGCATTCTGGGTCCCAGAATTGGGGCAGAGAGAGGGCTGGGAGGGGGCAGGGATGGAGCATGACCCTCTCAGGGGTGGAAGCTGTCCTCCATGCCCCTCTGCTCTCCCACAGTGCTCACACACCTACCCCAGTTCCCCAGGGCACCTTCCCAGTTTCCAGTAGAAGCTCTCAGACATTTACTCTAAAGCAGGAATCACAGAGGTGTGCGTGAAGGTCCAGCAGCCCCTCGAACTCACAGTCCCTCACTGCCCTGCTGGAGAGGGAAGGCCCTCCTGGAGCAGCCAAAGCTTACTCACATGTTGCACTGCTCCTGGGGTCCGCCGACCTCATCGTAGCTGGAAGAAACACATCCGAATCTAGAGGAGGCCAGGGGGCATTGCATGAGATGTCTGCGGAAGTTGGCTCTCGCCGCCTGACCCTCGACTAGCCTGCAGCCCTGAGGTGCTCTCTGTTCTGTTCCGGGATCCCATTCAGCTCCGAGACAATCGCCTCCACCTACCGGGGCTTCCTGAATGCTTGCTGAATGAAAGGGCCCCAACCAGCCCATCACCGACATCTGAGTTGCCCTGGCCCCTGCTCACCCTCAGGGATGCCTGCTCTGGATTCACCCACACACAGACCCCAGAAGGAATCTCAGATCTCCTTTTCAGTGGCAGAGGAGCCCAGCTCAAGATCACAGTGAGAGTCAGGAATGAGGCAGAGGTTTCATCATGAGGGGCACGGGAATGTTCAAAGAGCATGCCCACAGGCCCAACAGCAGACTTTTCCACTGGCGCAGGCTACCAAGTGTTCTTTCCCTACAAGACCCCACTGAGTCCCTATAATACCTCTGCCCCAGTTAGGAGCAAGGGAAGCTTGGGGAAGCTTGGGGTCCTGCCAAGTCTCACAACCAGGCATTGGCCAAATCCCACGGAGCAGTTAGGGGCAGGGGAGGGTGCTCACCTTGCAAAGAGGAGGCCCAGCACCTCCTGGGTGGTAGCAAAGCTGTGGTATATTTCCAGAAACGTGTGAACATAGTTTAGATCTTGTTTTAGGACGGCAGTCACCAGGTAATCTATGCTGGCCCCCAATGAACTGGCACGAGTGTTCCATACTATCGAGGTCTTATTCCTCTTCCTCGTTGAGCCATTTTCCCCCTGAGGTGAATCAGAGGAGACATGAGTCAGTGCTGTGGCCACCAGGAGGGTTGGGGCTTGGAGGGCAGAATGAGCCCCCAGATCTCAGGGACTTCTGCAAGAGGTGGGACAAGAGAGCCCAGAGTCCGAAAAAGAATCGGGTGACTCAGTGTCTCATTGGGTTTATCCTAAGACTCTTGGTTTTGCTTCAGGTCATGCTCTCCGTGTCCTGAGGCTGCGCTCCTCGTAGGGCTGTGTCCATAGGGCAGTGTCTGCTTGAGGATTCTGTCTCTCCCTCTGCTTCTCCCCACTCTCCCCCGGACTCCCTCTCAATCCATCAATCAATCAATCAATTAAGAACTCTTTAAGGAAGGGATATCTGGGTGGCTCAGTGGGTTAAAGCCTCTGCCTTTGGCTTAGGTCATGATCTCAGGGTCCTGGGATCGAGCCCCGCATCGGGCTCTCTGCTCGATGGGGAGCCTACTTCCCCTCTCTGTCTCAGCCTGCCTCTCTGCCTACTTGTGATCTCTGTCTGTCAAATAAAGAAATAAAATTTAAAAAAAAGAAAGAAAGAAGGAAACCTTAAAGGAAAAGAGAAAATGTTCTTGGTATCCATACAAAGAATTGAAAAAAATGATGTCTGAACTTGCTAGTATCTCAGCTCCTTTTGTGAGCGGAGTATTAGTAGCACGTCCCTGCATGAGTGGCATGGATCCTGTGATTTCTGATGACATAGCCCCATTGTTTTTATTTTTTCGAAAGATTTTTTATTTATTTTTTTGACAGAGAGAGAGAGGTCACAAGTAGGCAGAGAGGCAGCCAGACAGAGAGGGGGAAGCAGGCTCCCCACTGAGCAGAGACCCCCCCCCGCCAACGTGGGCCTCGATCCCAGGATCGTGAGACCATGACCTGAGCTGCAGGCAGAGGCTGAACCCCCTGAGCCACCCCGGCACCCAACATATCTCATTCTTGAGATGAGAACACAGACGTTTTAGGTGAGAGGGCTTAGGATAGGAGGGCGCGGAGGCTGTAGGATGCAGCACTGTTCATTAGCCACAGAAGGGGATTATATCCAGTCCTGCCCCTGGAAAGGGCTCGATGCCGGTGATAAATTACTGGCCTTCTGGACTGCCAGGCAAGGCAGTGAGGCCCCTGTTCCTCACCCTAGGGGCCCCAAAGATGTGTTCCATCAAAACAAAAGCCCAGAGCAAGAGACAGAGTACCATGGGCCCCATGTCCCTTTGGATCAGAATCTCCCAACTCACTCTTGCAAATGATCATTTGCAAGATTTGTATAACCTGAGGAAAGACTGTTGGGCCACTGGAGACACCTGGGAGCACGAGTTAGGAAAATGCCTAGGCCAGGGCAAAAGGAGTCTAGATCAACGGGATGAGACCTGGTCTAAAGTCTCTTTAATGATACTCCTATAAGTATGTGGACAATGGCTGTGCTTCTGTCCAAGGCGTGGGCAGGACCATGTGGGCCTGTTTGGGGAAGAGATGGGATGCAGATTCACGGGAGTACAGGACTCTAGGAGGCCAGGTTGGCTTCTAGGAAGTGGGGCCCTTGGTGCTACATGGGCATCCCAGGGGTCGAGTCTCCCCAGCACCTGCACTCACCCTGAGCCAGCGCCAGACTCTGTTGGTCGTGTGCGGCTTCTTGTTCTTCGGGGAAGGAGAGCAGCGGATGTCAACATTCAGCTCCTGCACCATGTCCTCTGGAGCGTTCTGTAAAGACAGTGCCCGGCAGGCAGGCAGGAGACCTTAGAGCCCTGTCTGGAGGCCTTTGCTGGTCTTCAGACCCAGGGCGCTCCATTCCAGACACACCACAGCCCAGGTGGCAGAGCCCTCCCCCAAGGAGAGAAACGTGGCCCAGCTTCAGGGCCTTGGATGTGCTCTGGCACAGCTAAGAGGCACCTCAGGAATCCCCTGTGCACCCTGCCCACCCTGACATTGGTGTGAACAAGAAGGGATCACAAGGGTATCCACTGTGCTCACCCTCCTCCAGCCCATGGGCGGGAACCCCCACATATCCCTCCTCCCCTCAAACTCCAGAGGAAGGGATGGGGCTTTCCTAGGACTGTTCAGAGGGGTGGGCATCGCCTAGTCTCCTCAGTAGTAAGTACCTTATGGCGTCTCCCTCGAAACATCCTGAGGCATCGCGGGGGTGGTTTCAGCCAACTTCTACAACATGGGAACAAGCCATTTTCCTGGGGGTTCTCGTACCCAGAGCCCCGGGATGTACGTAGACAGGATGAAAACATCTTTCTGTGTCAGATGTTTCTGTCCAATAGTCCTGATACCGGACTAGAGTGTGGGTCCTGGTTGCAGGGGTTATAAGTTGTGGGCCTTTGTGATCCAGGCAGTGACATCACTGCCTGTGATCCCCTACTGGGGCCCACTCCTGGTTGGACCCCTACATGAACAGTGCTCCGGTCTGCCATCTCCTCATCCCCCTTCTGCATGCAAGGCCACATCTTATCTGTACACAGTGACCCCAACACACCCCTCGGAACAGGCCCCCAGGGAAGGTCTGGGAGAAGCTAGGTCCCCAGCTTGCAAACACACCTGGTTTCAGACACAAGTCTCTATACTTACCTGGTTTGGATCTTAGATAAGCCATTGTGCCTGACAGGGATGGTCCCTTCTCTGCAAAATATGGATGATTCCAGCATGTCTTTCTATCAGATGTCCACAGGCATAGGTTGGATAATAGCTATGATGTTAGAGGAGTGCTGTCACAGGTAGGAAATACCTCCCACCCAATTTCCTCCCTCCTATCAACTTCTTGGAATCTGCTACTAATCAGATCCCACCCCACAGTCCCTCCTGGGGTGTGTGTTTGTGTGCACCAGCACACTCGCTCCTGTGTGCACACATGTGTTCATCAGTGCTCATATTCTGGAACCCAGAAGACAACAGCCCCACCTACAAAGGGCTGGGTAGTAGCTTCTCAAGAACTTAGGCTTCGAATTTTCAGTGAAATCCCTTAGTCAGGGACTGACCTTGGCCCTTGGCCCTTGGCCCTTGGCCCTTGGCCCTTGGGTGGGAACAAGTTATGCGGATGATAGGGCTATGGATACATCTGAGGGGAGGCACCTACCTGAAGGAGCCTACTGCAAAGTTTCCATCGACAGCCAGGTGCATGATTGAAACACTTAGGTGTCTACCCCTGTCTGGGACATTCCTGGCTTAAAAGTGTTCAAGGGGTGAAGTGGGGTGATATCCCAGGTGTGACAGCATGATCTCAGGATCCCGGGGGTCCCCAGAAGACCAGGTGGGGCCCGAATGCTTCAGAGTTCCCAGACAGGGAGTATAGCTCAGTGGTAGAGCATTTGACTGCAGAGTTCCCAGACATCAGTTAGGGAAAATGGCTGAAAACCATGAAGCTACAACCTGGCTTTCTACTCTGTAAAGCCCTGTACTCCGAATCACAGCATAGTTGGGTGATCACTTTCCTGGGAGAGGTCCAGAAGAAGCAGGAGCTTGGTGAGACCTCTGACACCTCGCAGGTCTGGTGTTGGTCTGTGTCACTGGAATCCATAGAACCTGGAGTGGGTGGTTCCCACCTCCTGGGTGGCTCTGCTGGTTAAGCAACTGCCTTCAGCTCAGGTCATGATCCCGGATTCCTGGGATCGAATCCCACATAGGGCTTCAGCTCCATGGGGAGTCTGCTTCTCCCTCTGACCTTCTCTGCTCTCATGCACTCTCTCACTCAAACAAATAAAATCTTTAAAAATAAAACAAAACAAAACAATTGGAATTGGAACTCAGTCACGTGCCTGAGATAAAAATGCCTCATCCGTGGCAGGGTGAACCCAGAGTTCTGACAGAATTCGAGGAGATAAGACCGGTGGAATGTTTTTTTCTGTGTGGGCTCACTGAAGAGCTGGGTGTGAATTTTCAGCTCTGGGCTAGGGAGCAGGATGCGGTGACAGTCACCTCAGCCATTGGTGCTGCAAGTCTGCAGGGAGTAAAACAGCGGCACTTGCTGGAACCCAGGGCCCGTCTCTGCTGCTTGGGCCAGCTGCAGTTGCACCAGGGGAAGTCCACCTGAGGATCAGGGCAAGAGCCCCTCCCCTAGAAGGCCATCACGAACAGCTCACCTCTCTCAAGTTCACTGATCAGAGAGGGCTGCAAAGCTGCAGAGCTCAGGGAAATCACTAGGTAGCATTCTTTGTATTTTTATTTTGTAGCCTTTTGTTTATTTTTTTCAGGTTTTTCTTACTTTCATCTCCTTTTAAAGAATTCTTATTAGAAAGAGAGTGTGTTGGGGGGTGTGGTTGGGCAGAGGCAGAGAATCTTCAAGCAGACCCCCTGCTGAGCACAGAGTCCAACTCAGGGCAGGATCCCAGGACTCAAAAGATCAAGACCTGAGCTGAAACTCAACAACTGAGCCACCCAGGCTCCCCTCCAAGAGTAGCCTTAAGTGAGAAGAAATTAAAATTAGATCAATCCTTAATATGCATGAATTTTTAAAAAGAGTAGGAGAAGGAAGAGAAAGAAGAAAGCCAAGAGCAGCGAGACAGTAGTCAAGGAATAATATGAATTTTACTAAAGTGTGGCATGAGACAAAACTAGAAAGAAAGAAGAAAGAAAGAAAGAAAGAAAGAAAGAAAGAAAGAAAGAAAGAAAGAAAGAAAGAAAGAAAGAAAGAACTTTATTAGTAGTATCTCTTTGGTATGACCAAATGTGCTTTGTTTTTATAATACATACTGGCTTTATGTAGGAAGAGTACCTCATTAGACTCCCCATTCATTAGGCCCTAGATTTTAACTTCTGAATTTCATATCCTGTAAGAAATTTAAGTGGCCCTTTGCCAAATTTTACTATTCTGCTTACCTCTCTGGGTATACACTTTCTTATAGTTTCCTCTTGTACCTTCTCACTAACTTGTCAGTTACCTGGTGCTTTCAGAACTTGATTTCTACTTTGTTATTTTAATTCCTCTTTTTTTTTTTTTTAAAGGCAGAGTCATTTCCAACCTATTATATTATCATAAGTGGAACTTATATATAGATTTTGGAAAATAAATCAGTATAGAATAGCTGTTAAAAATACAGACTCTATAATCAGAGAAAGACAATTCTCATATGATCTCTCTGATATGAGAAATTTGAGAGGCAGGGCAGGGGTCGTGGGATTAGGGAAGGAAAAAATGAAAAAAAAAAGTGGTGGGGACGGGAGGGAAACAAACCATAAGAGACTCTTAATCTCACAAAACATACTAAGGGTTGCTGGGGGTGGGGAGGTAGGGAGAGGGTGGTTGGGTTATGGACATTGGAGAGGGTATGTGCTATGGTGAGTGCTGTGAAGTGTGTAAGCCTGATGATTCACAGACCTGTACCCCTGAGGCAACTAATACATTATATGTTAATAAAAATAATTCTTAAAAAAAGAATACAGACTCTCGAGTCAGACTGTCTGGCTTTACATCGTGGATCTAGGCTTTAACTCTCTGTGATATTGGGCAAGATACTTAACTGCATTGTATTCCACTTTCTTCATCTTTAAACTGAGGAAAGGAACAGTATTTTCCTCATAACACAGGTGATGCATTTGCTACACTTTCCGTCTCCTGATAATCCCTTAGTAAGTGTTAGTTACTGTTATTACCTCTCCATGAAAATTGGTAAAAGAAAAAAAAGGAGACATGATAAGAGAAAAGAGTGGGGGAGGATAGCCTGGTATGTGAGGGCAAACTGCAGATGAGCAGGAAATAGGGAAAGTGACAAAAAATGCGGGAGAAACAGTATACAAAGAAGCTTTATTGAGGTAGTCTTGATGGATGTTGTTTAGTATAATTCACCCTATTCTACCTTCTCAAGAGATCTTCAGTAAGGAGCTATATTAGTTTTCAATGTTTTGTTTGGTTTTAAAGCAGGATTTGGGTTTCTTTTGGATGAGATACTCTACCAACACTGGTGTCTAGGTGGCTTGATCTTATTCTTATTTCACATATACCTACAGGAGTAAGTAATTTCACCACGAAGACTGCTGAGATTAATAAGCATTTGCTTTGGCAATCTGTCTGGAGCAGAGCAGGCATTCAAAACATGAAACAAAACAAAACAAAACCAAAAAACAGACAAACCAAAACAAACCAACACCAAGACAAGTTGAATAAATATTAAAATAAAATAAATATAAATAAGTAAGTAAATAATCAAAATGAGATGCTGGCAAATTTTTAATTAGAGAAGAAAACTTAGGTGGTAAGACTTTGTCGCACATGTTCTTGGTGGAAACAAGGGCACCACCTGTGAAGTAAGTATTCCTGAAAGAGACAGAGAGAGCAAGGACGGAAGAGAGGCAGGGAGGGAGGGAGGGAGGGAGGGAGGAAAGAGAGAAAGAGAGAGAGAGATGAGGGAAGGAAGGAATAAAAAGGGAGGAAAGAAGGAAGGGGGGAAGGATAGGAAAGGGAAGGGAAGAGAAGGGAAGGGAAAGAGAAAATCAAGCCCAGCCAAGCTTCTAGATCTAACTACTAGTGTAGAGGAAATACTGGACTCTGGAGGAAAAAATGTTAACTGACACCCAGGGTCAACTAAAGGTGGTCACTAGGGCTTTGGGTGTGGAAGATCAGACTTATTTAATGTGACGATGTCTAGGATGTTATTGAGCTAAGGGAAGTGATCAAATTCTCCTCCTCTGGAAGGTCTAGCTCAAACTGCTTCTCTTGTAGAAAATCGTTCCAAACTAATCCAACCCAGAACAATCACTCCCTCTCCCAGGTTCCACCTGTTCCTGCTATCTGTTTCAGCCTGTCTGATCCTAAGTCACCTGCTAGATTATTTAAGAATAGCTTACATTTTCACATCTTCTCCCCCAAAAGC